>NW_027478546.1:0-600000 GCF_051014685.1 Ptiloglossa arizonensis
TGGGTTGAGAAACCATCAAAATTTTCGCAAGTCTGATACTCGAAACCATTAACTGGAATAGCCTAGGGGGAAAAGTACACACACCATTGTAATCGGGCGAGTTTCTACTTTCAGGTGCAACAGGAATATCTCGAGTTCGTCAATCCGTTCGCGAGATATGGGCGTTTGAATTTAAGGAGATGGTTGAGGAAACCGATCAAAGATTTTCGCAAGTCTGATACCCGAAACCAATAAATACTATTGCCTAGGGCAAAATACACGTACCGTTGTAATCGGGCTACTTTCTGATTTCAGATGCAACAGGAATTTCTCGAGGTTCGTCAATCCGTTCGCGAGGTAATGGTAGTTGGAAGTTAAGGAATGGTTGAGAATCCATCAACATTTCGCTGGTCTGATACTCGAAACCCTATAACTGGAATGGCCTAGGGGAAAAGTGCACACACCATTGTAATCGGGCGAGTTTCCTACATTCAGGTGCAACAGTAATATCTCGAGTTTCGCCAATCCGGTTCGCGAGATATGGGAGTTTGAAGTTACGGAGAATGTTTGAGAAACCATCAAAATTTTCGCAAGTCTGATACTCGAAACCAATAACTGGAATGGCCTAGGGGGGAAAGTAACACACCATTGTAGATCGGGCGAGTTCTATTTTCAGATTGCAAGAGGAATTTTCTCGAGTCCGTCAATCCGTTCGTGAGATATGGGAGTTTGAAGTTAAGGAATGGTTGAGAAACCATCAAAAATTTTCGCAAGTCTGATACTCGAAATCAATAACTGGAATGGCCTAGGGGAAAAGTACGAAATACCGTTGTAATCGGGCGACTTTCTGCTTCCAGATGCGACAGGAATTTCTCGAGTTCGTCAATCCGTTCGCGAGATATGGGAGTTTCAAGTAAAGGAATGGTTGAGAAACCATCAAAATTTTCGCATGTCTGATACTCGAAACCAATAACTACTATTGCCTAGGGCAAAATACACGTACCGCTGTAATCGGGCTACTTCCTGATTTCAGATGCAACAGGAATTTCTCGAGTTCCTTATTCCGTTCGCGAGGTATGGGAGGTTTGAAGTTAGAGGAATGGTTGAGAAACCATCAATATTTTCGCAAGTCTGATACTCGAATCCAATAACTACTATTGCCCAGGGCAAAAACACACATACCGTTGTAATCGGGCGAGCTTCCTGCTTTTCAGATGCAACAGGAATTTCTCGAGATCGTCAATCCGTTCGCGAGATATTGGGAGTTTGAAGTTAAGGATGGTTGAGAAACCATCAAAATATTCGCAAGTCTGATACTCGAATCCAAATAACTGGAATGGGCCTAGGGGAAAAGTACACACAGCCATTGTAATCGGGCGGAGTTTCTATTTTCAGAGTGCAACAGGAATTTCTCGAGTTCGTCAATCCGTTCGCGAGGTATGGGAGTTTGAAGTTAGGGGAATGGTTGAGAACCATCAAAATTGTCGGAAGTCTGATACTCGAAACCAATAACTACTATTGCCCAGGGCAAAAACACGCAGTACCGTTGTAATCGGGCGGAGTTTCTGCTTTCAGATGCGACAGGAATTTTCTCGAGTTCGTCAATCCGTTCGCGAGATATGGGAGTTTGAAGTTAAGGACATGGTTGAGAAACCATCAAAATTTTGCAATTCTGATACTCGAAACCAATAACTACTATTGCCTAGGGCAAAATACACGTACCCGTTGTAATCGGGCTACTTTCTGATTTCAGCTGCAACAGGAATTTCTCGAGTTCGTCAATCCGTTCGCGAGGTATGGGAGTTTGAAGTTAAGGAAATGGTTGATGAAACCATCAAAATTTTCGGAAGTCTGGATACTCGAACCAATAACTACTATTGCCCAGGGCAAAAATACGCATACCGTTGTAATCGGGCGAGTTTTCTGCTTTCAGATGCAACAGGGAATTTCTCGGAGTTCGTCAATCCGTTCGCGAGAAATGGGATTATGAAGATAAAGAATGGTAGAGAAACCATCAAAATTTTCGCAAGTCTGATACTCGAAACCAATAACTACTATGGGCCTAGGCAAAAATACACATACCATTGTAATCGGGCGACTTTCTGCTTTCAGAGTGCAACAGGAATTTCTCGAGTTCGTCAATCCGTTCGCGAGGTATGGGAGTTTGAAGTTAAGGAATGGTTGAGAAACCATCAACATTTACGCTGGTCTGATACTCGAATCCAATAACTAGTATTGCCCAGGGCAAAAACACACCATACCGTTGTAATCGGGCGAGTTCCTGCTTTCAGATGCAACAGAATTTCTCGAGATCGTCAATCCGTTCGCGAGATATGGGAGTTTGAAGTTAGGAATGGTTGAGAACCATCAAAATATTCGCAAGTCTGATACTCGAATCCAATAACCTGGAATGGCCTAGGGGAAAAGTACACACACCATTGTAATCGGGCGAATTTCTATTTTCAGATGCAAGCAGGAATTTCTCGAGTTCGTCAATCCGTTCGCGAGGTATGGGAGTTTGAAGTTAAGGAATGGTTGAGAAACCATCAAAATTGTCGGAAGTCTGATACTCGAAACCAATAACTACTATTGCCCAGGGCAAAAACACGCATACCGTTGTAATCGGGCGAGTTTCTGCTTTCAGATGCGACAGGAATTTCTCGAGTTCGTCAATCCGTTCGCGAGATATGGGAGTTTGAAGTTAAGGAATGGTTGAGAAACCATCAAAATTTTTGCAATTCTGATACTCGAAACCAATAACTACTATTGCCTAGGGCAAAATACACGTACCGTTGTAATCGGGCTACTTTCTGATTTCAGCTGCAACAGGAATTTCTCGAGTTCGTCAATCCGTTCGCGAGGTATGGGAGTTTGAAGTTAAGAATGGTTTAGAAGCCATCAACATTTCGCAAGTCTGATACTCGAAACCAATACTACTGTGGCCTAGTGCAAAAATACACATACCACTGTGATCGTGCGAGTTTTCTGATTTCAGATGCAAAAGGTATTTCTCGAGTTCGGTCAATCCGTTCGCGAGATATGGGAGTTTGAAGTTAAGGAATGGTTGAGAAACCATCAAAATTTTTGCAATTCTGATACTCGAAACCAATAACTACTATTGCCTAGGGCAAAATACACGTACCGTTGTAATCGGGCTACTTTCTGATTTCAGCTGCAACAGGAATTTCTCGAGTTCGTCAATCCGTTCGCGAGGTATGGGAGTTTGAAGTTAAGGAATGGTTGAGAAGCCATCAAAATTTTCGCAAGTCTGATACTCGAAACCAATAACTACTATGGCCTAGGGCAAAAATACACATACCATTGTAATCGGGCGACTTTCTGCTTTCAGATGCAACAGCAATATCTCGAGTTCGCCCATCCGTTCGCGAGATATGGGAGTTTGAAGTTACGGAATGTTTGAGAAACCATCAGAATTTTAGCTGGTCTGATACTCGAAACCTATAACTGGAATGGCCTAGGGGAAAAGTGCACACGCCATTGTAATCGGGCGAGTTTCTACTTTCAGATGCAACAGGAATTTCTCGAGTTCGTCAATCCGTTCGCGAGATATGGGAGTTTGAAGTTACGGAATGGTTGAGAAACCATCAGAATTTTCGCTGGTCTGATACTCGAAACCTATAACAGGAATGGCCTAGGGGAAAAGTACACACACCATTGTAATCGGGCGAGTTTCTACTTTCAGATGCAACAGGAATTTCTCGAGTTCGTCAATCCGTTCGCGAGATATGGGAGTTTGAAGTGAAGGAATGGTTGAGAAACCATCAAAATTTTCGCAAGTCTGATACTCGAAACCATTAACTGGAATAGCCTAGGGGAAAAGTACACACACCATTGTAATCGGGCGAGTTTCTACTTTCAGGTGCAACAGGAATATCTCGAGTTCGTCAATCCGTTCGCGAGATATGGGAGTTTGAATTTAAGGAATGGTTGAGAAACCATCAAAATTTTCGCAAGTCTGATACCCGAAACCAATAAATACTATTGCCTAGGGCAAAATACACGTACCGTTGTAATCGGGCTACTTTCTGATTTCAGATGCAACAGGAATTTCTCGAGTTCGTCAATCCGTTCGCGAGGTATGGTAGTTGGAAGTTAAGGAATGGTTGAGAATCCATCAACATTTACGCTGGTCTGATACTCGAAACCTATAACTGGAATGGCCTAGGGGAAAAGTGCACACACCATTGTAATCGGGCGAGTTTCTACTTTCAGGTGCAACAGTAATATCTCGAGTTCGTCAATCCGTTCGCGAGATATGGGAGTTTGAAGTTACGGAATGTTTGAGAAACCATCAAAATTTTCGCAAGTCTGATACTCGAAACCAATAACTGGAATGGCCTAGGGGAAAAGTTCACACACCATTGTAATCGGGCGAGTTTCTATTTTCAGATGCAAGAGGAATTTCTCGAGTCCGTCAATCCGTTCGTGAGATATGGGAGTTTGAAGTTAAGGAATGGTTGAGAAACCATCAAAATTTTCGCAAGTCCGATACTCGTAATCAATAACTGGAATGGCCTAGGGGAAAAGTACAAATACTGTTGTAATCGGGCGACTTTCTGCTTCCAGATGCGACAGGAATTTCTCGAGTTCGTCAATCCGTTCGCGAGATATGGGAGTTTGAAGTAAAGGAATGGTTGAGAAACCATCAAAGTTTTCGCATGTCTGATACTCGAAACCAATAACTACTATTGCCTAGGGCAAAATACACGTACCGCTCTAATCGGGCTACTTCCTGATTTCAGATGCAACAGGAATTTCTCGAGTTCCTAAATCCGTTCGCGAGGTATGGGAGATTGATGTTAAGGAATGGTTGAGAAACCATCAATATTTTCGCAAGTCTGATACTCGAAACCAATAACTGGAATGGCCTAGGGGAAAAGTACACACACCATTGTAATCGGGCGAGTTTCTATTTTCAGATGCAACAGGAATATCTCGAGTTCGCCAATCCGTTCGCGAGATATGGGAGTTTGAAATTAAGGAATGGTTGAGAAACCATCAAAATTTTCGCAAGTCTGATACTCGAAACCAATAACTGGACTGGCCTAGGGGAAAAGTACACACACCATTGTAATCGGGCGGGTTTCTATTTTCAGATGCAACAGGAATTTCTCGAGATCGTCAATCCGTTCGCGAGATATGGGAGTTTGAAGTTAAGGAATCGTTGAGAAACCACCAAAATTTTCGCAAGTCTGATACTCGACACCAATAACTACAATTGCCTAGGGGAAAAGTACGCACACCACTGTAATCGGGCGAGTTTCTACTTTCAGATGCAACAGGAATATCTCGAGTTCGCCAATCCGTTCGCGAGATATGGGAGTTTGAAATTAAGGAATGGTTGAGAAACCATCAAAATTTTCGCAAGTCTGATACTCGAAACCAATAACTGGAATGGCCTAGGGGAAAAGTACACACACCATTGTAATCGGGCGGATTTCTATTTTCAGATGCAACAGGAATTTCTCGAGTTCGTCAATCCGTTCGCGAGGTATGGGAGTTTGAAGTTAAGGAACGCTTGAGAAACCATCAAAATTGTCGGAAGTCTGATACTCGAAACCAATAACTACTACTGCCCAGGCCAAAAATACGCATACCGTTGTAATCGGGCGAGTTTCTGCTTTCAGATGCGACAGGAATTTCTCGAGTTCGTCAATCCGTTCGCGAGATATGGGAGTTTGAAGTTAAGGAATGGTTGAGAAACCATCAAAATTTTTGCAATTCTGATACTCGAAACCAATAACTACTATCGCCTAGGGCAAAATACACGTACCGCTGTAATCGGGATACTTTCTGCTTTCAGATGCAACAGGAATTTCTCGAGTTCGTCAATCCGTTCGCGAGGTGTGGGAGTTTGAAGTTAAGGAATGGTTGAGAAACCATCAAAATTTTCGGAAGTCTGATACTCGAAACCAATAACTACTATTGCCCAGGGCAAAAATACGCATACCGTTGTAATCGGGCGAGTTTCTGCTTTCAGATGCAACAGGAATTTCTCGAGTTCGTCAATCCGTTCGCGAGGTATGGGAGTTTGAAGTTAAGGAATGGTTGAGAAACCATCAAAATTTTCGGAAGTCTGATACTCGAAACCAATAACTACTTTTGCCTAGGGCAAAAATACACATACCGCTGTAATCGCGCGAGTTTCTGCTTTCGGATGCAACAGGAATTTCACGAGTTCGTCAATCCGTTCGCGAGATATGGGAGTTTGAAGTTACGGAATGTTTGAGAAACCATCAGAATTTTCGCTGGTCTGATACTCGAAACCTATAACTGGAATGGCCTTGAGGAAAAGTACACACACCATTGTAATCGGGCGAGTTTCTATTTTCAGATGCAACAGGAATTTCTCCAGTTCGCCAATCCGTTCGCGCGATATGGGAGTTTGAAGTTAAGGAATGGTTGAGAAACCATCAAAATTTACGGAAGTCTGATACTCGAAACCAATAACTACTATTGCCTAGGGCAAAAATACACACACCGTTGTAATCGGGCGAGTTTTTGCTTTCGGCTGCAACAGGAATTTCTCGAGTTCGTCAATCCGTTCGCGAGGTATGGGAGTTTGAAGTTACGGAATGGTTGAGAAACCATCAGAATTTTCGCAAGTCTGATACTCGAAACCAATAACTGGAATGGCCTAGTGGAAAAGTACAAATACCGTTGTAATCGGGCGACTTTCTGCTTCCAGATGCGACAGGAATTTCTCGAGTTCGTCAATCCGTTCGCGAGATATGGGAGTTTGAAGTAAAGGAATGGTTGAGAAACCATCAAAATTTTCGCATGTCTGATACTCGAAACCAATAACTACTATTGCCTAGGGCAAAATACACGTACCGCTGTAATCGGGCTACTTCCTGATTTCAGATGCAACTGGAATTTCTCGAGTTCCTTAATCCGTTCGCGAGGTATGGGAGTTTGAAGTTAAGGAATGGTTGAGAAACCATCAATATTTTCGCAAGTCTGATACTCGAATCCAATAACTACTATTGCCCAGGGCAAAAACACACATACCGTTGTAATCGGGCGAGTTTCTGCTTTCAGATGCAACAGGAATTTCTCGAGATCGTCAATCCGTTCGCGAGATATGGGAGTTTGAAATTAAGGAATGGTTGAGAAACCATCAAAATTTTCGCAAGTCTGATACTCGAAACCAATAACTGGAATGGCCTAGGGAAAAAGTACACACACCATTGTAATCGGGCGAGTTTCTATTTTCAGATGCAACAGGAATTTCTCGAGTTCGTCAATCCGTTCGCGAGATGTGGGAGTTTGAAGTTAAGGAATGGTTGAGAAACCATCAAAATTTTTGCAATTCTGATACTCGAAACCAATAACTACTATCGCCTAGGGCAAAATACACGTACCGTTGTAATCGGGATACTTTCTGCTTTCAGATGCAACAGGAATTTCTCGAGTTCGTCAATCCGTTCGCGAGGTATGGGAGTTTGAAGTTAAGGAATGGTTGAGAAACCATCAAAATTTTTGCAATTCTGATACTCGAAACCAATAACTACTATCGCCTAGGGCAAAATACACGTACCGCTGTAATCGGGATACTTTCTGCTTTCAGATGCAACAGGAATTTCTCGAGTTCGTCAATCCGTTCGCGAGGTATGGGAGTTTGAAGTTAAGGAATGGTTGAGAAACCATCAAAATTTTCGGAAGTCTGATACTCGAAACCAATAACTACTATTGCCCAGGGCAAAAATACGCATACCGTTGTAATCGGGCGAGTTTCTGCTTTCAGATGCGACAGGAATTTCTCGAGTTCGTCAATCCGTTCGCGAGATATGGGAGTTTGAAGTTAAGGAATGGTTGAGAAACCATCAAAATTTTTGCAATTCTGATACTCGAAACCAATAACTACTATCGCCTAGGGCAAAATACACGTACCGCTGTAATCGGGATACTTTCTGCTTTCAGATGCAACAGGAATTTCTCGAGTTCGTCAATCCGTTCGCGAGGTATGGGAGTTTGAAGTTAAGGAATGGTTGAGAAACCATCAAAATTTTCGGAAGTCTGATACTCGAAACCAATAACTACTATTGCCCAGGGCAAAAATACGCATACCGTTGTAATCGGGCGAGTTTCTGCTTTCAGATGCAACAGGAATTTCTCGAGTTCGTCAATCCGTTCGCGAGGTATGGGAGTTTGAAGTTAAGGAATGGTTGAGAAACCATCAAAATTTTCGGAAGTCTGATACTCGAAACCAATAACTACTTTTGCCTAGGGCAAAAATACACATACCGCTGTAATCGCGCGAGTTTCTGCTTTCGGATGCAACAGGAATTTCACGAGTTCGTCAATCCGTTCGCGAGATATGGGAGTTTGAAATTAAGGAATGGTTGAGAAACCATCAAAATTTTTCGCAAGTCTGATACTCGAAACCTATAACTGGAATGGCCTTGAGGAAAAGTACACACACCATTGTAATCGGGCGAGTTTCTATTTTCAGATGCAACAGGAATTTCTCCAGTTCGCCAATCCGTTCGCGCGATATGGGAGTTTGAAGTTAAGGAATGGTTGAGAAACCATCAAAATTTACGGAAGTCTGATACTCGAAACCAATAACTACTATTGCCTAGGGCAAAAATACACACACCGTTGTAATCGGCGAGTTTTTGCTTTCGGCTGCAACAGGAATTTCTCGAGTTCGTCAATCCGTTCGCGAGGTATGGGAGTTTGAAGTTACGGAATGGTTGAGAAACCATCAGAATTTTCGCAAGTCTGATACTCGAAACCAATAACTGGAATGGCCTAGTGGAAAAGTACAAATACCGTTGTAATCGGGCGACTTTCTGCTTCCAGATGCGACAGGAATTTCTCGAGTTCGTCAATCCGTTCGCGAGATATGGGAGTTTGAAGTAAAGGAATGGTTGAGAAACCATCAAAATTTTCGCATGTCTGATACTCGAAACCAATAACTACTATTGCCTAGGGCAAAATACACGTACCGCTGTAATCGGGCTACTTCCTGATTTCAGATGCAACTGGAATTTCTCGAGTTCCTTAATCCGTTCGCGAGGTATGGGAGTTTGAAGTTAAGGAATGGTTGAGAAACCATCAATATTTTCGCAAGTCTGATACTCGAATCCAATAACTACTATTGCCCAGGGCAAAAACACACATACCGTTGTAATCGGGCGAGTTTCTGCTTTCAGATGCAACAGGAATTTCTCGAGATCGTCAATCCGTTCGCGAGATATGGGAGTTTGAAATTAAGGAATGGTTGAGAAACCATCAAAATTTTCGCAAGTCTGATACTCGAAACCAATAACTGGAATGGCCTAGGGAAAAAGTACACACACCATTGTAATCGGGCGAGTTTCTATTTTCAGATGCAACAGGAATTTCTCGAGTTCGTCAATCCGTTCGCGAGATGTGGGAGTTTGAAGTTAAGGAATGGTTGAGAAACCATCAAAATTTTTGCAATTCTGATACTCGAAACCAATAACTACTATCGCCTAGGGCAAAATACACGTACCGTTGTAATCGGGATACTTTCTGCTTTCAGATGCAACAGGAATTTCTCGAGTTCGTCAATCCGTTCGCGAGGTATGGGAGTTTGAAGTTAAGGAATGGTTGAGAAACCATCAAAATTTTTGCAATTCTGATACTCGAAACCAATAACTACTATCGCCTAGGGCAAAATACACGTACCGCTGTAATCGGGATACTTTCTGCTTTCAGATGCAACAGGAATTTCTCGAGTTCGTCAATCCGTTCGCGAGGTATGGGAGTTTGAAGTTAAGGAATGGTTGAGAAACCATCAAAATTTTCGGAAGTCTGATACTCGAAACCAATAACTACTATTGCCCAGGGCAAAAATACGCATACCGTTGTAATCGGGCGAGTTTCTGCTTTCAGATGCGACAGGAATTTCTCGAGTTCGTCAATCCGTTCGCGAGATATGGGAGTTTGAAGTAAAGGAATGGTTGAGAAACCATCAAAATTTTCGCATGTCTGATACTCGAAACCAATAACTACTATTGCCTAGGGCAAAATACACGTACCGCTGTAATCGGGCTACTTCCTGATTTCAGATGCAACTGGAATTTCTCGAGTTCCTTAATCCGTTCGCGAGGTATGGGAGTTTGAAGTTAAGGAATGGTTGAGAAACCATCAATATTTTCGCAAGTCTGATACTCGAATCCAATAACTACTATTGCCCAGGGCAAAAACACACATACCGTTGTAATCGGGCGAGTTTCTGCTTTCAGATGCAACAGGAATTTCTCGAGATCGTCAATCCGTTCGCGAGATATGGGAGTTTGAAATTAAGGAATGGTTGAGAAACCATCAAAATTTTCGCAAGTCTGATACTCGAAACCAATAACTGGAATGGCCTAGGGAAAAAGTACACACACCATTGTAATCGGGCGAGTTTCTATTTTCAGATGCAACAGGAATTTCTCGAGTTCGTCAATCCGTTCGCGAGATGTGGGAGTTTGAAGTTAAGGAATGGTTGAGAAACCATCAAAATTTTTGCAATTCTGATACTCGAAACCAATAACTACTATCGCCTAGGGCAAAATACACGTACCGTTGTAATCGGGATACTTTCTGCTTTCAGATGCAACAGGAATTTCTCGAGTTCGTCAATCCGTTCGCGAGGTATGGGAGTTTGAAGTTAAGGAATGGTTGAGAAACCATCAAAATTTTCGGAAGTCTGATACTCGAAACCAATAACTACTATTGCCCAGGGCAAAAATACGCATACCGTTGTAATCGGGCGAGTTTCTGCTTTCAGATGCAACAGGAATTTCTCGAGTTCGTCAATCCGTTCGCGAGGTATGGGAGTTTGAAGTTAAGGAATGGTTGAGAAACCATCAAAATTTTCGGAAGTCTGATACTCGAAACCAATAACTACTTTTGCCTAGGGCAAAAATACACATACCGCTGTAATCGCGCGAGTTTCTGCTTTCGGATGCAACAGGAATTTCACGAGTTCGTCAATCCGTTCGCGAGATATGGGAGTTTGAAGTTACGGAATGTTTGAGAAACCATCAGAATTTTCGCTGGTCTGATACCCGAAACCTATAACTGGAATGGCCTTGGGGAAAAGTACACACACCATTGTAATCGGGCGAGTTTCTATTTTCAGATGCAACAGGAATTTCTCCAGTTCGCCAATCCGTTCGCGCGATATGGGAGTTTGAAGTTAAGGAATGGTTGAGAAACCATCAAAATTTACGGAAGTCTGATACTCGAAACCAATAACTACTATTGCCTAGGGCAAAAATACACACACCGTTGTAATCGGGCGAGTTTTTGCTTTCGGCTGCAACAGGAATTTCTCGAGTTCGTCAATCCGTTCGCGAGGTATGGGAGTTTGAAGTTACGGAATGGTTGAGAAACCATCAGAATTTTCGCAAGTCTGATACTCGAAACCAATAACTGGAATGGCCTAGTGGAAAAGTACAAATACCGTTGTAATCGGGCGACTTTCTGCTTCCAGATGCGACAGGAATTTCTCGAGTTCGTCAATCCGTTCGCGAGATATGGGAGTTTGAAGTAAAGGAATGGTTGAGAAACCATCAAAATTTTCGCATGTCTGATACTCGAAACCAATAACTACTATTGCCTAGGGCAAAATACACGTACCGCTGTAATCGGGCTACTTCCTGATTTCAGATGCAACTGGAATTTCTCGAGTTCCTTAATCCGTTCGCGAGGTATGGGAGTTTGAAGTTAAGGAATGGTTGAGAAACCATCAATATTTTCGCAAGTCTGATACTCGAATCCAATAACTACTATTGCCCAGGGCAAAAACACACATACCGTTGTAATCGGGCGAGTTTCTGCTTTCAGATGCAACAGGAATTTCTCGAGATCGTCAATCCGTTCGCGAGATATGGGAGTTTGAAATTAAGGAATGGTTGAGAAACCATCAAAATTTTCGCAAGTCTGATACTCGAAACCAATAACTGGAATGGCCTAGGGAAAAAGTACACACACCATTGTAATCGGGCGAGTTTCTATTTTCAGATGCAACAGGAATTTCTCGAGTTCGTCAATCCGTTCGCGAGATGTGGGAGTTTGAAGTTAAGGAATCGTTGAGAAACCACCAAAATTTTCGCAAGTCTGATACTCGAAACCAATAACTACTATTGCCTAGGGGAAAGTACGCACACCACTGTAATCGGGCGAGTTTCTACTTTCAGATGCAACAGGAATATCTCGAGTTCGCCAATCCGTTCGCGAGATATGGGAGTTTGAAATTAAGGAATGGTTGAGAAACCATCAAAATTTTCGCAAGTCTGATACTCGAAACCAATAACTGGAATGGCCTAGGGGAAAAGTACACACACCATTGTAATCGGGCGAGTTTCATCTTTCAGATGCAACAGGAATTTCTCGAGTTCGTCAATCCGTTCGCGAGATATGGGAGTTTGAAGTTAAGGAATGGTTGAGAAACCATCAAAATTTTCGCAATTCTGATGCTAGAAACGAATAACTGGAATAGCCTAAGGGAAAAGTACACACACCATTGTAATCGGGCGAGTTTCTATTTTCAGATGCAACAGGAATTTCTCGAGTTCGTCAATCCGTTCGTGAGATATGGGAGTTTGAAGTTAAGGAATGGTTGAGAAACCATCAAAATTTTCGCAAGTCTGATACTCGAAACCAATAACTACAATGGCCTAGGGGAAAAATACACATACCGTTGTAATCGGGCGAGTTTCCACTTTCAAATGCAACAGGAATTTCTCGAGTTCGTCAATCCGTTAGCGAGATATGGAAGTTTGAAGTTAAGGAAAGGTTGAGGAACCATCAAAATTTTAGCAAGTCTGATAATCGAAACCAATAACTACAAAGGCCTAGGGGAAAAATACACATATCGTTGTAATCGGGCGAGTTTCTACTTTCAGAAGCAACAGGAATTTCTCGAGTTCGTCAATACGTTCGCCAGATATGGGAGTTTGAAGTTAAGGAATGGTTGAGAAACCATCAAAATTTTCGCAAGTCTGATACTCGAAACCAATAACTACAATGGCCTAGGGGAAAAATACACATACCGTTGTAATCGGGCGAGTTTCTGCTTTCATATGCAACAGGAATTTCTCGAGTTCGTCAATCCGTTCGCGAGATATGGGAGTTTGAAGTTAAGGAATGGTTGAGAAACTATCAAAATTTTCGCAATTCTTATGCTAGAAACGAATAACTGGAATAGCCTACGAGAAATATACACACACCATTGTAATCGGGCGAGTTTCATCTTTCAGATGCAACAGGAATTTCTCGAGTTCGTCAATCCGTTCGCGAGATATGGGAGTTTGAAGTTAAGGAATGGTTGAGAAACCATCAAAATTTTCGCAATTCTGATGCTAGAAACGAATAACTGGTAGAGCCTAGGGGAAAAGTACACACACCATTGTAATCGGGCGAGTTTCTATTTTCAGATGCAACAGGAATTTCTCGAGTTCGTCAATCCGTTCGTGAGATATGGGAGTTTGAAGTTAAGGAATGGTTGAGAAACCATCAAAATTTTCGCAAGTCTGATACTCGAAACCAATAACTACAATGGCCTAGGGGAAAAATACACATACCGTTGTAATCGGGCGAGTTTCCACTTTCAAATGCAACAGGAATTTCTCGAGTTCGTCAATCCGTTAGCGAGATATGGAAGTTTGAAGTTAAGGAAAGGTTGAGGAACCATCAAAATTTTAGCAAGTCTGATACTCGAAACCAATAACTACAAAGGCCTAGGGGAAAAATACACATATCCTTGTAATCGGGCGAGTTTCTACTTTCAGAAGCAACAGGAATTTCTCGAGTTCGTCAATACGTTCGCCAGATATGGGAGTTTGAAGTTAAGGAATGGTTGAGAAACCATCAAAATTTTCGCAAGTCTGATACTCGAAACCAATAACTACAATGGCCTAGGGGAAAAATACACATACCGTTGTAATCGGGCGAGTTTCTGCTTTCATATGCAACAGGAATTTCTCGAGTTCGTCAATCCGTTCGCGAGATATGGGAGTTTGAAGTTAAGGAATGGTTGAGAAACTATCAAAATTTTCGCAGGTCTGATACTCGAAACCAATAACTACTATGGCCTAGGGCAAAAATACACATACCGTTGTAATCGGGCGAGTTTCTACTTTCAGGTGCAATAGGAATTTCTCGAGTTCGTCAATCCGTTCGTGAGATATGGGAGTTTGAAGTTAAGGAAAGGTTGAGGGACCATCAAAATTTTAGCAAGTCTGATACTCGAAACCAATAACTACAAAGGCCTAGGGGAAAAATACACATATCGTTGTAATCGGGCGAGTTTCTACTTTCAGAAGCAACAGGAATTTCTCGAGTTCGTCAATCCGTTCGCCAGATATGGGAGTTTGAAGTTAAGGAATGGTTGAGAAACCATCAAAATTTTCGCAAGTCTGATACTCGAAACCAATAACTACAATGGCCTAGGGGAAAAGTACACATACCTTTGTAATCGGGCGAGTTTCCATTTTCAGACGCAACAAGAATTTCTCGAGCTCGCCATTCCGTTCGCGAGATATGGGAGTTTGAAGTTAAGGAATGGTTGAGAAACCATCAAAATTTTCGCAAGTCTGATACTCGAAACCAATAACTGGAATGGCCTAGGGGGAAAGTAATCACACAATTGTAATCGGGAGAGTTTCTACTTTCAGATGCAACAGGAATATCTAGAGTTCGTGAATCCGTTCGCGAGATATGGGGGTTTGAAGATAAGGAATAGTTGAGAAACCATCAAAATTTTCGCAAGTCTGATACTCGAGACCAATAACTACTATTTCCTAGGGCAAAAATACACATACCGTTGTAATCGGGCGAGTATCTGCTTTCAGATGCAACAGGAATTTCTCGAGTTCGTCAATCCGTTCGCGAGATATGGGAGTTTGAAGTTAAGGAATGGATGAGAAACCATCAAAATTTTCGCAAGTCTGTACTCGAAAACAATAACTGGAATGGCCTAGGGGAAAAATACACATACCGTTGTAATCGGGCGAGTTTCTGCTTTCATATGCAACAGGAATTTCTCGAGTTCGTCAATCCGTTCGCGAGATATGGGAGTTTGAAGTTAAGGAATGGTTGAGAAACTATCAAAATTTTCGCAGGTCTGATACTCGAAACCAATAACTACTATGGCCTAGGGCAAAAATACACATACCGTTGTAATCGGGCGAGTTTCTACTTTCAGGTGCAATAGGAATTTCTCGAGTTCGTCAATCCGTTAGTGAGATATGGAAGTTTGAAGTTAAGGAATGGTTGAGAAACCATCAAAATTTTCGCAAGTCTGATACTCGAAACCAATAACTACAATGGCCTAGGGGAAAAGTACACATACCTTTGTAATCGGGCTACTTTCTGATTTCAGATGCAACAGGAATTTCTCGAGTTCGTCAATCCGTTCGCGAGGTATGGGAGTTTGAAGTTAAGGAATGGTTGAGAAACCATCAACATTTACGCTGGTCTGATACTCGAAACCAATAACTGGAATGGCCTAGGGGGAAAGTACACACACAATTGTAATCGGGAGAGTTTCTACTTTCAGATGCAACAGGAATATCTAGAGTTCGTGAATCCGTTCGTGAGATATGGGAGTTTGAAGTTAAGGAATGGTTGAGAAACCACCAAAATTTTCGCAAGTCTGATACTCGAAACCAATAACTACAAAGGCCTAGGGGAAAAATACACATATCGTTGTAATCGGGCGAGTTTCTACTTTCAGAAGCAAGAGGAATTTCTCGAGTTCGTCAATACGTTCGCCAGATATGGGAGTTTGAAGTTAAGGAATGGTTGAGAAACCATCAAAATTTTCGCAATTCTGATACTCGAAACCATTAACTACAATGGCCTAGGGGAAAAATACACATACCGTTGTAAACGGGCGAGTTTCTACTTTCATACGCAACAGGAATTTCTCGAGTTCGTCAATCCGTTCGCGAGATATGGGAGTTTGAAGTTAAGGAATGGTTGAGAAACCATCAAAATTTTCGCAATTCTTATGCTAGAAACGAATAACTGGAATAGCCTACGGGAAATATACACACACCATTGTAATCGGGCGAGTTTCATCTTTCAGATGCAACAGGAATTTCTCGAGTTCGTCAATCCGTTCGCGAGATATGAGAGTTTGAAGTTAAGGAATGGTTGAGAAACCATCAAAATTTTCGCAATTCTGATGCTAGAAACGAATAACTGGTAGAGCCTAGGGCTAAAGTACACACACCATTGTAATCGGGCGAGTTTCTATTTTCAGATGCAACAGGAATTTCTCGAGTTCGTCAATCCGTTCGTGAGATATGGGAGTTTGAAGTTAAGGAATGGTTGAGAAACCATCAAAATTTTCGCAAGTCTGATACTCGAAACCAATAACTACAATGGCCTAGGGGAAAAATACACATACCGTTGTAATCGGGCGAGTTTCCACTTTCAAATGCAACAGGAATTTCTCGAGTTCGTCAATCCGTTAGCGAGATATGGAAGTTTGAAGTTAAGGAATGGTTGAGAAACCATTAAAATTTTCGCAAGTCTGATACTCGAAACCAATAACTACAATGGCCTAGGGGAAAAATACACATACCGTTGTAATCGGGCGAGTTTCTGCTTTCATATGCAACAGGAATTTCTCGAGTTCGTCAATCCGTTCGCGAGATATGGGAGTTTGAAGTTAAGGAATGGTTGAGAAACTAACAAAATTTTCGCAGGTCTGATACTCGAAACCAATAACTACTATGGCCTAGGGCAAAAATACACATACCGTTGTAATCGGGCGAGTTTCTACTTTCAGGTGCAATAGGAATTTCTCGAGTTCGTCAATCCGTTCGTGAGATATGGGAGTTTGAAGTTAAGGAATGGTTGAGAAACCACCAAAATTTTCGCAAGTCTGATACTCGAAACCAATAACTACAATGGCCTAGGGGAAAAATACACATACCGTTGTAATCGGGCGAGTTTCTACTTTCAGATGCAACAGGAATTTCTCGAGTTCGTCAATCGGTTCGCGAGATATGGGAATTTGAAGTTAAGGAATGGTTGAGGAACCATCAAAATTTTCGCAATTCTTATGCTAGAAACGAATAACTGGAATAGCCTACGGGAAATATACACACACCATTGTAATCGGGCGAGTTTCATCTTTCAGATGCAACAGGAATTTCTCGAGTTCGTCAATCCGTTCGCGAGATATGGGAGTTTGAAGTTAAGGAAAGGTTGAGGGACCATCAAAATTTTAGCAAGTCTGATACTCGAAACCAATAACTACAAAGGCCTAGGGGAAAAATACACATATCGTTGTAATCGGGCGAGTTTCTACTTTCAGAAGCAACAGGAATTTCTCGAGTTCGTCAATCCGTTCGCCAGATATGGGAGTTTGAAGTTAAGGAATGGTTGAGAAACCATCAAAATTTTCGCAAGTCTGATACTCGAAACCAATAACTACAATGGCCTAGGGGAAAAGTACACATACCTTTGTAATCGGGCGAGTTTCCATTTTCAGACGCAACAGGAATTTCTCGAGCTCGCCATTCCGTTCGCGAGATATGGGAGTTTGAAGTTAAGGAATGGTTGAGAAACCATCAAAATTTTCGCAAGTCTGATACTCGAAACCAATAACTGGAATGGCCTAGGGGGAAAGTACACACACAATTGTAATCGGGAGAGTTTCTACTTTCAGATGCAACAGGAATATCTAGAGTTCGTGAATCCGTTCGCGAGATATGGGGGTTTGAAGATAAGGAATAGTTGAGAAACCATCAAAATTTTCGCAAGTCTGATACTCGAGACCAATAACTACTATTTCCTAGGGCAAAAATACACATACCGTTGTAATCGGGCGAGTATCTGCTTTCAGATGCAACAGGAATTTCTCGAGTTCGTCAATCCGTTCGCGAGATATGGGAGTGTGAAGTTAAGGAATGGATGAGAAACCATCAAAATTTTCGCAAGTCTGTACTCGAAACCAATAACTGGAATGGCCTAGGGGAAAAGTACACACACCATTGTAATCGGGCGAGTTTCTACTTTCAGATGCAACAGGAATATCTCGAGTTCGTCAATCCGTTCGCGAGATATGGGAGTTTGAAGTTAAGGAATGGTTGAGAAACCATCAAAATTTTCGCTGGTCTGATACTCGAAACCAATAACTGGAATGGCCTTGGGCAAAAGTACACATACCTTTGTAATCGGGCGAGTTTCCATTTTCAGATGCAACAGGAATTTCTCCAGTTCGCCAATCCGTTAGCGAGATATGGAAGTTTGAAGTTAAGGAAAGGTTGAGGAACCATCAAAATTTTAGCAAGTCTGATAATCGAAACCAATAACTACAAAGGCCTAGGGGAAAAATACACATATCGTTGTAATCGGGCGAGTTTCTACTTTCAGACGCAACAGGAATTTCTCGAGTTCGTCAATACGTTCGCCAGATATGGGAGTTTGAAGTTAAGGAATGGTTGAGAAACCATCAAAATTTTCGCAAGTCTGATACTCGAAACCAATAACTACAATGGCCTAGGGGAAAAATACACATACCGTTGTAATCGGGCGAGTTTCTGCTTTCATATGCAACAGGAATTTCTCGAGTTCGTCAATCCGTTCGCGAGATATGGGAGTTTGAAGTTAAGGAATGGTTGAGAAACTATCAAAATTTTCGCAATTCTTATGCTAGAAACGAATAACTGGAATAGCCTACGAGAAATATACACACACCATTGTAATCGGGCGAGTTTCATCTTTCAGATGCAACAGGAATTTCTCGTGTTCGTCAATCCGTTCGCGAGATATGGGAGTTTGAAGTTAAGGAATGGTTGAGAAACCATCAAAATTTTCGCAATTCTGATGCTAGAAACGAATAACTGGTAGAGCCTAGGGGAAAAGTACACACACCATTGTAATCGGGCGAGTTTCTATTTTCAGATGCAACAGGAATTTCTCGAGTTCGTCAATCCGTTCGTGAGATATGGGAGTTTGAAGTTAAGGAATGGTTGAGAAACTATCAAAATTTTCGCAAGTCTGATACTCGAAACCAATAACTACAATGGCCTAGGGGAAAAATACACATACCGTTGTAATCGGGCGAGTTTCCACTTTCAAATGCAACAGGAATTTCTCGAGTTCGTCAATCCGTTAGCGAGATATGGAAGTTTGAAGTTAAGGAAAGGTTGAGGAACCATCAAAATTTTAGCAAGTCTGATACTCGAAACCAATAACTACAAAGGCCTAGGGGAAAAATACACATATCCTTGTAATCGGGCGAGTTTCTACTTTCAGAAGCAACAGGAATTTCTCGAGTTCGTCAATACGTTCGCCAGATATGGGAGTTTGAAGTTAAGGAATGGTTGAGAAACCATCAAAATTTTCGCAAGTCTGATACTCGAAACCAATAACTACAATGGCCTAGGGGAAAAGTACACATACCTTTGTAATCGGGCGAGTTTCCATTTTCAGACGCAACAGGAATTTCTCGAGCTCGCCATTCCGTTCGCGAGATATGGGAGTTTGAAGTTAAGGAATGGTTGAGAAACCATCAAAATTTTCGCAAGTCTGATACTCGAAACCAATAACTGGAATGGCCTAGGGGGAAAGTACACACACAATTGTAATCGGGAGAGTTTCTACTTTCAGATGCAACAGGAATATCTAGAGTTCGTGAATCCGTTCGCGAGATATGGGGGTTTGAAGATAAGGAATAGTTGAGAAACCATCAAAATTTTCGCAAGTCTGATACTCGAGACCAGTAACTACTATTTCCTAGGGCAAAAATACACATACCGTTGTAATCGGGCGAGTATCTGCTTTCAGATGCAACAGGAATTTCTCGAGTTCGTCAATCCGTTCGCGAGATATGGGAGTTTGAAGTTAAGGAATGGATGAGAAACCATCAAAATTTTCGCAAGTCTGTACTCGAAACCAATAACTGGAATGGCCTAGGGGAAAAGTACACACACCATTGTAATCGGGCGAGTTTCTACTTTCAGATGCAACAGGAATATCTCGAGTTCGTCAATCCGTTCGCGAGATATGGGAGTTTGAAGTTAAGGAATGGTTGAGAAACCATCAAAATTTTCGCTGGTCTGATACTCGAAACCAATAACTGGAATGGCCTTGGGCAAAAGTACACATACCTTTGTAATCGGGCGAGTTTCCATTTTCAGATGCAACAGGAATTTCTCCAGTTCGCCAATCCGTTAGCGAGATATGGAAGTTTGAAGTTAAGGAAAGGTTGAGGAACCATCAAAATTTTAGCAAGTCTGATAATCGAAACCAATAACTACAAAGGCCTAGGGGAAAAATACACATATCGTTGTAATCGGGCGAGTTTCATCTTTCAGATGCAACAGGAATTTCTCGAGTTCGTCAATCCGTTCGCGAGATATGGGAGTTTGAAGTTAAGGAATGGTTGAGAAACCATCAAAATTTTCGCAATTCTGATGCTAGAAACGAATAACTGGTAGAGCCTAGGGGAAAAGTACACACACCATTGTAATCGGGCGAGTTTCTATTTTCAGATGCAACAGGAATTTCTCGAGTTCGTCAATCCGTTCGTGAGATATGGGAGTTTGAAGTTAAGGAATGGTTGAGAAACCATCAAAATTTTCGCAAGTCTGATACTCGAAACCAATAACTACAATGGCCTAGGGGAAAAATACACATACCGTTGTAATCGGGCGAGTTTCCACTTTCAAATGCAACAGGAATTTCTCGAGTTCGTCAATCCGTTAGCGAGATATGGAAGTTTGAAGTTAAGGAAAGGTTGAGGAACCATCAAAATTTTAGCAAGTCTGATACTCGAAACCAATAACTACAAAGGCCTAGGGGAAAAATACACATACCGTTGTAATCGGGCGAGTTTCTGCTTTCATATGCAACAGGAATTTCTCGAGTTCGTCAATCCGTTCGCGAGATATGGGAGTTTGAAGTTAAGGAATGGTTGAGAAACTATCAAAATTTTCGCAGGTCTGATACTCGAAACCAATAACTACTATGGCCTAGGGCAAAAATACACATACCGTTGTAATCGGGCGAGTTTCTACTTTCAGGTGCAATAGGAATTTCTCGAGTTCGTCAATCCGTTCGTGAGATATGGGAGTTTGAAGTTAAGGAATGGTTGAGAAACCACCAAAATTTTCGCAAGTCTGATACTCGAAACCAATAACTACAATGGCCTAGGGGAAAAATACACATACCGTTGTAATCGGGCGAGTTTCTACTTTCAGATGCAACAGGAATTTCTCGAGTTCGTCAATCGGTTCGCGAGATATGGGAATTTGAAGTTAAGGAATGGTTGAGGAACCATCAAAATTTTCGCAATTCTTATGCTAGAAACGAATAACTGGAATAGCCTACGGGAAATATACACACACCATTGTAATCGGGCGAGTTTCATCTTTCAGATGCAACAGGAATTTCTCGAGTTCGTCAATCCGTTCGCGAGATATGGGAGTTTGAAGTTAAGGAAAGGTTGAGGGACCATCAAAATTTTAGCAAGTCTGATACTCGAAACCAATAACTACAAAGGCCTAGGGGAAAAATACACATATCGTTGTAATCGGGCGAGTTTCTACTTTCAGAAGCAACAGGAATTTCTCGAGTTCGTCAATCCGTTCGCCAGATATGGGAGTTTGAAGTTAAGGAATGGTTGAGAAACCATCAAAATTTTCGCAAGTCTGATACTCGAAACCAATAACTACAATGGCCTAGGGGAAAAATACACATACCGTTGTAATCGGGCGAGTTTCTGCTTTCATATGCAACAGGAATTTCTCGAGTTCGTCAATCCGTTCGCGAGATATGGGAATTTTGAAGTTAAGGAATGGTTGAGAAACTAACAAAATTTTCGCAGGTCTGATACTCGAAACCAATAACTACTATGGCCTAGGGGAAAAGTACACATACCATTGTAATCGGGTGAGTTTCTGCTTTCAGATGCAACAGGAATTTTTCGAGTTCGTCAATCCGTTCGCGAGATATGGGAGTTTGAATTTAAGGAATGGTTGAGAAACCATCAAAATTTTCGCAAGTCTGATACTCGAGACCAATAACTACTATTTCCTAGGGCAAAAATACACATACCGTTGTAATCGGGCGAGTATCTGCTTTCAGATGCAACAGGAATTTCTCGAGTTCGTCAATCCGTTCGCGAGATATGGGAGTTTGAAGTTAAGGAATGGATGAGAAACCATCAAAATTTTCGCAAGTCTGTACTCGAAACCAATAACTGGAATGGCCTAGGGGAAAAGTACACACACCATTGTAATCGGGCGAGTTTCTACTTTCAGATGCAACAGGAATATCTCGAGTTCGTCAATCCGTTCGCGAGATATGGGAGTTTGAAGTTAAGGAATGGTTGAGAAACCATCAAAATTTTCGCTGGTCTGATACTCGAAACCAATAACTGGAATGGCCTTGGGCAAAAGTACACATACCTTTGTAATCGGGCGAGTTTCCATTTTCAGATGCAACAGGAATTTCTCCAGTTCGCCAATCCGCTCGTGAGATATGGAAGTTTGAAGTTAAGGAATGGTTGAGAAACCATCAAAATTTTCGCAAGTCTGATACTCGAAACCAATAACTACAATGGCCTAGGGGAAAAACACACATACCGTTGTCATCGGGCGAGTTTCTGCTTTCATATGCAACAGGAATTTCTCGAGTTCGTCAATCCGTTCGCGAGATATGGGAGTTTGAAGTTAAGGAATGGTTGAGAAACTAACAAAATTTTCGCAGGTCTGATACTCGAAACCAATAACTACTATGGCCTAGGGGAAAAGTACACATATCGTTGTAATCGGGCGAGTTTCTACTTTCAGAAGCAAGAGGAATTTCTCGAGTTCGTCAATACGTTCGCCAGATATGGGAGTTTGAAGTTAAGGAATGGTTGAGAAACAATCAAAATTTTCGCAATTCTGATACTCGAAACCATTAACTACAATGGCCTAGGGGAAAAATACACATACCGTTGTAAACGGGCGAGTTTCTACTTTCATATGCAACAGGAATTTCTCGAGTTCGTCAATCCGTTCGCGAGATATGGGAGTTTGAAGTTAAGGAATGGTTGAGAAACCATCAAAATTTTCGCAATTCTTATGCTAGAAACGAATAACTGGAATAGCCTACGGGAAATATACACACACCATTGTAATCGGGCGAGTTTCATCTTTCAGATGCAACAGGAATTTCTCGAGTTCGTCAATCCGTTCGCGAGATATGGGAGTTTGAAGTTAAGGAAAGGTTGAGGGGCCATCAAAATTTTAGCAAGTCTGATACTCGAAACCAATAACTACAAAGGCCTAGGGGAAAAATACACATATCGTTGTAATCGGGCGAGTTTCTACTTTCAGAAGCAACAGGAATTTCTCGAGTTCGTCAATCCGTTCGCCAGATATGGGAGTTTGAAGTTAAGGAATGGTTGAGAAACCATCAAAATTTTCGCAAGTCTGATACTCGAAACCAATAACTACAATGGCCTAGGGGAAAAGTACACATACCTTTGTAATCGGGCGAGTTTCCATTTTCAGACGCAACAGGAATTTGTCGTGCTCGCCATTCCGTTCGCGAGATATGGGAGTTTGAAGTTAAGGAATGGTTGAGAAACCATCAAAATTTTCGCAAGTCTGATACTCGAAACCAATAACTGGAATGGCCTAGGGGGAAAGTACACACACAATTGTAATCGGGAGAGTTTCTACTTTCAGATGCAACAGGAATATCTAGAGTTCGTGAATCCGTTCGCGAGATATGGGGGTTTGAAGATAAGGAATAGTTGAGAAACCATCAAAATTTTCGCAAGTCTGATACTCGAGACCAATAACTACTATTTCCTAGGGCAAAAATACACATACCGTTGTAATCGGGCGAGTATCTGCTTTCAGATGCAACAGGAATTTCTCGAGTTCGTCAATCCGTTCGCGAGATATGGGAGTTTGAAGTTAAGGAATGGATGAGAAACCATCAAAATTTTCGCTGGTCTGATACTCGAAACCAATAACTGGAATGGCCTTGGGCAAAAGTACACATACCTTTGTAATCGGGCGAGTTTCCATTTTCAGATGCAACAGGAATTTCTCCAGTTCGCCAATCCGCTCGTGAGATATGGGAGTTTGAAGTTAAGGAATCGTTGAGAAACCATCAAAATTTTCGCAAGTCTGATACTCGAAACCAATATCTACTATTGCCTAGGGGAAAAGTACGCACACCATTGTAATCGGGCTAGTTTCCATTTTCAGACGCAACAGGAATTTCTCGAGTTCGTCAATCCGTTCGCGAGATATGGGAGTTTGAAGTTAGGGAATGGTTGAGAAACCATCAAAATTTTCGCATGTCTGATATTCGATAACAATAACTGGATTGGCCTAGGGGAAAAATACACATACCGTTGTAATCGGGCGAGTTTCTGCTTTCATATGCAACAGGAATTTCTCGAGTTCGTCAATCCGTTCGCGAGATATGGGAGTTTGAAGTTAAGGAATGGTTGAGAAACTATCAAAATTTTCGCAGGTCTGATACTCGAAACCAATAACTACTATGGCCTAGGGCAAAAATACACATACCGTTGTAATCGGGCGAGTTTCTACTTTCAGGTGCAATAGGAATTAATCGAGTTCGTCAATCCGTTCGTGAGATATGGGAGTTTGAAGTTAAGGAATGGTTGAGAAACCACCAAAATTTTCGCAAGTCTGATACTCGAAACCAATAACTACAAAGGCCTAGGGGAAAAATACACATATCGTTGTAATCGGGCGAGTTTCTACTTTCAGAAGCAAGAGGAATTTCTCGAGTTCGTCAATACGTTCGCCAGATATGGGAGTTTGAAGTTAAGGAATGGTTGAGAAACCATCAAAATTTTCGCAATTCTGATACTCGAAACCATTAACTACAATGGCCTAGGGGAAAAATACACATAACGTTGTAAACGGGCGAGTTTCTAGTTTCATATGCAACAGGAATTTCTCGAGTTCGTCAATCCGTTCGCGAGATATGGGAGTTTGAAGTTAAGGAATGGTTGAGAAACCATCAAAATTTTCGCAATTCTTATGCTAGAAACGAATAACTGGAATAGCCTACGGGAAATATACACACACCATTGTAATCGGGCGAGTTTCATCTTTCAGATGCAACAGGAATTTCTCGAGTTCGTCAATCCGTTCGCGAGATATGGGAGTTTGAAGTTAAGGAATGGTTGAGAAACCATCAAAATTTTCGCAATTCTGATGCTAGAAACGAATAACTGGTAGAGCCTAGGGGAAAAGTACACACACCATTGTAATCGGGCGAGTTTCTATTTTCAGATGCAACAGGAATTTCTCGAGTTCGTCAATCCGTTCGTGAGATATGGGAGTTTGAAGTTAAGGAATGGTTGAGAAACCACCAAAATTTTCGCAAGTCTGATACTCGAAACCAATAACTACAAAGGCCTAGGGGAAAAATACACATATCGTTGTAATCGGGCGAGTTTCTACTTTCAGAAGCAAGAGGAATTTCTCGAGTTCGTCAATACGTTCGCCAGATATGGGAGTTTGAAGTTAAGGAATGGTTGAGAAACCATCAAAATTTTCGCAATTCTGATAGTCGAAACCATTAACTACAATGGCCTAGGGGAAAAATACACATAACGTTGTAAACGGGCGAGTTTCTACTTTCATATGCAACAGGAATTTCTCGAGTTCGTCAATCCGTTCGCGAGATATGGGAGTTTGAAGTTAAGGAATGGTTGAGAAACCATCAAAATTTTCGCAATTCTTATGCTAGAAACGAATAACTGGAATAGCCTACGGGAAATATACACACACCATTGTAATCGGGCGAGTTTCATCTTTCAGATGCAACAGGAATTTCTCGAGTTCGTCAATCCGTTCGCGAGATATGGGAGTTTGAAGTTAAGGAATGGTTGAGAAACCATCAAAATTTTCGCAATTCTGATGCTAGAAACGAATAACTGGTAGAGCCTAGGGGAAAAGTACACACACCATTGTAATCGGGCGAGTTTCTATTTTCAGATGCAACAGGAATTTCTCGAGTTCGTCAATCCGTTCGTGAGATATGGGAGTTTGAAGTTAAGGAATGGTTGAGAAACCATCAAAATTTTCGCAAGTCTGATACTCGAAACCAATAACTACAATGGCCTAGGGGAAAAATACACATACCGTTGTAATCGGGCGAGTTTCCGCTTTCAAATGCAACAGGAATTTCTCGAGTTCGTCAATCCGTTAGCGAGATATGGAAGTTTGAAGTTAAGGAATGGTTGAGAAACCATCAAAATTTTCGCAAGTCTGATACTCGAAACCAATAACTACAATGGCCTAGGGGAAAAATACACATACCGTTGTAATCGGGCGAGTTTCTGCTTTCATATGCAACAGGAATTTCTCGAGTTCGTCAATCCGTTCGCGAGATATGGGAGTTTGAAGTTAAGGAATGGTTGAGAAACTAACAAAATTTTCGCAGGTCTGATACTCGAAACCAATAACTACTATGGCCTAGGGCAAAAATACACATACCGTTGTAATCGGGCGAGTTTCTACTTTCAGGTGCAATAGGAATTTCTCGAGTTCGTCAATCCGTTCGTGAGATATGGGAGTTTGAAGTTAAGGAATGGTTGAGAAACCACCAAAATTTTCGCAAGTCTGATACTCGAAACCAATAACTACAATGGCCTAGGGGAAAAATACACATACCGTTGTAATCGGGCGAGTTTCTACTTTCAGATGCAACAGGAATTTCTCGAGTTCGTCAATCGGTTCGCGAGATATGGGAATTTGAAGTTAAGGAATGGTTGAGGAACCATCAAAATTTTCGCAATTCTTATGCTAGAAACGAATAACTGGAATAGCCTACGGGAAATATACACACACCATTGTAATCGGGCGAGTTTCATCTTTCAGATGCAACAGGAATTTCTCGAGTTCGTCAATCCGTTCGCGAGATATGGGAGTTTGAAGTTAAGGAAAGGTTGAGGGACCATCAAAATTTTAGCAAGTCTGATACTCGAAACCAATAACTACAAAGGCCTAGGGGAAAAATACACATATCGTTGTAATCGGGCGAGTTTCTACTTTCAGAAGCAACAGGAATTTCTCGAGTTCGTCAATCCGTTCGCCAGATATGGGAGTTTGAAGTTAAGGAATGGTTGAGAAACCATCAAAATTTTCGCAAGTCTGATACTCGAAACCAATAACTACAATGGCCTAGGGGAAAAGTACACATACCTTTGTAATCGGGCGAGTTTCCATTTTCAGACGCAACAGGAATTTCTCGAGCTCGCCATTCCGTTCGCGAGATATGGGAGTTTGAAGTTAAGGAATGGTTGAGAAACCATCAAAATTTTCGCAAGTCTGATACTCGAAACCAATAACTGGAATGGCCTAGGGGGAAAGTACACACACAATTGTAATCGGGAGAGTTTCTACTTTCAGATGCAACAGGAATATCTAGAGTTCGTGAATCCGTTCGCGAGATATGGGGGTTTGAAGATAAGGAATAGTTGAGAAACCATCAAAATTTTCGCAAGTCTGATACTCGAGACCAATAACTACTATTTCCTAGGGCAAAAATACACATACCGTTGTAATCGGGCGAGTATCTGCTTTCAGATGCAACAGGAATTTCTCGAGTTCGTCAATCCGTTCGCGAGATATGGGAGTTTGAAGTTAAGGAATGGATGAGAAACCATCAAAATTTTCGCTGGTCTGATACTCGAAACCAATAACTGGAATGGCCTTGGGCAAAAGTACACATACCTTTGTAATCGGGCGAGTTTCCATTTTCAGATGCAACAGGAATTTCTCCAGTTCGCCAATCCGCTCGTGAGATATGGGAGTTTGAAGTTAAGGAATCGTTGAGAAACCATCAAAATTTTCGCAAGTCTGATACTCGAAACCAATATCTACTATTGCCTAGGGGAAAAGTACGCACACCATTGTAATCGGGCTAGTTTCCATTTTCAGACGCAACAGGAATTTCTCGAGTTCGTCAATCCGTTCGCGAGATATGGAAGTTTGAAGTTAGGGAATGGTTGAGAAACCATCAAAATTTTCGCATGTCTGATATTCGATAACAATAACTGGATTGGCCTAGGGGAAAAGTACACATACCTTTGTAATCGGGTGAGTTTCTGCTTTCAGATGCAACAGGAATTTTTCGAGTTCGTCAATCCGTTCGCGAGATATGGGAGTTTGAATTTAAGGAATGGTTGAGAAACCATCAAAATTTTCGCAAGTCTGATACTCGAAACCAATAACTACAATGGCCTAGGGGAAAAGTACGCACACCATTGTAATCGGGCTAGTTTCCATTTTCAGACGCAACAGGAATTTCTCGAGCTCGCCATTCCGTTCGCGAGATACGGGAGTTTGAAGTTAAGGAATCGTTGAGAAACCATCAAAATTTTCGCAAGTCTGATACTCGAAACCAATAACTGGAATGACCTAGGGGGAAAGTACACACACAATTGTAATCGGGAGAGTTTCTACTTTCAGATGCAACAGGAATTTCTCGAGTTCGTCAATCCGTTCGTGAGATATGGGAGTTTGAAGTTAAGGAATGGTTGAGAAACCATCAAAATTTTCGCAAGTCTGATACTCGAAACCAATAACTACAATGGCCTAGGGGAAAAATACACATACCGTTGTAATCGGGCGAGTTTCTACTTTCAGATGCAACAGGAATTTCTCGAGTTCGTCAATCCGTTCGCGAGATATGGGAGTTTGAAGTTAAGGAATGGTTGAGAAACCATCAAAATTTTCGCAATTCTTATGCTAGAAACGAATAACTGGAATAGCCTACGGGAAATATACACACACCATTGTAATCGGGCGAGTTTCATCTTTCAGATGCAACAGGAATTTCTCGAGTTCGTCAATCCGTTCGCGAGATATGGGAGTTTGAAGTTAAGGAATGGTTGAGAAACCATCAAAATTTTCGCAATTCTGATGCTAGAAACGAATAACTGGTAGAGCCTAGGGGAAAAGTACACACACCATTGTAATCGGGCGAGTTTCTATTTTCAGATGCAACAGGAATTTCTCGAGTTCGTCAATCCGTTCGTGAGATATGGGAGTTTGAAGTTAAGGAATGGTTGAGAAACCATCAAAATTTTCGCAAGTCTGATACTCGAAACCAATAACTACAATGGCCTAGGGGAAAAATACACATACCGTTGTAATCGGGCGAGTTTCCGCTTTCAAATGCAACAGGAATTTCTCGAGTTCGTCAATCCGTTAGCGAGATATGGAAGTTTGAAGTTAAGGAATGGTTGAGAAACCATCAAAATTTTCGCAAGTCTGATACTCGAAACCAATAACTACAATGGCCTAGGGGAAAAATACACATACCGTTGTAATCGGGCGAGTTTCTACTTTCAGGTGCAATAGGAATTTCTCGAGTTCGTCAATCCGTTCGTGAGATATGGGAGTTTGAAGTTAAGGAATGGTTGAGAAACCACCAAAATTTTCGCAAGTCTGATACTCGAAACCAATAACTACAATGGCCTAGGGGAAAAATACACATACCGTTGTAATCGGGCGAGTTTCTACTTTCAGATGCAACAGGAATTTCTCGAGTTCGTCAATCGGTTCGCGAGATATGGGAATTTGAAGTTAAGGAATGGTTGAGGAACCATCAAAATTTTCGCAATTCTTATGCTAGAAACGAATAACTGGAATAGCCTACGGGAAATATACACACACCATTGTAATCGGGCGAGTTTCATCTTTCAGATGCAACAGGAATTTCTCGAGTTCGTCAATCCGTTCGCGAGATATGGGAGTTTGAAGTTAAGGAAAGGTTGAGGGACCATCAAAATTTTAGCAAGTCTGATACTCGAAACCAATAACTACAATGGCCTAGGGGAAAAATACACATACCGTTGTAATGGGGCGAGTTTCTACTTTCAGATGCAACAGGAATTTCTCGAGTTCGTCAATCGGTTCGCGAGATATGGGAATTTGAAGTTAAGGAATGGTTGAGGAACCATCAAAATTTTCGCAATTCTTATGCTAGAAACGAATAACTGGAATAGCCTACGGGAAATATACACACACCATTGTAATCGGGCGAGTTTCATCTTTCAGATGCAACAGGAATTTCTCGAGTTCGTCAATCCGTTCGCGAGATATGGGAGTTTGAAGTTAAGGAAAGGTTGAGGGACCATCAAAATTTTAGCAAGTCTGATACTCGAAACCAATAACTACAAAGGCCTAGGGGAAAAATACACATATCGTTGTAATCGGGCGAGTTTCTACTTTCAGAAGCAACAGGAATTTCTCGAGTTCGTCAATCCGTTCGCCAGATATGGGAGTTTGAAGTTAAGGAATGGTTGAGAAACCATCAAAATTTTCGCAAGTCTGATACTCGAAACCAATAACTACAATGGCCTAGGGGAAAAGTACACATACCTTTGTAATCGGGCGAGTTTCCATTTTCAGACGCAACAGGAATTTCTCGAGCTCGCCATTCCGTTCGCGAGATATGGGAGTTTGAAGTTAAGGAATGGTTGAGAAACCATCAAAATTTTCGCAAGTCTGATACTCGAAACCAATAACTGGAATGGCCTAGGGGGAAAGTACACACACAATTGTAATCGGGAGAGTTTCTACTTTCAGATGCAACAGGAATATCTAGAGTTCGTGAATCCGTTCGCGAGATATGGGGGTTTGAAGATAAGGAATAGTTGAGAAACCATCAAAATTTTCGCAAGTCTGATACTCGAGACCAATAACTACTATTTCCTAGGGCAAAAATACACATACCGTTGTAATCGGGCGAGTATCTGCTTTTAGATGCAACAGGAATTTCTCGAGTTCGTCAATCCGTTCGCGAGATATGGGAGTTTGAAGTTAAGGAATGGATGAGAAACCATCAAAATTTTCGCAAGTCTGTACTCGAAACCAATAACTGGAATGGCCTAGGGGAAAAGTACACACACCATTGTAATCGGGCGAGTTTCTACTTTCAGATGCAACAGGAATATCTCGAGTTCGTCAATCCGTTCGCGAGATATGGGAGTTTGAAGTTAAGGAATGGTTGAGAAACCATCCAAATTTTCGCTGGTCTGAAACTCGAAACCAATAACTGGAATGGCCTTGGGCAAAAGTACACATACCTTTGTAATCGGGCGAGTTTCCATTTTCAGACGCAACAGGAATTTCTCGAGCTCGCCATTCCGTTCGGGAGATACGGGAGTTTGAAGTTAAGGAATCGTTGAGAAACCATCAAAATTTTCGCAAGTCTGATACTCGAAACCAATAACTGGAATGGCCTAGGGGGAAAGTACACACACAATTGTAATCGGGCGAGTTTCTACTTTCAGATGCAACAGGAATATCTCGAGTTCGTGAATCCGTTCGCGAGATATGGGGGTTTGAAGATAAGGAATAGTTGAGAAACCATCAAAATTTTCGCAAGTCTGATACTCGAGACCAATAACTACTATTTCCTAGGGCAAAAATACACATACCGTTGTAATCGGGCGAGTATCTGGTTTCAGATGCAACAGGAATTTCTCGAGTTCGTCAATCCGTTCGCGAGATATGGGAGTTTGAAGTTAAGGAATGGATGAGAAACCATCAAAATTTTCGCAAGTCTGATACTCGAAACCAATAACTACAATGGCCTAGGGGAAAAGTACACATACCTTTGTAATCGGGCGAGTTTCCATTTTCAGATGCAACAGGAATTTCTCCAGTTCGCCAATCCGCTCGTGAGATATGGGAGTTTGAAGTTAAGGAATCGTTGAGAAACCATCAAAATTTTCGCAAGTCTGATACTCGAAACCAATATCTACTATTGCCTAGGGGAAAAGTACGCACACCATTGTAATCGGGCGTGTTTCCATTTTCAGACGCAACAGGAATTTCTCGAGTTCGTCAATCCGTTCGCGAGATGTGGGAGTTTGAAGTTAGGGAATGGTTGAGAAACCATCAAAATTTTCGCATGTCTGATATTCGATAACAATAACTGGATTGGCCTAGGGGAAAAGTACACATACCATTGTAATCGGGTGAGTTTCTGCTTTCAGATGCAACAGGAATTTTTCGAGTTCGTCAATCCGTTCCAAGATATGGGGGTTTGAAGATAAGGAATAGTTGAGAAACCATCAAAATTTTCGCAAGTATGATACTCGAGACCAATAACTACTATTTCCTAGGGCAAAAATACACATACCGTTGTAATCGGGCGAGTATCTGCTTTCAGATGCAACAGGAATTTCGCGAGTTCGTCAATCCGTTCGTGAGATATGGGTGTTTGAAGTTAAGGAATGGTTGAGAAACCATCAAAATTTTCGCAAGTCTGATACTCGAGACCAATAACTACTATGGCCTAGGGCAAAAATTCACATACCGCTGTAATCGGGCGGGTTTCTGCTTTCAGATGCAGCAGGACTTTCTCGAGTTCGTCAATCCGTTCGCGAGATATGCGGTTTGAAGGTAAGGAATGGTTGAGAAACCATGAAAATTTTCGCAAGTCTGATACTCGAAACCAATAACTACAATGGGCTACGTGAAAAATACACATACCGTTGTAATCGGGCGAGTTTCCATTTTCAGACGCAACAGGAATTTCTCGAGCTCGCCATTCCGTTCGCGAGATATGGGAGTTTGAAGTTAAGGAATGGTTGAGAAACCATCAAAATTTTCGCAAGTCTGATACTCGAAACCAATAACTGGAATGGCCTAGGGGGAAAGTACACACACAATTGTAATCGGGAGAGTTTCTACTTTCAGGTGCAACAGGAATATCTCGAGTTCGTGAATCCGTTCCAAGATATGGGGGTTTGAAGATAAGGAATAGTTGAGAAACCATCAAAATTTTCGCAAGTATGATACTCGAGACCAATAACTACTATTTCCTAGGGCAAAAATACACATACCGTTGTAATCGGGCGAGTATCTGCTTTAAGATGCAACAGGAATTTCTCGAGGTCGTCAATCCGTTCGCGAGATATGGGAGTTTGAAGTTAAGGAATGGATGAGAAACCATCAAAATTTTCGCAGGTCTGATACTCGAAACCAATAACTACTACGGCCTAGGGCAAAAATACACATACCGTTGTAATCGGGCGAGTTTCTACTTTCAGATGCAACAGGAATATCTCGAGTTCGTCAATCCGTTCGCGAGATATGGGAGTTTGAAGTTAAGGAATGGTTCAGAAACCATCAAAATTTTCGCTGGTCTGATACTCGAAACCAATAACTGGAATGGCCTTGGGCAAAAGTACACATACCTTTGTAATCGGGCGAGTTTCCATTTTCAGATGCAACAGGAATTTCTCCAGTTCGGCAATCCGCTCGTGAGATATGGGAGTTTGAAGTTAAGGAATCGTTGAGAAACCATCAAAATTTTAGCAAGTCTGATACTCGAAACCAATAACTACAAAGGCCTAGGGGAAAAATACACATATCGTTGTAATCGGGCGAGTTTCTACTTTCAGAAGCAACAGGAATTTCTCGAGTTCGTCAATCCGTTCGCCAGATATGGGAGTTTGAAGTTAAGGAATGGTTGAGAAACCATCAAAATTTTCGCAAGTCTGATGCTAGAAACGAATAACTAGAATGGCTTAGGGCATAAATATTCATACTGTTGTAATCCGGCGAGTTTCTGCTTTCAGATGCAACAGGAATTTCTCGAGTTCGTCAATCCGTTAGCGAGATATTGAAGTTTGAAGTTAAGGAAAGGTTGAGAAACCATCAAAATTTTAGCAAGTCTGATACTCGAAACCAATAACTACAAAGGCCTAGGGGAAAAATACACACATCGTTGTAATCGGGCGAGTTTCTACTTTCAGATGCAACAGGAATATCTCGAGTTCGTCAATCCGTTCGCGAGATATGGGAGTTTGAAGTTGAGGAAAGGTTGAGAAACCATCAAAATTTTCGCAATTATGATGCTAGAAACGAATAACTAGAATGGCTTAGGGCATAAATGTTCATACCGTTGTAATCGGGCGAGTTTCTGCTTTCAGATGCAAGAGGAATTTCTCGAGTTCATCAATCCTTTCGCGAGATATGGGAGTTTGAAGTTAAGGAATGGTTGAGAAACCATCAAAATTTTCGCAATTCTGATGCTAGAAATGAATAACTGGAATGGCCTAGGGGAAATATACACATACCGTTGTAATCGGGCGAGTTTCTACTTTCAAATGCAACAGGAATTTCTCGAGTTCGTCAATCCGTTCGCGAAATACGGGAGTTAGAAGTTAAGGAATGGTTGATAAACCATCAAAATTTTTGCAAGTCTGATACTCGAAACCAATAACTAGAATGTCCTAGGGGAAAAATACACATACCGTTGCAATCGGGCGAGTTTCTACTTTCAGATGCAATAGGAATTTCTCGAGTTCGTCAATCCGTTCGCGAGGTACGAGAGTTTGATGTTAAGGAATGGTTGATAAACCATCAAAATTTTTGCAAGTCTGATACTCGAAACCAATAACTACAATGACCTAGGGTAAAAATACACATACCGTTGTAATCGGGCGAGTTTCTACTTTCAAATGCAACAGGAATTTCTCGAGTTCGTCAATCCGTTCGCGAGGTATGGGAGTTTGAAGTTAAGGAATGGTTGAGAAACCATCAGAATTTTCGCAAGTCTGATACTCGAAACCAATAACTACAATGGCCTAGGGGAAAAGTACACATACCTTTGTAATCGGGCGAGTTTCCATTTTCAGACGCAACAGGAATTTCTCGAGCTCGCCATTCCGTTCGCGAGATATAGGAGTTTGAAGTTAAGGAATGGTTGAGAAACCATCAAAATTTTCGCACGTCTGATACTCGAAACCAATAACTGGAATGGCCTAGGGGGAAAGTACACACACAATTGTAATCGGGAGAGTTTCTACTTTCAGATGCAACAGGAATATCTCGAGTTCGTGAATCCGTTCGCGAGATATGGGGGTTTGAAGATAAGGAATAGTTGAGAAACCATCAAAATTTTCGCAAGTCTGATACTCGAAACCAATAACTACAATGGCCTAGGGGAAAAGTACACATACCTTTGTAATCGGGCGAGTTTCCATTTTCAGACGCAACAGGAACTTCTCGAGTTCGTCAATCCGTTCGCGAGATATGGAAGTTTGAAGTTAAGGAATGGTTGAGAAACCAACAAAATTTTCGCAAGTCTGATACTCGAAACCAATAACTGGAATGGCCTAGGGGAAAAATACACAGACCGTTGTAATCGGGCGAGTATCTGCTTTCAGATGCAACAGGAATATCTCGAGTTCGTCAATCCGTTCGCGAGATATGGGAGTTTGAAGTTACGGAATGGTTGAGAAACCATCAAAATTTTCCAAAGTCTGATACACTAAATCAATAACTACAATGGCCTAGGGGAAAAATACACATACCGTTGTAATCGGGCGAGTTTCTACTTTCAAATGCAACAGGAATTTCACGAGTTCGTCAATCCGTTCGCGAGATATGGGAGTTTGAAGTTAAGGAATGGTTGAGAAACCATCAAAATTTTCGCAAGTCTGATATTCGAAACCAATAACTACTATTGCCTAGGGGAAAAGTACACATACCATTGTAATCGGGTGAGTTTCTGCTTTCAGATGCAGCAGGAATTTTTCGAGTTCGTCGATCCGTTCGCGAGATATGGGAGTTTGAAGTTAAGGAATCGTTGAGAAACCATCAAAATTTTCGCAAGTCTGATACTCGAAACCAATAACTGGAATGGCCTTGGGGGAAAGTACACACACCATTGTAATCGGGCGAGTTTCTACTTTCAGATGCAACAGGAATATCTCGAGTTCGTGAATCCGTTCGCGAGATATGGGGGTTTGAATATAAGGAATAGTTGAGAAACCATCAAAATTTTCGCAAGTCTGATACTCGAGCCCCCTAACTACTATTTCCTAGGGCAAAAATACACATACCGTTGTAATCGGGCGAGTTTCTGCTTTCATATGCAACAGGAATTTCTCGAGTTCGTTAATCCGTTCGCGAGATACGGGAGTTAGAAGTTAAGGAATGGTTGAGAAACCATCAAAATTTTCGCAAGTCTGATACTCGAGACCAATAACTACTATTTCCTTGGGCAAAAATACACATACCGTTGTAATCGGGCGAGTATCTGCTTTCAGATGCAACAGGAATTTCTCGAGTTCGTCAATCCGTTCGCGAGATATGGGAGTTTGAAGTTACAGAATGGATGAGAAACCATCAAAATTTTCTCAAGTCTGTACTCGAAACCAAGAACTGGAATGGCATAGGGGAAAAGTACACACACCATTGTAATCGGGCGAGTTTCTACTTTCAGATGCAAGAGGAATATCTCGAGTTCGTCAATCCGTTCGCGAGATATGGGAGTTTGAAGTTAAGGAATGGTTGAGAAACCATCAAAATTTTCGCTGGTCTGATACTCGAAACCAATAACTGGAATGGCCTTGGGCAAAAGTACACATACCTTTGTAATCGGGCGAGTTTCCATTTTCAGATGCAACAGGAATTTCTCCAGTTCGGCAATCCGCTCGTGAGATATGGGAGTTTGAAGTTAAGGAATCGTTGAGAAACCATCAAAATTTTAGCAAGTCTGATACTCGAAACCAATAACTACAAAGGCCTAGGGGAAGAATACACATATCGTTGTAATCGGGCGAGTTTCTACTTTCAGAAGCAACAGGAATTTCTCGAGTTCGTCAATCCGTTCGCCAGATATGGGAGTTTGAAGTTAAGGAATGGTTGAGAAACCATCAAAATTTTCGCAATTCTGATGCTAGAAACGAATAACTAGAATGGCTTAGGACATAAATACTCATACTGTTGTAATCCGGCGAGTTTCTGCTTTCAGATGCAACAGGAATTTCTCGAGTTCGTCAATCCGTTAGCGAGATATTGAAGTTTGAAGTTAAGGAAAGGTTGAGAAACCATCAAAATTTTAGCAAGTCTGATACTCGAAACCAATAACTACAAAGGCCTAGGGGAAAAATACACACATCGTTGTAATCGGGCGAGTTTCTACTTTCAGATGCAACAGGAATATCTCGAGTTCGTCAATCCGTTCGCGAGATATGGGAGTTTGAAGTTGAGGAAAGGTTGAGAAACCATCAAAATTTTCGCAATTATGATGCTAGAAACGAATAACTAGAATGGCTTAGGGCATAAATATTCATACCGTTGTAATCGGGCGAGTTTCTGCTTTCAGATGCAAGAGGAATTTCTCGAGTTCATCAATCCTTTCGCGAGATATGGGAGTTTGAAGTTAAGGAATGGTTGAGAAACCATCAAAATTTTCGCAATTCTGATGCTAGAAATGAATAACTGGAATGGCCTAGGGGAAATATACACACACCGTTGTAATCGGGCGAGTTTCTACTTTCAAATGCAACAGGAATTTCTCGAGTTCGTCAATCCGTTCGCGAAATACGGGAGTTAGAAGTTAAGGAATGGTTGATAAACCATCAAAATTTTTGCAAGTCTGATACTCGAAACCAATAACTAGAATGTCCTAGGGGAAAAATACACATACCGTTGCAATCGGGCGAGTTTCTACTTTCAGATGCAATAGGAATTTCTCGAGTTCGTCAATCCGTTCGCGAGGTACGAGAGTTTGATGTTAAGGAATGGTTGATAAACCATCAAAATTTTTGCAAGTCTGATACTCGAAACCAATAACTACAATGACCTAGGGTAAAAATACACATACCGTTGTAATCGGGCGAGTTTCTACTTTCAAATGCAACAGGAATTTCTCGAGTTCGTCAATCCGTTCGCGAGGTATGGGAGTTTGAAGTTAAGGAATGGTTGAGAAACCATCAAAATTTTCGCATGTCTGATACTCGAAACCAATAACTGGAATGGCCTAGGGGGAAAGTACACACACAATTGTAATCGGGAGAGTTTCTACTTTCAGATGCAACAGGAATATCTCGAGTTCGTGAATCCGTTCGCGAGATATGGGGGTTTGAAGATAAGGAATAGTTGAGAAACCATCAAAATTTTCGCAAGTCTGATACTCGAAGCCAATAACTACAATGGCCTAGGGGAAAAGTACACATACCTTTGTAATCGGGCGAGTTTCCATTTTCAGACGCAACAGGAACTTCTCGAGTTCGTCAATCCGTTCGCGAGATATGGGAGTTTGAAGTTAAGGAATGGTTGAGAAACCAACAAAATTTTCGCAAGTCTGATACTCGAAACCAATAACTGGAATGGCCTAGGGGAAAAATACACAGACCGTTGTAATCGGGCGAGTATCTGCTTTCAGATGCAACAGGAATATCTCGAGTTCGTCAATCCGTTCGCGAGATATGGGAGTTTGAAGTTACGGAATGGTTGAGAAACCATCAAAATTTTCCAAAGTCTGATACACTAAATCAATAACTACAATGGCCTAGGGGAAAAATACACATACCGTTGTAATCGGGCGAGTTTCTACTTTCAAATGCAACAGGAATTTCACGAGTTCGTCAATCCGTTCGCGAGATATGGGAGTTTGAAGTTAAGGAATGGTTGAGAAACCATCAAAATTTTCGCAAGTCTGATATTCGAAACCAATAACTACTATTGCCTAGGGGAAAAGTACACATACCATTGTAATCGGGTGAGTTTCTGCTTTCAGATGCAGCAGGAATTTTTCGAGTTCGTCAATCCGTTCGCGAGATATGGGAGTTTGAAGTTAAGGAATGGTTGAGAAACCATCAAAATTTTCGCAAGTCTGATACTCGAAACCAATAACTGGAATGGCCTAGGGGGAAAGTACACACACCATTGTAATCGGGCGAGTTTCTACTTTCAGATGCAACAGGAATATCTCGAGCTCGTGAATCCGTTCGCGAGATATGGGGGTTTGAATATAAGGAATAGTTGAGAAACCATCAAAATTTTCGCAAGTCTGATACTCGAAACCAATAACTGGAATGGCCTAGGGGAAAAGTACACATACCTTTGTAATCGGGCGAGTTTCCATTTTCAGGCGCAACAGGAATTTCTCGAGCTCGCCATTCCGTTCGCGAGATATGGGAGTTTGAAGTTAAGAAATGGTTGACAAACCTTCAAAATTTTCGCAAGTCTGATACTCGAAACCAGTAACTACTATGGCCTAGGGCAAAAATACACATATCCTTGTAATCGGTCGAGTTTCTGCTATCAGATGCAATAGGAAATTCTCGAGTTCGTCAATCCGTTCGCGAGATATGGGAGTTTGAAGTTAAGGAATGGTTGAGAAACCATCAACATTTTCGCTGGTCTGATACTCGAAACCAATAACTTGAATGGCCTAGGGGAAAAGTACACACACCATTGTAATCGGGCGAGTTTCTACTTTCAGAGGCAACAGGAATTTCTCGAGTTCGTCAATCCGTTCGCGAGATATGGGAGTTTGAAGTGAAGGAATGGTTGAGAAACCATCAACATTTTCGCTGGTCTGATACTCGAAACCAATAACTTGAATGGCCTAGGGGAAAAGTACACACACCATTGTAATCGGGCGAGTTTCTACTTTCAGAGGCAACAGGAATTTCTCGAGTTCGTCAATCCGTTCGCGAGATATGGGAGTTTGAAGTGAAGGAATGGTTGAGAAACCATCATAATTTTCGCAATTCTGATACTCGAAACCAACAACTGGAATGGAATAGGGGCAAAGTACACACACCATTGTAATCGGGCGAGTTTCTACTTTCAGGTGCAACAGGAATATCTCGAGTTCGTCAATCCGTTCGCGCGATATGGGAGTTTGAAGCTAAGGAATGGTTGACAAACCATCAAATTTTCGCAAGTCTGATACTCGAAACCAATAACTACTATTGCCTAGGGCAAAAATACACATACCGTTGTAATCGGGCGAGTTTCTGCTTTCGGATGCAACAGGAATTTCTCGAGTTCGTCAAACCGTTCGCGAGGTATGGGAGTTTGAAGTTAAGGAACGGTTGAGAGACCATCAACATTTTCGCTGGTCTGATTCTCGAAACCTATAACTGGAATGGCCTAGGGGAAAAGTGCACACACCATTGTAATCGGGCGAGTTTCTACTTTCAGGTGCAACAGGAATATCTCGAGTTCGTCAATCCGTTCGCGAGATGTGGGAGTTTGAAGTTATGGAATGTTTGAGAAACCATCAAAATTTTCGCTGGTCTGATACTCGAAACCTAAAACTGGAATGGCCTAGGGGAAAAGTACACACACCATTGTAATCGGGCGAGTTTCTACTTTCAGATGCAACAGGAATATCTCGAGTTCGTCAATCCGTTCGCGAGATATGGGAGTTTGAAGTTAAGGAATGGTTGAGAAACCATCAAAATTTTCGCAAGTCTGATACTCGAAACCAATAAATACTATTGCCTAGGGCAAAATACACGTACCGTTGTAATCGGGCGAGTTTCTACTTTCAAATGCAACAGGAATTTCTCGAGTTCGTCAATCCGTTCGCGAGGTATGGGAGTTTGAAGTTAAGGAATGGTTGAGAAACCATCAGAATTTTCGCAAGTCTGATACTCGAAACCAATAACTACAATGGCCTAGGGGAAAAGTACACATACCTTTGTAATCGGGCGAGTTTCCATTTTCAGACGCAACAGGAATTTCTCGAGCTCGCCATTCCGTTCGCGAGATATGGGAGTTTGAAGTTAAGGAATGGTTGAGAAACCATCAAAATTTTCGCACGTCTGATACTCGAAACCAATAACTGGAATGGCCTAGGGGGAAAGTACACACACAATTGTAATCGGGAGAGTTTCTACTTTCAGATGCAACAGGAATATCTCGAGTTCGTGAATCCGTTCGCGAGATATGGGGGTTTGAAGATAAGGAATAGTTGAGAAACCATCAAAATTTTCGCAAGTCTGATACTCGAAACCAATAACTACAATGGCCTAGGGGAAAAGTACACATACCTTTGTAATCGGGCGAGTTTCCATTTTCAGACGCAACAGGAACATCTCGAGTTCGCCAATCCGTTCGCGAGGTATGGGAGTTTGAAATTAAGGAATGGTTGAGAAACCATCAAAATTTTCGCAAGTCTGATACTCCAAACCAATAAGTACTTTTGCCTAGGGCGAAAATACACCCACCATTGTAATCGGGCGAGTTTCTACTTTCAGATGCAACAGGAATTTCTCGAGTTCGTCAATCCGTTCGCAAGATATGGAAGTTTGAAGTTAAGGAATGGTTGAGAAACCATCAAAATTTTCGCAAGTCTGATACTCGAAACCAATAAATGGAATGGCCTAGGGGGAAAGTACACACACCATTGTAATCGGGCGAGTTTCTACTTTCAGATGCAACAGGAATATCTCGAATTCGTGAATCCGTTCGCGAGATATGGGAGTTTGAAGTTACGGAATGTTTGAGAAACCATCAAAATATTCGCAAGTCTGATACTCGAAACCAATAACTACTATTGCCTAGGGCAAAATACACGTACCGTTGTAATCGGGCTACTTTCTGATTTCAGATGCAACAGGAATTTCTCGAGTTCGTCAATCCGTTCGCGAGATATGGGAGTTTGAAGTTACGGAATGTTTGAGAAACCATCAAAATATTCGCAAGTCTGATCCTCGAAACCAATAACTGGAATGGCCTGGGGGAAAAGTACACACACCATTGTAATCGGGCGAGTTTCTATTTTCAGATGCAAGAGGAATTTCTCCAGTTCGCCAATCCGTTCGTGAGATATGGGAGTTTGAAGTTAAGGAATCGTTGAGAAACCATCAAAATTTTCGCAAGTCTGATACTCGAAACCAATAACTACTATTGCCTAGGGGAAAAGTACGCACACCACTGTAATCGGGCGAGTTTCTACTTTCAGATGCAACAGGAATATCTCGAGTTCGCCAATCCGTGCGCGAGATATGGGAGTTTGAAATTAAGGAATGGTTGAGAAACCATCAAAATTTTCGCAAGTCTGAAACTCCAAACCAATAAGTACTATTGCCTAGGGCGAAAATACACGTACCGTTGTAATCGGGCGAGTTCCTGCTTTCAGATGCAACAGGTATATCTCGAGTTCGTCAATCCGTTCGCGAGATATGGGAGTTTGAAGTTAAGGTATGGTTGAGAAACCATCAAAATTTTCCCAAGTCTGATACTCGAAACCAATAACTGGAATGTCCTAGGGGAAAAGTACACACACCATTGTAATCGGGCGAGTTTCTACTTTCAGATGCAACAGGAATATCTCGAGTTCGTCAATCCGTTCGCGAGATATGGGAGTTTGAAGTGAAGGAATGGTTGAGAAACCATCAAAATTTTCGCAAGTCTGATACGCGAAACCAATAACTGGAATAGCCTAGGGGAAAAGTACACACACCATTGTAATCGGGCGAGTTTCTACTTTCAGATGCAACAGGAATATCTCGAGTTCGTCAATCCGTTCGCGAGATATGGGAGTTTGAAGTTAAGGAATGGTTGAGAAACCATCAAAATTTTCGCAAGTTTGATACTCGAAACCAATAAATACTATTGCCTAGGGCAAAATACACGTACCGTTGTAATCGGGCGAGTTCCTGCTTTCAGATGCAACAGGTATATCTCGAGTTCGTCAATCCGTTCGCGAGATATGGGAGTTTGAAGTTAAGGAATGGTTGTGAAACCATCAAAATTTTCGCAAGTCTGATACTCGAAACCAATAAATACTATTGCCTAGGGCAAAATACACGTACCGTTGTAATCGGGCTACTTTCTGATTTCAGATGCAACAGGAATTTCTCGAGTTCGTCAATCCGTTCGCGAGGTATGGGAGTTTGAAGTTAAGGAATGGTTGAGAAACCATCAACATTTTCGCTGGTCTGATACTCGAAACCTATAACTGGAATGGCCTAGGGGAAAAGTGCACACACCATTGTAATCGGGCGAGTTTCTACTTTCAGATGCAACAGGAATATCTCGAGTTCGTCAAACCGTTCGCGAGATATGGGAGTTTGAAGTGAAGGAATGGTTGAGAAACCATCAAAATTTTCGCAAGTCTGATACGCGAAACCAATAACTGGAATAGCCTAGGGGAAAACTACACACACCATTGTAATCGGGCGAGTTTCTACTTTCAGAGGCAACAGGAATATCTCGAGTTCGTCAATCCGTTCGCGAGATATGGGAGTTTGAAGTTAAGGAATGGTTGAGAAACCATCAAAATTTTCGCAAGTCTGATACTCGAAACCAATAAATACTATTGCCTAGGGCAAAGATACACGTACCGTTGTAATCGGGCTACTTTCTGATTTCAGATGCAACAGGAATTTCTCGAGTTCGTCAATCCGTTCGCGAGGTATGGGAGTTTGAAGTTAAGGAATGGTTGAGAAACCATCAACATTTTCGCTGGTCTGATACTCGAAACCTATAACTGGAATGCCCTAGGGGAAAAGTGCACACACCATTGTAATCGGGCGAGTTTCTACTTTCAGGTGCATCAGGAATATCTAGTTCGTCAATCCGTTCGCGAGATATAGGAGTTTGAAGTTAAGGAATGGTTGAGAAACCATCAAAATTTTCGCAAGTCTGATACTCGAAACCAATAACTACTATTGCCTAGGGCAAAATATACATACCGTTGTAATCGGGCGAGTTTCTACTTTCAGATGCAACAGGAATATCTCGAATTCGTGAATCCGTTCGCGAGATATGGGGGTTTGAGGATAAGGAATAGTTGAGAAACCATCAAAATTATCGCAATTCTGATACTCGAGACCAATAACTACTATTTCCTAGGGCAAAAATACACATATCCTTGTAACCGGGCGAGTTTCTGCTTTCAGGTGCAATAGGAAATTCTCGAATTCGTCAATCCGTTCGCGAGATATGGGAGTTTGAAGTTAAGGAATGGTTGAGAAACCATCAAAATTTTCGCTGGTCTGATACTCGAAACCAGTAACTGGAATGGCCTAGGGGAAAAGTACACACACCATTGTAATCGGGCGAGTTTCTACTTTCAGATGCAACAGGAATATCTCGAGTTCGTCAATCCGTTCGCGAGATATGGGAGTTTGAAGTTAAGGAATGGTTGAGAAACCATCAAAATTTTCGCTGGTCTGATACTCGAAACCAATAACTGGAATGGCCTAGGAGAAAAGTGCACATACCTTTGTAATCGGGCGAGTTTCCATTTTCAGACGCAACAGGAATTTCTCGAGCTCGCCATTCCGTTCGCGAGATATGGGATTTTGAAGTTAAGAAATGGTTGACAAACCATCAAAATTTTCGCAAGTCTGATACTCGAAACCAATAACTACTATGGCCTAGGGCAAAAATACACATATCCTTGTAACCGGGCGAGTTTCTGCTTTCAGGTGCAATAGGAAATTCTCGAATTCGTCAATCCGTTCGCGAGATATGGGAGTTTGAAGTTAAGGAATGGTTGAGAAACCATCAAAATTTTCGCTGTTCTGATACTCGAAACCAGTAACTGGAATGGCCTAGGGGAAAAGTACACACACCATTGTAATCGGGCGAGTTTCTACTTTCAGATGCAACAGGAATATCTCGAGTTCGTCAATCCGTTCGCGAGATATGGGAGTTTGAAGTTAAGAAATGGTTGACAAACCATCAAAATTTTCGCAAGTCTGATACTCGAAACCAATAACTACTATGGCCTAGGGCAAAAATACACATACCGTTGTAATTGGGAGAGTTTCTACTGTCAGATGCAACAGAAATTTTTCGGATTCGTCAATCCGTTCGCGAAATATCGGAGTTTGAAGTTAAGGAATGGTTGAGATACCATCAACATTTTCGCTGGTCTGATACTCGAAACTAATAACTGAAGTGGCCTTGGGGAAAAGTACACACACCATTGTAATCGGGCGAGTTTCTACTTTCAGACACAACAGGAATTTCTCGAGTTCGTCAATGCGTTCGCGAGATATGGGAGTTTGACGTTAAGGAATAGTTGAGAAATCATCAAAATTTTCGCAAGTCTGTTACTCGAGAAAAATAGCTACAATGGCCTAGGGGAAAAATACACATACCGTTGTAATCGGGCGAGTTTCTACTTTCAAATGCACCAGGAATTTCTCGAGTTCGTCAATCCGTTCGCGAGGTATGGGAGTTTGAAGTTAAGGAATGGTTGAGAAACCATCAACATTTTCGCTGGTCTGATACTCGAAACCTATAACTGGAATGCCCTAGGGGAAAAGTGCACACACCATTGTAATCGGGCGAGTTTCTACTTTCAGGTGCATCAGGAATATCTAGTTCGTCAATCCGTTCGCGAGATATAGGAGTTTGAAGTTAAGGAATGGTTGAGAAACCATCAAAATTTTCGCAAGTTTGATACTCGAAACCAATAACTACTATTGCCTAGGGCAAAATACACATACCGTTGTAATCGGGCGAGTTTCTACTTTCAGATGCAACAGGAATATCTCGAATTCGTGAATCCGTTCGCGAGATATGGGGGTTTGAAGATAAGGAATAGTTGAGAAACCATCAAAATTATCGCAATTCTGATACTCGAGACCAATAACTACTATTTCCTAGGGCAAAAATACACATATCCTTGTAACCGAGCGAGTTTCTGCTTTCAGGTGCAATAGGAAATTCTCGAATTCGTCAATCCGTTCGCGAGATATGGGAGTTTGAAGTTAAGGAATGGTTGAGAAACCATCAAAATTTTCGCTGGTCTGATACTCGAAACCAGTAACTGGAATGGCCTAGGGGAAAAGTACACACACCATTGTAATCGGGCGAGTTTCTACTTTCAGATGCAAGAGGAATTTCTCCAGTTCGCCAATCCGTTCGTGAGATATTGGAGTTTGAAGTTAAGGAATCGTTGAGAAACCATCAAAATTTTCGCAAGTCTGATACTCGAAACCAATAACTGGAATGGCCTGGGGGAAAAGTACACACACCATTGTAATCGGGCGAGTTTCTATTTTCAGATGCAAGAGGAATTTCTCCAGTTCGCCAATCCGTTCGTGAGATATGGGAGTTTGAAGTTAAGGAATCGTTGAGAAACCATCAAAATTTTCGCAAGTCTGATACTCGAAACCAATAACTACTATTGCCTAGGGGAAAAGTACGCACACCACTGTAATCGGGCGAGTTTCTACTTTCAGATGCAACAGGAATATCTCGAGTTCGCCAATCCGTGCGCGAGATATGGGAGTTTGAAATTAAGGAATGGTTGAGGAACCATCAAAATTTTCGCAAGTCTGAAACTCCAAACCAATAAGTACTATTGCCTAGGGCGAAAATACACACACCATTGTAATCGGGCGAGTTTCTACTTTCAGATGCAACAGGAATTTCTCGAGTTCGTCAATCCGTTCGTGAGATATGGGAGTTTGAAGTTAAGGAATGGTTGAGAAACCATCAAAATTTTCGCAAGTCTGATATTCGATAACAATAACTGGAGTGGCCTAGGGGAAAAGTACACACACCATTGTAATCGGGCGAGTTTCTACTTTCAGATGCAACAGGAATATCTCGAGTTCGTCAATCCGTTCGCGAGATATGGGAGTTTGAAGTGAAGGAATGGTTGAGAAACCATCAAAATTTTCGCAAGTCTGATACGCGAAACCAATAACTGGAATAGCCTAGGGGAAAAGTACACACACCATTGTAATCGGGCGAGTTTCTACTTTCAGATGCAACAGGAATATCTCGAGTTCGTCAATCCGTTCGCGAGATATGGGAGTTTGAAGTTAAGGAATGGTTGAGAAACCATCAAAATTTTCGCAAGTTTGATACTCGAAACCAATAAATACTATTGCCTAGGGCAAAATACACGTACCGTTGTAATCGGGCGAGTTCCTGCTTTCAGATGCAACAGGTATATCTCGAGTTCGTCAATCCGTTCGCGAGATATGGGAGTTTGAAGTTAAGGAATGGTTGAGAAACCATCAAAATTTTCGCAAGTCTGATACTCGAAACCAATAAATACTATTGCCTAGGGCAAAATACACGTACCGTTGTAATCGGGCTACTTTCTGATTTCAGATGCAACAGGAATTTCTCGAGTTCGTCAATCCGTTCGCGAGGTATGGGAGTTTGAAGTTAAGGAATGGTTGAGAAACCATCAACATTTTCGCTGGTCTGATACTCGAAACCTATAACTGGAATGCCCTAGGGGAAAAGTGCACACACCATTGTAATCGGGCGAGTTTCTACTTTCAGGTGCATCAGGAATATCTAGTTCGTCAATCCGTTCGCGAGATATAGGAGTTTGAAGTTAAGGAATGGTTGAGAAACCATCAAAATTTTCGCAAGTCTGATACTCGAAACCAATAACTACTATTGCCTAGGGCAAAATACACATACCGTTGTAATCGGGCGAGTTTCTACTTTCAGATGCAACAGGAATATCTCGAATTCGTGAATCCGTTCGCGAGATATGGGGGTTTGAGGATAAGGAATAGTTGAGAAACCATCAAAATTATCGCAATTCTGATACTCGAGACCAATAACTACTATTTCCTAGGGCAAAAATACACATATCCTTGTAACCGGGCGAGTTTCTGCTTTCAGGTGCAATAGGAAATTCTCGAATTCGTCAATCCGTTCGCGAGATATGGGAGTTTGAAGTTAAGGAATGGTTGAGAAACCATCAAAATTTTCGCTGGACTGATACTCGAAACCAGTAACTGGAATGGCCTAGGGGAAAAGTACACACACCATTGTAATCGGGCGAGTTTCTACTTTCAGATGCAACAGGAATATCTCGAGTTCGTCAATCCGTTCGCGAGATATGGGAGTTTGAAGTTAAGGAATGGTTGAGAAACCATCAAAATTTTCGCTGGTCTGATACTCGAAACCAATAACTGGAATGGCCTAGGAGAAAAGTGCACATACCTTTGTAATCGGGCGAGATTCCATTTTCAGACGCAACAGGAATTTCTCGAGCTCGCCATTCCGTTCGCGAGATATGGGATTTTGAAGTTAAGAAATGGTTGACAAACCATCAAAATTTTCGCAAGTCTGATACTCGAAACCAATAACTACTATGGCCTAGGGCAAAAATACACATATCCTTGTAACCGGGCGAGTTTCTGCTTTCAGGTGCAATAGGAAATTCTCGAATTCGTCAATCCGTTCGCGAGATATGGAAGTTTGAAGTTAAGGAATGGTTGAGAAACCATCAAAATTTTCGCTGTTCTGATACTCGAAACCAGTAACTGGAATGGCCTAGGGGAAAAGTACACACACCATTGCAATCGGGCGAGTTTCTACTTTCAGATGCAACAGGAATATCTCGAGTTCGTCAATCCGTTCGCGAGATATGGGAGTTTGAAGTTAAGAAATGGTTGACAAACCATCAAAATTTTCGCAAGTCTGATACTCGAAACCAATAACTACTATGGCCTAGGGCAAAAATACACATACCGTTGTAATTGGGAGAGTTTCTACTGTCAGATGCAACAGAAATTTTTCGGATTCGTCAATCCGTTCGCGAAATATCGGAGTTTGAAGTTAAGGAATGGTTGAGATACCATCAACATTTTCGCTGGTCTGATACTCGAAACCAATAACTGAAGTGGCCTTGGGGAAAAGTACACACACCATTGTAATCGGGCGAGTTTCTACTTTCAGACACAACAGGAATTTCTCGAGTTCGTCAATGCGTTCGCGAGATATGGGAGTTTGAAGTTAAGGAATAGTTGAGAAATCATCAAAATTTTCGCAAGTCTGTTACTCGAGAAAAATAGCTACAATGGCCTAGGGGAAAAATACACATACCGTTGTAATCGGGCGAGTTTCTACTTTCAAATGCACCAGGAATTTCTCGAGTTCGTCAATCAATTCGCGAGATATGGGAGTTTGAAGTTAAGGAATGGTTGAGAAACCATCAAAATTTTCGCAAGTCTGATACTCGAAACCAATAAATACTATTGCCTAGGGCAAAATACACGTACCGTTGTAATCGGGCTACTTTCTGATTTCAGATGCAACAGGAATTTCTCGAGTTCGTCAATCCGTTCGCGAGGTATGGGAGTTTGAAGTTAAGGAATGGTTGAGAAACCATCAACATTTTCGCTGGTCTGATACTCGAAACCTATAACTGGAATGCCCTAGGGGAAAAGTGCACACACCATTGTAATCGGGCGAGTTTCTACTTTCAGGTGCATCAGGAATATCTAGTTCGTCAGTCCGTTCGCGAGATATAGGAGTTTGAAGTTAAGGAATGGTTGAGAAACCATCAAAATTTTCGCTGGTCTGATACTCGAAACCAATAACTACTATTGCCTAGGGCAAAATACACATACCGTTGTAATCGGGCGAGTTTCTACTTTCAGATGCAACAGGAATATCTCGAATTCGTGAATCCGTTCGCGAGATATGGGGGTTTGAGGATAAGGAATAGTTGAGAAACCATCAAAATTATCGCAATTCTGATACTCGAGACCAATAACTACTATTTCCTAGGGCAAAAATACACATATCCTTGTAACCGGGCGAGTTTCTGCTTTCAGGTGCAATAGGAAATTCTCGAATTCGTCAATCCGTTCGCGAGATATGGGAGTTTGAAGTTAAGGAATGGTTGAGAAACCATCAAAATTTTCGCTGGTCTGATACTCGAAACCAGTAACTGGAATGGCCTAGGGGAAAAGTACACACACCATTGTAATCGGGCGAGTTTCTACTTTCAGATGCAACAGGAATATCTCGAGTTCGTCAATCCGTTCGCGAGATATGGGAGTTTGAAGTTAAGAAATGGTTGACAAACCATCAAAATTTTCGCAAGTCTGATACTCGAAACCAATAACTACTATGGCCTAGGGCAAAAATACACATACCGTTGTAATTGGGAGAGTTTCTACTGTCAGATGCAACAGAAATTTTTCGGATTCGTCAATCCGTTCGCGAAATATCGGAGTTTGAAGTTAAGGAATGGTTGAGATACCATCAACATTTTCGCTGGTCTGATACTCGAAACCAATAACTGAAGTGGCCTTGGGGAAAAGTACACACACCATTGTAATCGGGCGAGTTTCTACTTTCAGACACAACAGGAATTTCTCGAGTTCGTCAATGCGTTCGCGAGATATGGGAGTTTGAAGTTAAGGAATAGTTGAGAAATCATCAAAATTTTCGCAAGTCTGTTACTCGAGAAAAATAGCTACAATGGCCTAGGGGAAAAATACACATACCGTTGTAATCGGGCGAGTTTCAACTTTCAAATGCACCAGGAATTTCTCGAGTTCGTCAATCCGTTCGCGAGATATGGGAGTTTGAAGTTAAGGAATGGTTGGGAAACCATCAAAGTTTTCGCAAGTCTGATACTCGAAACCAATAAATACTATTGCCTAGGGCAAAATACACGTACCGTTGTAATCGGGCTACTTTCTGATTTCAGATGCAACAGGAATTTCTCGAGTTCGTCAATCCGTTCGCGAGGTATGGGAGTTTGAAGTTAAGGAATGGTTGAGAAACCATCAACATTTTCGCTGGTCTGATACTCGAAACGTATAACTGGAATGCCCTAGGGGAAAAGTGCACACACCATTGTAATCGGGCGAGTTTCTACTTTCAGGTGCATCAGGAATATCTAGTTCGTCAATCTGTTCGCGAGATATAGGAGTTTGAAGTTAAGGAATGGTTGAGAAACCATCAAAATTTTCGCAAGTCTGATACTCGAAACCAATAACTACTATTGCCTAGGGCAAAATGCACATACCGTTGTAATCGGGCGAGTTTCTACTTTCAGATGCAACAGGAATATCTCGAATTCGTCAATCCGTTCGCGAGATATGGGAATTTGAAGTTAAGGAATGGTTGAGAAACCATCAAAATTTTCGCAAGTCTGATACTCGAAACCAATAAATACTATTGCCTAGGGCAAAGATACACGTACCGTTGTAATCGGGCTACTTTCTGATTTCAGATGCAACAGGAATTTCTCGAGTTCGTCAATCCGTTCGCGAGGTATGGGAGTTTGAAGTTAAGGAATGGTTGAGAAACCATCAAAATTTTCGCAAGTCTGATACTCGAAACCAATAAATACTATTGCCTAGGGCAAAATACACGTACCGTTGTAATCGGGCTACTTTCTGATTTCAGATGCAACAGGAATTTCTCGAGTTCGTCAATCCGTTCGCGAGGTATGGGAGTTTGAAGTTAAGAAATGGTTGACAAACCATCAAAATTTTCGCAAGTCTGATACGCGAAACCAATAACTGGAATAGCCTAGGGGAAAACTACACACACCATTGTAATCGGGCGAGTTTCTACTTTCAGAGGCAACAGGAATATCTCGAGTTCGTCAATCCGTTCGCGAGATATGGGAGTTTGAAGTTAAGGAATGGTTGAGAAACCATCAAAATTTTCGCAAGTCTGATACTCGAAACCAATAAATACTATTGCCTAGGGCAAAATACACGTACCGTTGTAATCGGGCTACTTTCTGATTTCAGATGCAACAGGAATTTCTCGAGTTCGTCAATCCGTTCGCGAGGTATGGGAGTTTGAAGTTAAGGAATGGTTGAGAAACCATCAACATTTTCGCTGGTCTGATACTCGAAACCTATAACTGGAATGCCCTAGGGGAAAAGTGCACACACCGTTGTAATCGGGCGAGTTTCTACTTTCAGGTGCATCAGGAATATCTAGTTCGTCAATCCGTTCGCGAGATATAGGAGTTTGAAGTTAAGGAATGGTTGAGAAACCATCAAAATTTTCGCAAGTCTGATACTCGAAACCAATAACTACTATTGCCTAGGGCAAAATACACATACCGTTGTAATCGGGCGAGTTTCTACTTTCAGATGCAACAGGAATATCTCGAATTCGTGAATCCGTTCGCGAGATATGGGGGTTTGAAGATAAGGAATAGTTGAGAAACCATCAAAATTATCGCAATTCTGATACTCGAGACCAATAACTACTATTTCCTAGGGCAAAAATACACATATCCTTGTAACCGAGCGAGTTTCTGCTTTCAGGTGCAATAGGAAATTCTCGAATTCGTCAATCCGTTCGCGAGATATGGGAGTTTGAAGTTAAGGAATGGTTGAGAAACCATCAAAATTTTCGCTGGTCTGATACTCGAAACCAGTAACTGGAATGGCCTAGGGGAAAAGTACACACACCATTGTAATCGGGCGAGTTTCTACTTTCAGATGCAACAGGAATATCTCGAGTTCGTCAATCCGTTCGCGAGATATGGGAGTTTGAAGTTAAGGAATGGTTGAGAAACCATCAAAATTTTCGCTGGTCTGATACTCGAAACCAATAACTGGAATGGCCTAGGAGAAAAGTGCACATACCTTTGTAATCGGGCGAGTTTCCATTTTCAGACGCAACAGGAATTTCTCGAGCTCGCCATTCCGTTCGCGAGATATGGGATTTTGAAGTTAAGAAATGGTTGACAAACCATCAAAATTTTCGCAAGTCTGATACTCGAAACCAATAACTACTATGGCATAGGGCAAAAATACACATATCCTTGTAACCGGGCGAGTTTCTGCTTTCAGGTGCAATAGGAAATTCTCGAATTCGTCAATCCGTTCGCGAGATATGGGAGTTTGAAGTTAAGGAATGGTTGAGAAACCATCAAAATTTTCGCTGTTCTGATACTCGAAACCAGTAACTGGAATGGCCTAGGGGAAAAGTACACACACCATTGTAATCGGGCGAGTTTCTACTTTCAGATGCAACAGGAATATCTCGAGTTCGGCAATCCGTTCGCGAGATATGGGAGTTTGAAGTTAAGAAATGGTTGACAAACCATCAAAATTTTCGCAAGTCTGATACTCGAAACCAATAACTACTATGGCCTAGGGCAAAAATACACATATCCTTGTAACCGGGCGAGTTTCTGCTTTCAGGTGCAATAGGAATATCTCGAATTCGTGAATCCGTTCGCGAGATATGGGGGTTTGAAGATAAGGAATAGTTGAGAAACCATCAAAATTATCGCAATTCTGATACTCGAGACCAATAACTACTATTTCCTAGGGCAAAAATACACATATCCTTGTAACCGGGCGAGTTTCTGCTTTCAGGTGCAATAGGAAATTCTCGAATTCGTCAATCCGTTCGCGAGATATGGGAGTTTGAAGTTAAGGAATGGTTGAGAAACCATCAAAATTTTCGCTGGTCTGATACTCGAAACCAGTAACTGGAATGGCCTAGGGGAAAAGTACACACACCATTGTAATCGGGCGAGTTTCTACTTTCAGATGCAACAGGAATATCTCGAGTTCGTCAATCCGTTCGCGAGATATGGGAGTTTGAAGTTAAGGAATGGTTGAGAAACCATCAAAATTTTCGCTGGTCTGATACTCGAAACCAATAACTGGAATGGCCTAGGAGAAAAGTGCACATACCTTTGTAATCGGGCGAGTTTCCATTTTCAGACGCAACAGGAATTTCTCGAGCTCGCCATTCCGTTCGCGAGATATGGGATTTTGAAGTTAAGAAATGGTTGACAAACCATCAAAATTTTCGCAAGTCTGATACTCGAAACCAATAACTACTATGGCCTAGGGCAAAAATACACATATCCTTGTAACCGGGCGAGTTTCTGCTTTCAGGTGCAATAGGAAATTCTCGAATTCGTCAATCCGTTCGCGAGATATGGGAGTTTGAAGTTAAGGAATGGTTGAGAAACCATCAAAATTTTCGCTGTTCTGATACTCGAAACCAGTAACTGGAATGGCCTAGGGGAAAAGTACACACACCATTGTAATCGGGCGAGTTTCTACTTTCAGATGCAACAGGAATATCTCGAGTTCGTCAATCCGTTCGCGAGATATGGGAGTTTGAAGTTAAGAAATGATTGACAAACCATCAAAATTTTCGCAAGTGTGATACTCGAAACCAATAACTACTATGGCCTAGGGCAAAAATACACATACCGTTGTAATTGGGAGAGTTTCTACTGTCAGATGCAACAGAAATTTTTCGGATTCGTCAATCCGTTCGCGAAATATCGGAGTTTGAAGTTAAGGAATGGTTGAGATACCATCAACATTTTCGCTGGTCTGATACTCGAAACCAATAACTGAAGTGGCCTTGGGGAAAAGTACACACACCATTGTAATCGGGCGCGTTTCTACTTTCAGACACAACAGGAATTTCTCGAGTTCGTCAATGCGTTCGCGAGATATGGGAGTTTGAAGTTAAAGAATAGTTGAGAAATCATCAAAATTTTCGCAAGTCTGTTACTCGAGAAAAATAGCTACAATGGCCTAGGGGAAAAATACACATACCGTTGTAATCGGGCGAGTTTCTACTTTCAAATGCACCAGGAATTTCTCGAGTTCGTCAATCCGTTCGCGAAATACGGGAGTTAGAAGTTAAGGAATGGTTGATAAACCATCAAAATATTTGCAAGTCTGATACTCGAGAAAATAACTACAATGTCCTAGGGGAAAAATACACATACCATTGCAATCGGGCGAGTTTCTACTTTCAGAAGCAACAGGAATTTCTCGAGTTCGTCAATCCGTTCGCGAGGTACGGGAGTTTGAAGTTAAGGAATGGTTGAGAAGCCATCAAAATTTTCGCAATTCTAATGGTTGAAACGAATAACTAGAATGGCTTAGGGCAAAAATATTCATACCGTTGTAATCGGGCGAGTTTCTGCTTTCACATGCAACAGGAATATCTCGAGTTCGTCAATCCGTTCGCGAGATATGGGAGTTTGAAGTTAAGGAATGGTTGAGAAACCATCACAATTTTCGCAAGTCTGATACTCGAAACCAATAAATACTATTGCCCAGGGCAAAAATACACATACGGTTGTAATCGGGCGAGTTCCTGCTTTCAGATGCAACAGGAATTTCTCGAGTTCGTCAATCCGTTCGCGAGATATGGGAGTTTGAAGTTACGGAATGTTTGAGAAACCATCAAAATATTCGCAAGTCTGATACTCGAAACCAATAACTGGAATGGCCAGGGGGAAAAGTACACACACCATTGTAATCGGGCGAGTTTCTATTTTCAGATGCAAGAGGAATTTCTCCAGTTCGCCAATCCGTTCGTGAGATATGGGAGTTTGAAGTTAAGGAATCGTTGAGAAACCATCAAAATTTTCGCAAGTCTGATACTCGAAACCAATAACTACTATTGCCTAGGGGAAAAGTACGCACACCACTGTAATCGGGAGAGTTTCTACTTTCAGATGCAACAGGAATATCTCGAGTTCGCCAATCCGTGCGCGAGATATGGGAGTTTGAAATTAAGGAATGGTTGAGAAACCATCAAAATTTTCGCAAGTCTGAAACTCCAAACCAATAAGTACTATTGCATAGGGGAAAAGTACACATACCGTTGTAATCGGGTGAGTTTCTGCTTTCAGATGCAACAGGAATTTTTCGAGTTCGTCAATCCGTTCGCGAGATATGGGAGTTTGAAGTGAAGGAATGGTTGAGAAACCATCAAAATTTTCGCAAGTCTGATACGCGAAACCAATAACTGGAATAGCCTAGGGGAAAAGTACACACACCATTGTAATCGGGCGAGTTTCTACTTTCAGATGCAACAGGAATATCTCGAGTTCGTCAATCCGTTCGCGCGATATGGGAGTTTGAAGTTAAGGAATGGTTGAGAAACCATCAAAATTTTCGCAAGTTTGATACTCGAAACCAATAAATACTATTGCCTAGGGCAAAATACACGTACCGTTGTAATCGGGCTACTTTCTGATTTCAGATGCAACAGGAATTTCTCGAGTTCGTCAATCCGTTCGCGAGGTATGGGAGTTTGAAGTTAAGGAATGGTTGAGAAACCATCAACATTTTCGCTGGTCTGATACTCGAAACCTATAACTGGAATGGCCTAGGGGAAAAGTGCACACACCATTGTAATCGGGCGAGTTTCTACTTTCAGATGCAACAGGAATATCTCGAGTTCGTCAATCCGTTCGCGAGATATGGGAGTTTGAAGTGAAGGAATGGTTGAGAAACCATCAAAATTTTCGCAAGTCTGATACGCGAAACCAATAACTGGAATAGCCTAGGGGAAAACTACACACACCATTGTAATCGGGCGAGTTTCTACTTTCAGAGGCAACAGGAATATCTCGAGTTCGTCAATCCGTTCGCGAGATATGGGAGTTTGAAGTTAAGGAATGGTTGGGAAACCATCAAAATTTTCGCAAGTCTGATACTCGAAACCAATAAATACTATTGCCTAGGGCAAAATACACGTACCGTTGTAATCGGGCTACTTTCTGATTTCAGATGCAACAGGAATTTCTCGAGTTCGTCAATCCGTTCGCGAGGTATGGGAGTTTGAAGTTAAGGAATGGTTGAGAAACCATCAACATTTTCGCTGGTCTGATACTCGAAACCTATAACTGGAATGCCCTAGGGGAAAAGTGCACACACCATTGTAATCGGGCGAGTTTCTACTTGCAGGTGCATCAGGAATATCTAGTTCGTCAATCCGTTCGCGAGATATAGGAGTTTGAAGTTAAGGAATGGTTGAGAAACCATCAAAATTTTCGCAAGTCTGATACTCGAAACCAATAACTACTATTGCCTAGGGCAAAATACACATACCGTTGTAATCGGGCGAGTTTCTACTTTCAGATGCAACAGGAATATCTCGAATTCGTGAATCCGTTCGCGAGATATGGGGTTTTGAGGATAAGGAATAGTTGAGAAACCATCAAAATTATCGCAATTCTGATACTCGAGACCAATAACTACTATTTCCTAGGGCAAAAATACACATATCCTTGTAACCGGGCGAGTTTCTGCTTTCAGGTGCAATAGGAAATTCTCGAATTCGTCAATCCGTTCGCGAGATATGGGAGTTTGAAGTTAAGGAATGGTTGAGAAACCATCAAAATTTTCGCTGGTCTGATACTCGAAACCAGTAACTGGAATGGCCTAGGGGAAAAGTACACACACCATTGTAATCGGCCGAGTTTCTACTTTCAGATGCAACAGGAATATCTCGAGTTCGTCAATCCGTTCGCGAGATATGGGAGTTTGAAGTTAAGGAATGGTTGAGAAACCATCAAAATTTTCGCTGGTCTGATACTCGAAACCAATAACTGGAATGGCCTAGGAGAAAAGTGCACATACCTTTGTAATCGGGCGAGTTTCCATTTTCAGACGCAACAGGAATTTCTCGAGCTCGCCATTCCGTTCGCGAGATATGGGATTTTGAAGTTAAGAAATGGTTGACAAACCATCAAAATTTTCGCAAGTCTGATACTCGAAACCAATAACTACTATGGCCTAGGGCAAAAATACACATATCCTTGTAACCGGGCGAGTTTCTGCTTTCAGGTGCAATAGGAAATTCTCGAATTCGTCAATCCGTTCGCGAGATATGGGAGTTTGAAGTTAAGGAATGGTTGAGAAACCATCAAAATTTTCGCTGTTCTGATACTCGAAACCAGTAACTGGAATGGCCTAGGGGAAAAGTACACACACCATTGTAATCGGGCGAGTTTCTACTTTCAGATGCAACAGGAATATCTCGAGTTCGTCAATCCGTTCGCGAGATATGGGAGTTTGAAGTTAAGAAATGGTTGACAAACCATCAAAATTTTCGCAAGTCTGATACTCGAAACCAATAACTACTATGGCCTGGGGCAAAAATACACATACCGTTGTAATTCGGAGAGTTTCTACTGTCAGATGCAACAGAAATTTTTCGGATTCGTCTATCCTTTCGCGAAATATCGGTGTTTGAAGTTAAGGAATGGTTGAGATACCATCAGCATTTTCGCTGGTCTGATACTCGAAACCAATAACTGAAGTGGCCTTGGGGAAAAGTACACACACCATTGTAATCGGGCGAGTTTCTACTTTCAGACACAACAGGAATTTCTCGAGTTCGTCAATGCGTTCGCGAGATATGGGAGCTTGAAGTTAAGGAATAGTTGAGAAATCATCAAAATTTTCGCAAGTCTGTTACTCGAGAAAAATAGCTACAATTGCCTAGGGGAAAAATACACATACCGTTGTAATCGGGCGAGTTTCTACTTTCAAATGCACCAGGAATTTCTCGAGTTCGTCAATCCGTTCGCGAGATATGGGAGTTTGAAGTTAAGGAATGGTTGAGAAACCATCAAAATTTTCGCAAGTCTGATACTCGAAACCAATAAATACTATTGCCTAGGGCAAAATACACGTACCGTTGTAATCGGGCTACTTTCTGATTTCAGATGCAACAGGAATTTCTCGAGTTCGTCAATCCGTTCGCGAGGTATGGGAGTTTGAAGTTAAGGAATGGTTGAGAAACCATCAACATTTTCGCTGGTCTGATACTCGAAACCTATAACTGGAATGCCCTAGGGGAAAAGTGCACACACCATTGTAATGGGGCGAGTTTCTACTTTCAGGTGCATCAGGAATATCTAGTTCGTCAATCCGTTCGCGAGATATAGGAGTTTGAAGTTAAGGAATGGTTGAGAAACCATCAAAATTTTCGCAAGTCTGATACTCGAAACCAATAACTACTATTGCCTAGGGTAAAATACACATACCATTGTAATCGGGCGAGTTTCTACTTTCAGATGCAACAGGAATATCTCGAATTCGTGAATCCGTTCGCGAGATATGGGGGTTTGAAGATAAGGAATAGTTGAGAAACCATCAAAATTATCGCAATTCTGATACTCGAGACCAATAACTACTATTTCCTAGGGCAAAAATACACATATCCTTGTAACCGAGCGAGTTTCTGCTTTCAGGTGCAATAGGAAATTCTCGAATTCGTCAATCCGTTCGCGAGATATGGGAGTTTGAAGTTAAGGAATGGTTGAGAAACCATCAAAATTTTCGCTGGTCTGATACTCGAAACCAGTAACTGGAATGGCCTAGGGGAAAAGTACACACATCATTGTAATCGGGCGAGTTTCTACTTTCAGATGCAACAGGAATATCTCGAGTTCGTCAATCCGTTCGCGAGATATGGGAGTTTGAAGTTAAGGAATGGTTGAGAAACCATCAAAATTTTCGCTGGTCTGATACTCGAAACCAATAACTGGAATGGCCTAGGAGAAAAGTGCACATACCTTTGTAATCGGGCGAGTTTCCATTTTCAGACGCAACAGGAATTTCTCGAGCTCGCCATTCCGTTCGCGAGATATGGGATTTTGAAGTTAAGAAATGGTTGACAAACCGTCAAAATTTTCGCAAGTCTGATACTCGAAACCAATAACTACTATGGCCTAGGGCAAAAATACACATATCCTTGTAACCGGGCGAGTTTCTGCTTTCAGGTGCAATAGGAATATCTCGAATTCGTGAATCCGTTCGCGAGATATGGGGGTTTGAGGCTAAGGAATAGTTGAGAAACCATCAAAATTATCGCAATTCTGATACTCGAGACCAATAACTACTATTTCCTAGGGCAAAAATACATATATCCTTGTAACCGAGCGAGTTTCTGCTTTCAGGTGCAATAGGAAATTCTCGAATTCGTCAATCCGTTCGCGAGATATGGGAGTTTGAAGTTAAGGAATGGTTGAGAAACCATCAAAATTTTCGCTGTTCTGATACTCGAAACCAGTAACTGGAATGGCCTAGGGGAAAAGTACACACACCATTGTAATCGGGCGAGCTTCTACTTTCAGATGCAACAGGAATATCTGGAGTTCGTCAATCCGTTCGCGAGATATGGGAGTTTGAAGTTAAGAAATGATTGACAAACCATCAAAATTTTCGCAAGTCTGATACTCGAAACCAATAACTACTATGGCCTAGGGCAAAAATACAGATACCGTTGTAATTGGGAGAGTTTCTACTGTCAGATGCAACACAAATTTTTCGGATTCGTCAATCCGTTCGCGAAATATCGGAGTTTGAAGTGGAGGTATGGTTGAGAAACCATCAACATTTTCGCTGATCTGATACTCGAAACCAATGACTGGAATGGCCTAGGGGAAAAGTACGCACACCATTGTAATCGGACGAGGATCTGCTTTCAGATGCAACAGGAATTTCTCGAGTACGTCAATCCGTTCGCGAGGTATGGGAGTTTGAAGTTAAGGAATGGTTGAGAAACCATCAAAGTTTTCGCAAGTCTGATACTCGAAACCAATAACTGGAATGGCCTAGGGGAAAAATACACATATCGTTGTAATCGGGCGAGTTTCTACTTTCAGATGCAACAGAAATTATTCGGATTCGTCAATCCGTTCGCGAAATATCGGAGTTTGAAGTTAAGGAATGGTTGAGATACCATCAAAATTTTCGCAAGTCTGATACTCGAAACCAATAACTGGAATGGCCTAGGGGAAAAGTACACACACCATTGTAATCGGGCGAGTTTCTATTTTCAGATGCAACAGGAATTTCTCCAGTTCGCCAATCCGTTCGTGAGATATGGGAGTTTGAAATTAAGGAATGGTTTAGAAACCATCAAAATTTTCGCATGTCTGATACTCGAAACAATTAACTACCATGGCCTAGGGCAAAAATACACATACCGTTGTAATCGGGCGAGTTTCTACTTTCAGGTGCAATATGAATTTCTCGAGTTCGTCATTCCGTTAGCGATATATGGGAGCTTGAAGTTAAGGAATGTTTGAGAAACCATCAAAATTTTCGCAAGTCTGATACTCGAAACCATTAACTACAATGGCCTAGGGGAAAAAGACACATACCGTTGTAATCGCGCGAGTTTCTACTTTCAGATGCAACCGGAATTTCTCGAGTTCGTCAATCCGTTCGCGAGATATTGGAGTTTGAAGTTAAGGAATGGTTGAGAAACCATCAAAATTTTCGCAAGTCTGATACTCGTAACCAATAACTACAATGGCCTAGGGGAAAAATACAAATACCGTTGTAATTGGGAGAGTTTCTACTGTCAGATGCAACAGAAATTATTCGGATTCGTCAATCCGTTCGCGAAATATCGGAGTTTGAAGTTAAGGAATGGTTGAGATACCATCAACATTTTCGCTGGTCTGATACTCGAAACCAATAACTGGAGTGGCCTTGGGGAAAAGTACACACACCATTGTAATCGGGCGAGTTTCTACTTTCAGACACAACAGGAATTTCTCGAGTTCGTCAATGCGTTCGCGAGATATGGGAGTTTGAAATTAAGGAATGGTTGAGAAATCATCAAAATTTTCGCAAGTCTGTTACTCGAGACCAATAGCTACAATGTCCTAGGGGAAAAATACACATACCGTTGTAATCGGGCGAGTTTCTACTTTCAAATACAACAGGAATTTCTCGAGTTCGTCAATGCGTTTGCGAGATATGGGAGTTTGAAATTAAGGAATGGTTGAGAAATCATCAAAATTTTCGCAAGTCTGTTACTCGAGACCAATAGCTACAATGTCCTAGGGGAAAAATACACATACCGTTGTAATCGGGCGAGTTCCTGCTTTCAGATGCAACAGGAATTTCTCGAGTTCGTCAATCCGTTCGCGAGATATGGGAGTTTGAAGTTACGGAATGTTTGAGAAACCATCAAAATTTTCGCTGGTCTGATACTCGAAACATATAACTGGAATGGCCTAGGGGAAAAGTATACACACCATTGTAATCGCGCGAGTTTCTACTTTCAGATGCAACAGGAATTTCTCGAGTACGTCAATCCGTTCGCGAGATATGGGAGTTTGAAGTTAAGGAATGGTTGAGAAACCATCAAAGTTTTCGCAAGTCTGATACTCGAAACCAATAACTGGAATGGCCTAGGGGAAAAATACACATATCGTTGTAATCGGGCGTGTTTCTACTTTCAGAAGCAACAGGAATTTCTCGAGTTCGTCAATCCGTTCGCCAGATATGGGAGTTTGAAGTTAAGGAAAGGTTGAGAAACCATCAAAATTTTCGCAAGTCTGATACTCGAAACCAATAACTGGAATGGCCTAGGGGAAAAGTACACACACCATTGTAATTGGGCGAGTTTCTATTTTCAGATGCAACAGGAATTTCTCCAGTTCGCCAATCCGTTCGTGAGATATGGGAGTTTGAAATTAAGGAATGGTTTAGAAACCATCAAAATTTTCGCATGTCTGATACTCGAAACAATTAACTACCATGGCCTAGGGGAAAAATACACATACCGTTGTAATCGGGCGAGGCTCTGCTTTCACATGCAACAGGAATTTCACGAGTTCGTCAATCCGTTCGCGAGATATGGGAGTTTGAAGTTAAGGAATGGTTGAGAAACCATCAAAATTTTCGCAAGTCTGATACTCGAAACCAATAACTACTATGGCCTAGGGCAAAAATGCACATACCGTTGTAATCGGGCGAGTTTCTACTTTCAGGTGCAATATGAATTTCTCGAGTTCGTCAATCCGTTAGCGATATATGGGAGCTTGATGTTAAGGAATGTTTGAGAAACCATCAAAATTTTCGCAAGTCTGATACTCGAAACCAATAACTACAATGGCCTAGGGGAAAAATACACATACCGTTGTAATCGGGCGAGTTCCTGCTTTCAGATGCAACAGGAATTTCTCGAGTTCGTCAATCCGTTCGCGAGATATGGGAGTTTGAAGTTACGGAATGTTTGAGAAACCATCAAAATTTTCGCTGGTCTGATACTCGAAACATATAACTGGAATGGCCTAGGGGAAAAGTATACACACCATTGTAATCGCGCGAGTTTCTACTTTCAGATGCAACAGGAATTTCTCGAGTACGTCAATCCGTTCGCGAGATATGGGAGTTTGAAGTTAAGGAATGGTTGAGAAACCATCAAAGTTTTCGCAAGTCTGATACTCGAAACCAATAACTGGAATGGCCTAGGGGAAAAATACACATATCGTTGTAATCGGGCGAGTTTCTACTTTCAGAAGCAACAGGAATTTCTCGAGTTCGTCAATCCGTTCGCCAGATATGGGAGTTTGAAGTTAAGGAAAGGTTGAGAAACCATCAAAATTTTCGCAAGTCTGATACTCGAAACCAATAACTGGAATGGCCTAGGGGAAAAGTACACACACCATTGTAATTGGGCGAGTTTCTATTTTCAGATGCAACAGGAATTTCTCCAGTTCGCCAATCCGTTCGTGAGATATGGGAGTTTGAAATTAAGGAATGGTTTAGAAACCATCAAAATTTTCGCATGTCTGATACTCGAAACAATTAACTACCATGGCCTAGGGGAAAAATACACATACCGTTGTAATCGGGCGAGGCTCTGCTTTCACATGCAACAGGAATTTCACGAGTTCGTCAATCCGTTCGCGAGATATGGGAGTTTGAAGTTAAGGAATGGTTGAGAAACCATCAAAATTTTCGCAAGTCTGATACTCGAAACCAATAACTACTATGGCCTAGGGCAAAAATACACATACCGTTGTAATCGGGCGAGTTTCTACTTTCAGGTGCAATATGAATTTCTCGAGTTCGTCAATCCGTTAGCGATATATGGGAGCTTGAAGTTAAGGAATGTTTGAGAAACCATCAAAATTTTCGCAAGTCTGATACTCGAAACCATTAACTACAATGGCCTAGGGGAAAAAGACACATACCGTTGTAATCGGGCGAGTTTCTACTTTCAGATGCAACCGGAATTTCTCGAGTTCGTCAATCCGTTCGCGAGATATGGGAGTTTGAAGTTAAGGAATGGTTGAGATACCATCAAAATTTTCGCAAGTCTGATACTCGAAACCAATAACTACTATGGCCCAGGGCAAAAATACACATACCGTTGTAATCGGGCGTGTTTCTGCTTTCAGATGCAACAGGAATTTCTCGAATTCGTCAATCCGTTCGCGAGATATGGGAGTTTGATTTTAAGGAATGGTTGAGAAACCATCAAAATTTTCGAAAGTCTGATACTCGAACCCATTAACTACAATGGCCTAGGGGAAAAATACACATACCGTTGTAATCGGGCGAGTTTCTACTTTCACATGCAACAGGAATTTCTCGAGTTCGTCATTCCGTTCGCGAGATATGGTTGGTTGAAGTTAAGGAATGGTTGAGAAACCATCAAAATTTTCGCAAGTCTGATACTCGAAACCAATAACTACTATGGCCTAGGGCAAAAATACATACACCGCTGTAATCGGGCGGGTTTCTGTTTTCAGATGCAGCAGGACTTTCTCGAGTTCGTCAATCCGTTCGCGAGATATGGGGGTTTGAAGATAAGGAATGGTTGAGAAACAATCAAAATTTTCGCAAGTCTGATACTCGAAACCAATAACCACTAAGGCCTAGGGCAAAACTACACACACCGTTGTAATCGGGCAAGTTTCTGTTTTTAGATGCAACAGGAATTTCTCGAGTTTGTCAATCCGTTCGTGAGATATGGGAGTTTGAAGTTAAGGAGTGGTTGAGAAACCATAAAAATTTTCGAAAGTCTGGTACTCGAAACCAATAACTACAGAGGCCTAGGGGAAAAGTACACATACCGTTGTAATCGGGCGAGTTTCTACTTTCACATGCAACAGGAACTTCTCGAGTTCGTCATTCCGTTCGCGAGATATGGTTGGTTGAAGTTAAGGAACGGTTGAGAAACCATCAAAATTTTCGCAAGTCTGATACTCGAGACCAATAACAACTATGGCCTAGGGCAAAAATACACACACCGTTGTAATCGGGCGGGTTTCTGTTTTCAGATACAGCAGGACTTTCTCGAGTTCGTCATTCCGTTCGCGAGATATGGGGGTTTGAAGATAAGGAATGCTTGAGAAACCATCAAAATTTTCGCAAGTCTGATACGCGAAACCAATAACTACAAAGGCCTAGGGAAAAATTGCACATACCTTTGTAATCGGGCGAGTTTCTACTTTCATGTGCAACAAGAATTTCTCGAGTTCGTCAATCCGTTCGCGAGATATGGGAGTGTGAAATTAAGGAATGGTTGAGAAACCATCAAAATTTTCGCAATTCTGATGCTAGAAACGAATAACTGGTATGGCCTAGAGGAAAAGTGCACACACCATTGTAACCGGGCGAGATTCTGCTTTCATATGCAACAGGAATTTCTCGAGTTCGTCAATCCGTCCGCGAGATATGGGAGTTTGAAGTTGAGGAATGGTTGGGAAACCATCAAAATTTTCGCAAGTCTGATACTCGAAACCAAGAACTACAAAGGCCTAGGGGAAAAATAAACATACCATCGTAATCGGGCGAGTATCTGCTTTCAGATTCAACAGGAATTTCTCGAGTTCGTCAATCCGTTCGCGAGATTTTGGAGTTTGAAGTTAAGAAATGGTTGAGAAACCATCAAAATTTTCGCAAGTCTGATACTCGAAACCAATAACTACAATGGCCTAGGGGAAAAGTACACATACCGTCGTATACGGGCGAGTATCTGCGTTCAGATTCAACAGGAATTTCTCGAGTTCGTCAATCCGTTCGCGAGATTTTGGAGATTCAAGTTAAGAAATGGTTGACAAACCATCAAAATTTTCGCAAGTCTGATACTCGAAACCAATAACTACTATCTCCTAGGGCAAAAATACACATACCGTTGTAATCGGGCGAGTTTCTGCTTTCAGATGCAACAGGAATTTCTCGAGTTCGTCAATCCGTCCGCGAGGTATGGGAGTTTGAAGTTAAGGAATGGTTGAGAAACCATCAATATTTTCGCAAGTCTGATACTCGAAACCAATAACTACAATGGCCTAGGGGAAAAATACGCATACCGTCGTAATCGGGCGAGTATCTGCTTTCAGATTCAACAGGAATTTCTCGAGTTCGTCAATCCGTTCGCGAGATTTTGGGGTTTGAAGTTAAGGAATGGTTGAGAAACCATGAAAATTTTCGCAAGTCTGATACTCGAAACCAATAACCACTATGGCCTGGGGCAAAACTACATACACCGTTGTAATCGGGCGAGTTTCTGCTTTCATATGCAACAGGAATTTCTCGAGTTCGTCAATCCGTCCGCGAGATATGGGAGTTTGAAGTTAAGGAATGGTTGAGAAACCATCAATATTTTCGCAAGTCTGATACTCGAAACCAATAACCACTATGGCCTAGGGCAAAACTACACACACCGCTGTAATCGGGCGAGTTTCTGTTTTTAGATGCAACAGGAATTTCTCGAGTTCGTCAATCCGTTCGTGAGATATGGGAGTTTGAACTTAAGGAGTGGTTGAGAAACCATCAAACTTTTCGCAAGTCCGATACTCGAAACCAATAACTACTATTTCCTAGGGCAAAAATACACATACCGTTGTGATCGGGCGAGTTTCTGCTTTCATATGCAACAGGAATATCTCGTGTTCGTCAATCCGTTCGCGAGGTATGGGAGTTTGAAGTTAACGAATGGTTGAGGAAGCATCAAAATTTTCACTGGTCTGATTCTCGAAACCAATAACCGGAATGGCCTAGGGGAAAAGTACACACACCACTGTATTCGGGCGAGTTTCTACTTCCAGATGCAACAGGAATATCTCGAGTTCGTCAATCCGTTCGCGAGATATGGGAGTTTGAAGTTAAGGAATGGTTGAGAAACCATCAAAATTTTCGCAAGTCTGATACTCGAAACCAATAACTACTATTGGCTAGGGCAAAAATACACATGCCGTTGTAAACGGGCCACTTTCTGCTTTCAGATGCAACAGGAATTTCTCGAGTTCGTCATTCCGTTCGCGAGATATGGGTGGTTGAAGTTAAGGAACGGTTGAGAAACCATCAAAATTTTCGAAAGTCTGATACACGAAACCAATAACTACAAAGGCTTAGGGGAAAAATACACATACCGTTGTGATCGGGCGAGTATCTGCTTTCATATGCAACAGGAATTTCTAGAGTTCGTCAATCCGTTCGCGAGATTTTGGAGTTTGAAGTTAACGAATGGTTGAGGAAGCATCAAAATTTTCACTGGTCTGATTCTCGAAACCAATAACCGGAATGGCCAAGGGGAAAAGTACACACACCACTGTATTCGGGCGAGTTTCTACTTCCAGATGCAACAGGAATATCTCGAGTTCGTCAATCCGTTCGCGAGATATGGGAGTTTGAAGTTAAGGAATGGTTGAGAAACCATCAAAATTTTCGCAAGTCTGATACTCGAAACCAATAACTACCATTGGCTAGGGCAAAAATACACATGCCGTTGTAAACGGGCCACTTTCTGCTTTCAGATGCAACAGGAATTTCTCGAGTTCGTCATTCCGTTCGCGAGATATGGGTGGATGAAGTTAAGGAACGCTTGAGAAATCATCAAAATTTTAGAAAGTCTGATACACGAAACCAATAACTACAAAGGCTTAGGGGAAAAATACACATACCGTTGTGATCGGGCGAGTATCTGCTTTCATATGCAACTGGAATTTCTCGAGTTCGTCAATCCGTTCGCGAGATATGGGAGTTTGAAGTTAAGGAATGGTTGAGAAACCATCAAAATTTTCGCAAGTCTTATTCTCGAAACCAATAACTACTATTGGCTAGGGCAAAAATACACATGCCGTTGTAAACGGGCCACTTTCTGCTTTCAGATGCAACAGGAATTTCTCGAGTTCGTCAATCCGTTCGCGAGATTTTGGAGTTTGAAGTTAAGAAATGGTTGAGAAACCATCAAAATTTTCGCAAGTCTGATACTCGAAACCAATAACTACAATGGCCTAGGGGAAAAGTACACATACCGTCGTAATCGGGCGAGTATCTGCTTTCAGATTCAACAGGAATTTCTCGAGTTCGTCAAACCGTTCGCGAGATTTTGGAGATTGAAGTTAAGAAATGGTTGAGAAACCATCAAAATTGTCGCAAGTCTGATACTCGAAACCAATAACTACTATCTCCAAGGGCAAAAATACACATACCGTTGTAATCGGGCGAGTTTCTGCTTTCAGATGCAACAGGAATTTCTCGAGTTCGTCAATCCGTCCGCGAGATATGGGAGTTTGAAGTTGAGGAATGGTTGAGAAACCATCAAAATTTTCGCAAGTCTGATACTCGAAACCAATAACTACAATGGCCTAGGGGAAAAATACACATACCGTCGTAATCGGGCGAGTATCTGCTTTCAGATTCAACAGGAATTTCTCGAGTTCGTCAATCCGTTCGCGAGATTTTGGAGTTTGAAGTTAAGAAATGGTTGAGAAACCATCAAAATTGTCGCAAGTCTGATATTCGAAACCAATAACTACAATGGCCTAGGGGAAAAGTACACATACCGTCGTAATCGGGCGAGTATCTGCTTTCAGATTCAACAGGAATTTCTCGAGTTCGTCAAACCGTTCGCGAGATTTTGGAGATTGAAGTTAAGAAATGGTTGAGAAACCATCAAAATTTTCGCAAGTCTGATACTCGAAACCAATAACTACTATCTCCAAGGGCAAAAATACACATACCGTTGTAATCGGGCGAGTTTCTGCTTTCAGATGCAACAGGAATTTCGCGAGTTCGTCAATCCGTTCGTGAGATATGGGTGTTTGAAGTTAAGGAATGGTTGAGAAACCATCAAAATTTTCGCAAGTCTGATACTCGAGACCAATAACTACTATGGCCTAGGGCAAACATTCACATACAGCTGTAATCGGGCGGGTTTCTGCTTTCAGATGCAGCAGGACTTTCTCGAGTTCGTCAATCCGTTCGCGAGATATGGGGTTTGAGGATAAGGAATGGTTGAGAAACCATGAAAATTTTCGCAAGTCTGATACTCGAAACCAATAACTACAATGGCCTACGTGAAAAATACACATACCGTTGTAATCGGGCGAGTATCTGCTTTCATATGCAACAGGAATTTCTCGAGTTCGTCAATCCGTCCGCGAGATATGGGAGTTTGAAGTTGAGGAATGGTTGGGAAACCATCAAAATTTTCGCAAGTCTGATACTCGAAACCAATAACTACAAAGGCCTAGGGGAAAAATACACATACCATCGTAATCGGGCGAGTATCTGCTTTCAGATTCAACAGGAATTTCTCGAGTTCGTCAATCCGTTCGCGGGATTTTGGAGTTTGAAGTTAAGAAATGGTTGAGAAACCATCAAAATTTTCGCAAGTCTGATACTCGAAACCAATAACTACAATGGCCTAGGGGAAAAGTACACATACCGTCGTAATCGGGCGAGTATCTGCGTTCAGATTCAACAGGAATTTCTCGAGTTCGTCAATCCGTTCGCGAGATTTTGGAGATTCAAGTTAAGAAATGGTTGACAAACCATCAAAATTTTCGCAAGTCTGATACTCGAGACCAATAACTACTATGGCCTAGGGCAAAAATTCACATACCGCTGTAATCGGGCGGGTTTCTGCTTTCAGATGCAGCAGGACTTTCTCGAGTTCGTCAATCCGTTCGCGAGATATGCGGTTTGAAGGTAAGGAATGGTTGAGAAACCATGAAAATTTTCGCAAGTCTGATACTCGAAACCAATAACTACAATGGGCTACGTGAAAAATACACATACCGTTGTAATCGGGCGAGTATCTGCTTTCATATGCAACAGGAATTTCTCGAGTTCGTCAATCCGTCCACGAGATATGGGAGTTTGAAGTTAAGGAATGGTTGAGAAACCATGAAAATTTTCGCAAGTCTGATACTCGAAACCAATAACTACAATGGCCTAGGGGAAAAATACGCATACCGTCGTAATCGGGCGAGTATCTGCTTTCAGATTCAACAGGAATTTCTCGAGTTCGTCAATCGGTTCGCGAGATTTTGGAGTTTGAAGTTAAGAAATGGTTGAGAAACCATCAAAATTTTCGCAAGTCTGATACTCGAAACCAATTACTACTATGGCCTAGGGCAAAACTACACACACCGCTGTAATCGGGCGAGTTTCTGTTTTTAGATGCAACGGGAATTTCTCGAGTACGTCAATCCGTTCGTGAGATATGGGAGTTTGAAGTTAAGGAGTGGTTGAGAAACCATCAAAATTTTCGCAAGTCTGAAACTCGAAATCAATAACTACCATTTCCTAGGGCAAAAATACACATACCGTTGTGATCGGGCGAGTTTCTGCTTTCATATGCAACAGGAATATCTCGAGTTCGTCAATCCGTTCGCGAGGTATGGGAGTTTGAAGTTAAGGCAATGGTTGAGAAACCATGAAAATTTTCGCAAGTCTGATACTCGAAACAAATAACTGGAATGGCCTAGGGGAAAAGTACACACACCATTGTAATCGGGCGAGTTTCTACTTTCAGATGCAACAGGAATTTTTCGAGTTCGCCATTCCGTTCGCGAGATATGGGAGTTTGAAATTAAGGAATGGTTGAGAAACCATCATAATTTTCATTGGTCTGATACTCGAAACCAATAACCGAAATGGCCTAGGGGAAAAGTACACACATCATTGTATTCGGGCGAGTTTCTACTTTCAGATGCAACAGGAATATCTCGAGTTCGTCAATCCGTTCGCGAGATATGGGAGTTTGAAGTTAAGGAATGGTTGAGAAACCATCAAAATTTTCGCAAGTCTGATACTCGAAACCAATAACTACAGAGGCCTAGGGGAAAAGTACACATACCTTTGTAATCGGGTGAGTTTCCACTTTCAGACGCAACAGGAATTTCTCGAGTTCGTCAATCCGTTCGCGAGATATGGGAGTTTGATGTTAAGGAATGGTTGAGAAACCATCAAAATTTTCGCAAGTCTGATACTCGAAACCAATAACTACAGAGGCCTAGGGGAAAAATACACATACCGTTGTAATCGGGCGAGTTTCTACTTTCACATGCAACAGGAATTTCTCGAGTTCGTCATTCCGTTCGAGAGATATGGTTGGTTGAAGTTAAGGAACGGTTGAGAAACCATCAAAATTTTCGCATGTCTGATACTCGAAACCAATAACTGGAATGGCCTACGCGAAAAGTGCACACACCATTGTAATCGGGCGAGTTTCTACTTCCAGATGCAACAGGAATTTCTCGAGTTCGTCATTTCGTTCGCGAGATATGGATGTTTGAATTTATGGAGTGGTTGAGAAACCATCAAAATTTTCGCAAGTCTGATACTGGAAACCAATAACTGGAATGGCCTAAGGAAAAGTACACACACCATTGTAATCGGGCGAGCTTCTACTTTCAGATGCAACAGGAATTTCTCCAGTTCGTCATTCCGTTCGCGAGATATGGGAGTTTGAAATTAAGGAATGGTTGAGAAACCATCAAAATTTTCGAATGTCTGGTACTCGAGACCAATAACTACAATGGCCTACGTCAAAAATACACACACCGCTGTAATCGGTCGGGTTTCTGTTTTCAGATGCACTAGGACTTTCTCGAGTTCGTCAATCCGTTCGCGAGATATGGGGGTTTGAAGTAAGGAATGGTAGAGAAACCATGAAAAGTTTCGCAAGTCTGATACTCGAAACCAATAAACACTATGGCCTAGGGCAAAACTACACACTCCGTTGTAATCGGGCGAGTTTCTGCTTTTAGATGCAACAGGAATTTCTCGAGTTCGTCAATCCGTTCGTGAGATATGGGAGTTTGAACTTAAGGAGTGGTTGAGAAACCATCAAAATTTTCGCAGGTCCGATACTCGAAACCAATAACTACTATTTCCTAGGGCGAAAATACACATACCGTTGTGATCGGGCGAGTTTCTGCTTTCATATGCAACAGGAATATCTCGTGTTCGTCAATCCGTTCGCGAGGTATGGGAGTTTGAAGTTAACGAATGGTTGAGGAAGCATCAAAATTTTCACTGGTATGATTCTCGAAACCAATAACCGGAATGGCCTACGGGAAAAGTACACACACCACTGTATTCGGGCGAGTTTCTACTTCCACATGCAACAGGAATATCTCGAGTTCGTCAATCCGTTCGCGAGATATGGGGGTTTGAAGTTAAGGATTGGTTGAGAAACCATCAAAATTTTCGCAAGTCTGATACTCGAAACCAATAACTACTATTGTCTAGGGCAAAAATACACATGCCGTTGTAAACGGGCCACTTTCTGCTTTCAGATGCAACAGGAATTTCTCGAGTTCGTCATTCCGTTCGCGAGATATGGGTGGTTGAAGTTAAGGAACGGTTGAGAAACCAGCAAAATTTTCGAAAGTCTGAAACACGAAACCAATAACTACAAAGGCAAAGGGGAAAAATACACATACCGTTGTGATCGGGCGAGTTTCTGCTTTCATATGCAACAGGAATTTCTCGAGTTCGTCAAACCGTTCGCGAGATTTTGGAGTTTGAAGTTAAGAAATGGTTGAGAAACCATCAAAATTGTCGCAAGTCTGATACTCGAAACCAATAACTACTATCTCCAAGGGCAAAAATACACACACCGTTGTAATCGGGCGAGTTTCTGCTTTCAGATGCAACAGGAATTTCTCGAGTTCGTCAATCCGTCCGCGAGATATGGTAGTTTGAAGTTGAGGAATGGTTGAGAAACCATCAAAATTTTCGCAAGTCTGATACTCGAAACCAATAACTACAATGGCCTAGGGGAAAAATACACATACCGTCGTAAGCGGGCGAGTATCTGCTTTCAGATTCAACAGGAATTTCTCGAGTTCGTCAATCCGTTCGCGAGATTTTGGAGTTTGAAGTTAAGAAATGGTTGAGAAACCATCAAAATTTTCGCAAGGCTGATACTCGAAACCAATAACTACTATCTCCAAGGGCAAAAATACACATACCGTTGTAATCGGGCGAGTTTCTGCTTTCAGATGCAACAGGAATTTCTCGAGTTCGTCAACCCGTTCGTGAGATATGGGTGTTTGAAGTTAAGGAATGGTTGAGAAACCATCAAAATTTTCGCAAGTCTGATACTCGAGACCCATAACTACTATGGCCTAGGGCAAACATTCACATACCGCTGTAATCGGGCGGGTTTCTGCTTTCAGATGCAGCAGGACTTTCTCGAGTTCGTCAATCCGTTCGCGAGATATGGGGTTTGAGGATAAGGAATGGTTGAGAAACCATGAAAATTTTCGCAAGTCTGATACTCGAAACCAATATCTACAATGGCCTACGTGAAAAATACACATACCGTTGTAATCGGGCGAGTATCTGCTTTCATATGCAACAGGAATTTCTCGTGTTCGTCAATCCGTCCGCGAGATATGGGAGTTTGAAGTAAAGGAATGGTTGAGAAACCATCAAAATTTTCGCAAGTCTGATACTCGAAACCAATAACTACAATGGCCTAGGGGAAAAATACACATACCGTCGTAATCGGGCGAGTATCTGCTTTCAGATGCAACAGGAATTTCTCGAGTTCGTCAATCCGTTCGCGAGACATGGGAGTTTGAAGTTAAGGAATGGTTGAGAAACCACAAAATTTTCGCAATTCTGATGCTAGAAACGAATAACTGGAATGGCTTAGGGGAAAAGTAGACATACCATTGTAATCGGGCGAGCTTCTACTTTCAGATGCAACAGGAATTTCTCGAGTTCGTCATTCTGTTCGCGAGATATGGGAGTTTGAAGTTAAGGAATGTTTGAGAAACCATCAATATTTTCGCTGGTCTGATACTAGAAACCAATAACTACAATGGCCTACGTGAAAAATACACATACCGTTGTAATCGGGCGAGTATCTGCTTTCATATGCAACAGGAATTTCTCGAGTTCGTCAATCCGTCCGCGAGATATGGGAGTTTGAAGTTAAGGAATGGTTGAGAAACCATCAAAATTTTCGAAAGTCTGGTACTCGAGACCAATAACTACAATAGCCTACGTCAAAAATACACACACCGCTGTAATCGGGCGGGTTTCTGTTTTCAGATGCAGCAGGACTTTCTCGAGTTCGTCAATCCGTTCGCGAGATATGGGGGTTTGAAGATAAGGAATGGTTGAGAAACAATCAAAATTTTCGCAAGTCTGATTCTCGAAACCAATAACCACTATGGCCTAGGGCAAAACTACACACACCGTTGTAATCGGGCGAGTTTCTGCTTTTAGATGCAACAGGAATTTCTCGAGTTCGTCAATCCGTTCGTGAGATATGGGAGTTTGAACCTAAGGAGTGGTTGAGAAACCATCAAAATTTTCGCAAGTCCGATACTCGAAGCCAATAACTACTATTTCCTAGGCCAAAAATACACATACCGTTGTGATCGGGCGAGTTTCTGCTTTCATATGCAACAGGAATATCTCGAGTTCGTCAATCCGTTCGCGAGGTATGGGAGTTTGAAGTTAACGAATGGTTGAGGAAGCATCAAAATTTTCACTGGTCTGATACTCGAAACCAATAACTGGAATGGCCTAGGGGAAAAGTACACACACCACTGTATTCGGGCGAGTTTCTACTTCCAGATGCAACAGGAATATCTCGAGTTCGTCAATCCGTTCGCGAGGTACGGGTGTTTGAAGTTAACGAATGGTTGAGAAACCAACAAAATTTTCGCAAGTCTGATACTCGAAACCAATAACTACTATTGGCTAGGGCAAAAATACACATGCCGTTGTAAACGGGCCACTTTCTGCTTTCAGATGCAACAGGAATTTCTCGAGTTCGTCATTCCGTTCGCGAGATATGGGTGGTTGAAGTTAAGGAACGGTTGAGAAACCATCAAAATTTTCGCAAGTTTGACACTCGAAAGCAATAACTACAATGGCCTATGTGAAAAATACACATACCGTTGTAATCGGGCGAGTATCTGCTTTCATATGCAACAGGAATATCTCGAGTTCGTCAATCCGTTCGCGAGGTACGGGAGTTTGAAGTTAACGAATGGTTGAGGAAGCATCAAAATTTTCACTGGTCTGATAGTCGAAACCAATAACTGGAATGGCCTAGGGGAAATGTACACACACCACTGTATTCGGGCGAGTTTCTACTTCCAGATGCTACAGGAATATCTCGAGTTCGTCAATCCGTTCGCGAGATATGGGAGTTTGAAGTTAAGGAATGGTTGAGAAACCATCAAAATTTTCGCAAGTCTGATACTCGAAACCAATAACTACTATTGGCTAGGGCAAAAATACACATGCCGTTGTAAACGGGCCACTTTCTGCTTTCAGATGCAACAGGAATTTCTCGAGTTCGTCATTCCGTTCGCGAGATATGGGTGGTTGAAGTTAAGGAACGGTTGAGTAACCATCAAAATTTTCGAAAGTCTGATACACGAAACCAATAAATACAAAGGCTTAGGGGAAAAATACACATGCCGTTGTAATCGGGCGAGTATCTGCTTTCATATGCAACAGGAACTTCTCGAGTTCGTCAATCCGTCCGCGAGATATGCGAGTTTGAAGTTGAGGAATGGTTGAGAAACCATCAAAATTTTCGCAAGTCTGATACTCGAAACCAATAACTACAATGGCCTAGGGGAAAAATACACATACCGTCGTAACCGGGCGAGTATCTGCTTTCAGATTCAACAGGAATTTCTCGAGTTCGTCAATCCGTTCGCGAGATTTTGGAGATTGAAGTTAAGAAATGGTTGAGAAACCATCAAAATTTCCGCAAGTCTGATACTCGAAACCAATAACTACTATCTCCAAGGGCAAAAATACACATACCGTTGTAATCGGGCGAGTTTCTGCTTTCAGATGCAACAGGAATTTCTCGAGTTCGTCAATACGTTCGTGAGATATGGGTGTTTGAAGTTAAGGAATGGTTGAGAAACCATCAAAATTTTCGCAAGTCTGATACTCGAGACCAATAACTACTATGGCCTAGGGCAAAAATTCACATACCGCTGTAATCGGGCGGGTTTCTGCTTTCAGATGCAGCAGGACTTTCTCGAGTTCGTCAATCCGTCCGCGAGATATGGGAATATGAAGTTAAGGAATGGTTGAGAAACCATGAAAATTTCGCAAGTCTGATACTCGAAACCAATAACTACAATGGTCTACGTGAAGAATACACATACCGTTGTAATCGGGCGAGTATCTGCTTTCAGATGCAACAGGAATTTCTCGAGTTCGTCAATCCGTTCGCGAGATATGGGAGTTTGAAGTTAACGAATGTTTGAGAAACCGCAAAATTTTCGCAATTCTGATGCTAGAAACGAATAACTGGAATGGCTTAGAGGAAAAGTAGACACACCATTGTAATCGGGCGAGCTTCTACTTTCAGATGCAACAGGAATTTCTCGAGTTCGTCATTCTGTTCGCGAGATATGGGAGTTTGAAGTTAAGGAATGGTTGAGAAACCATCAAAATTTTCGCTGGTCTGATACTCGGAACCAATACCTGGAATGGCCTAGGGGAAAAGTACACATACCATTGTAATCGGGCGAGTTTCCACTTTCAGACACAACAGGAATTTCTCGAGTTCGTCAATCCGTTCGCGAGATATGGGGTTTGAAGGTAAGGAATGGTTGAAAAACGATGAAAATTTTCGCAAGTCTGATACTCGAAACCAATAGCTACAATGGCCTACGTGAAAAATACACATACCGTTGTAATCGGGCGAGTATCTGCTTTCATATGCAACAGGAATATCTCGAGTTCGTCAATCCGTTCGCGAGGTACGGGAGTTTGAAGTTAACGAATGGTTGAGGAAGCATCAAAATTTTCACTGGTCTGATACTCGAAACCAATAACTGGAATGGCCTAGGGGAAATGTACACACACCAATGTATTCGGGCGAGTTTCTACTTCCAGATGCTACAGGAATATCTCGAGTTCGTCAATCCGTTCGCGAGATATGGGAGTTTGAAGTTAAGGAATGGTTGAGAAACCATCAAAATTTTCGCAAGTCTGATACTCGAAACCAATAACTACTATTGGCTAGGGCAAAAATACACATGCCGTTGTAAACGGGCCACTTTCTGCTTTCAGATGCAACAGGAATTTCTCGAGTTCGTCATTCCGTTCGCGAGATATGGGTGGTTGAAGTTAAGGAACGGTTGAGAAACCATCAAAATTTTCGAAAGTCTGATACACGAAACCAATAACTACAAAGGCTTAGGGGAAAAATACACATACCGTTGTAATCGGGCGAGTATCTGCTTTCATATCCAACAGGAATTTCTCGAGTTCGTCAATCCGTCCGCGAGATATGCGAGTTTGAAGTTGAGGAATGGTTGAGAAACCATCAAAATTTTCGCAAGTCTGATACTCGAAACCAATAACTACAATGGCCTAGGGGAAAAATACACATACCGTCGTAACCGGGCGAGTATCTGCTTTCAGATTCAACAGGAATTTCTCGAGTTCGTCAATCCGTTCGCGAGATTTTGGAGATTGAAGTTAAGAAATGGTTGAGAAACCATCAAAATTTCCGCAAGTCTGATACTCGAAACCAATAACTACTATCTCCAAGGGCAAAAATACACATACCGTTGTAATCGGGCGAGTTTCTGCTTTCAGATGCAACAGGAATTTCTCGAGTTCGTCAATACGTTCGTGAGATATGGGTGTTTGAAGTTAAGGAATGGTTGAGAAACCATCAAAATTTTCGCAAGTCTGATACTCGAGACCAATAACTACTATGGCCTAGGGCAAAAATTCACATACCGCTGTAATCGGGCGGGTTTCTGCTTTCAGATGCAGCAGGACTTTCTCGAGTTCGTCAATCCGTCCGCGAGATATGGGAATATGAAGTTAAGGAATGGTTGAGAAACCATGAAAATTTCGCAAGTCTGATACTCGAAACCAATAACTACAATGGTCTACGTGAAGAATACACATACCGTTGTAATCGGGCGAGTATCTGCTTTCAGATGCAACAGGAATTTCTCGAGTTCGTCAATCCGTTCGCGAGATATGGGAGTTTGAAGTTAACGAATGTTTGAGAAACCGCAAAATTTTCGCAATTCTGATGCTAGAAACGAATAACTGGAATGGCTTAGAGGAAAAGTAGACACACCATTGTAATCGGGCGAGCTTCTACTTTCAGATGCAACAGGAATTTCTCGAGTTCGTCATTCTGTTCGCGAGATATGGGAGTTTGAAGTTAAGGAATGGTTGAGAAACCATCAAAATTTTCGCTGGTCTGATACTCGGAACCAATACCTGGAATGGCCTAGGGGAAAAGTACACATACCATTGTAATCGGGCGAGTTTCCACTTTCAGACACAACAGGAATTTCTCGAGTTCGTCAATCCGTTCGCGAGATATGGGGTTTGAAGGTAAGGAATGGTTGAAAAACGATGAAAATTTTCGCAAGTCTGATACTCGAAACCAATAGCTACAATGGCCTACGTGAAAAATACACATACCGTTGTAATCGGGCGAGTATCTGCTTTCATATGCAACAGGAAAATCTCGAGTTCGTCAATCCGTTCGCGAGGTACGGGAGTTTGAAGTTAACGAATGGTTGAGGAAGCATCAAAATTTTCACTGGTCTGATACTCGAAACCAATAACTGGAATGGCCTAGGGGAAATGTACACACACCAATGTATTCGGGCGAGTTTCTACTTCCAGATGCTACAGGAATATCTCGAGTTCGTCAATCCGTGCGCGAGATATGGGAGTTTGAAGTTAAGGAATGGTTGAGAAACCATCAAAATTTTCGCAAGTCTGATACTCGAAACCAATAACTACTATTGGCTAGGGCAAAAATACACATGCCGTTGTAAACGGGCCACTTTCTGCTTTCAGATGCAACAGGAATTTCTCGAGTTCGTCATTCCGTTCGCGAGATATGGGTGGTTGAAGTTAAGGAACGGTTGAGAAACCATCAAAATTTTCGAAAGTCTGATACACGAAACCAATAACTACAAAGGCTTAGGGGAAAAATACACATACCGTTGTAATCGGGCGAGTATCTGCTTTCATATCCAACAGGAATTTCTCGAGTTCGTCAATCCGTCCGCGAGATATGCGAGTTTGAAGTTGAGGAATGGTTGAGAAACCATCAAAATTTTCGCAAGTCTGATTCTCGAAACCAATAACTGGAATGGCCTAGGGGAAAAGTACGCACACCATTGTAATCGGGCGAGTTTCTACTTTCAGATGCAACAGGAATTTCTCGAGTTCGTCATTCCGTTCGCGAGATATGGTTGGTTGAAGTTAAGGAACGGTTCAGAAACCATCAAAATTTTCGCAAGTCTGATACTCGAAACCAATAACTGGAATGGCCTACGCGAAAGTTACACACACCATTATAATCGGGCGAGTTTCTACTTTCAGATGCAACCGGAATTTCTCGAGTTCGTCATTCCGTTCGCGAGATATGGGTGTTTGAAGTTAAGGAACGGTTGAAAAACCATCAAAATTTTCGCAAGTCTGATACACGAAACCAATAACTACAAAGGCTTAGGGGAAAAATACACAAACCGTTGTAATGGGGAGAGTTTCTACTTTCAGATGCAACAGGAATATCTCGAGTTCGTCAATCCGTTCGTGAGATATGGGTGTTTGTAGTTAAGGAATGGTTGAGAAACCATCAAAATTTTCGCAAGTCTGATATTCGAAACCAATAACTACAATGGCCTAGGGGAAAAGTACACATACCGTCGTAATCGGGCGAGTATCTGCTTTCAGATTCAACAGGAATTTCTCGAGTTCGTCAAACCGTTCGCGAGATTTTGGAGATTGAAGTTAAGAAATGGTTGAGAAACCATCAAAATTTTCGCAAGTCTGATACTCGAAACCAATAACTACTATCTCCAAGGGCAAAAATACACATACCGTTGTAATCGGGCGAGTTTCTGCTTTCAGATGCAACAGGAATTTCGCGAGTTCGTCAATCCGTTCGTGAGATATGGGTGTTTGAAGTTAAGGAATGGTTGAGAAACCATCAAAATTTTCGCAAGTCTGATACTCGAGACCAATAACTACTATGGCCTAGGGCAAACATTCACATACCGCTGTAATCGGGCGGGTTTCTGCTTTCAGATGCAGCAGGACTTTCTCGAGTTCGTCAATCCGTTCGCGAGATATGGGGTTTGAGGATAAGGAATGGTTGAGAAACCATGAAAATTTTCGCAAGTCTGATACTCGAAACCAATAACTACAATGGCCTACGTGAAAAATACACATACCGTTGTAATCGGGCGAGTATCTGCTTTCATATGCAACAGGAATTTCTCGAGTTCGTCAATCCGTCCGCGAGATATGGGAGTTTGAAGTTGAGGAATGGTTGGGAAACCATCCAAATTTTCGCAAGTCTGATACTCGAAACCAATAACTACAATGGCCTAGGGGAAAAGTACACATACCGTCGTAATCGGGCGAGTATCTGCGTTCAGATTCAACAGGAATTTCTCGAGTTCGTCAATCCGTTCGCGAGATTTTGGAGATTCAAGTTAAGAAATGGTTGACAAACCATCAAAATTTTCGCAAGTCTGATACTCGAGACCAATAACTACTATGGCCTAGGGCAAAAATTCACATACCGCTGTAATCGGGCGGGTTTCTGCTTTCAGATGCAGCAGGACTTTCTCGAGTTCGTCAATCCGTTCGCGAGATATGCGGTTTGAAGGTAAGGAATGGTTGAGAAACCATGAAAATTTTCGCAAGTCTGATACTCGAGACCAATAACTACAATGGGCTACGTGAAAAATACACATACCGTTGTAATCGGGCGAGTATCTGCTTTCATATGCAACAGGAATTTCTTGAGTTCGTCAATCCGTCCACGAGATATGGGAGTTTGAAGTTAAGGAATGGTTGAGAAACCATGAAAATTTTCGCAAGTCTGATACTCGAAACCAATAACTACAATGGCCTAGGGGAAAAATACGCATACCGTCGTAATCGGGCGAGTATCTGCTTTCAGATTCAACAGGAATTTCTCGAGTTCGTCAATCGGTTCGCGAGATTTTGGAGTTTGAAGTTAAGAAATGGTTGAGAAACCATCAAAATTTTCGCAAGTCTGATACTCGAAACCAATTACTACTATGGCCTAGGGCAAAACTACACACACCGCTGTAATCGGGCGAGTTTCTGTTTTTAGATGCAACGGGAATTTCTCGAGTTCGTCAATCCGTTCGTGAGATATGGGAGTTTGAAGTTAAGGAGTGGTTGAGAAACCATCAAAATTTTCGCAAGTCTGAAACTCGAAACCAATAACTACCATTTCCTAGGGCAAAAATACACATACCGTTGTGATCGGGCGAGTTTCTGCTTTCATATGCAACTGGAATATCTCGAGTTCGTCAATCCGTTCGCGAGGTATGGGAGTTTGAAGTTAAGGCAATGGTTGAGAAACCATGAAAATTTTCGCAAGTCTGATACTCGAAACAAATAACTGGAATGGCCTAGGGGAAAAGTACACACACCATTGTAATCGGGCGAGTTTCTACTTTCAGATGCAACAGGAATTTTTCGAGTTCGCCATTCCGTTCGCGAGATATGGGAGTTTGAAATTAACGAATGGTTGAGAAACCATCATAATTTTCATTGGTCTGATACTCGAAACCAATAACCGAAATGGCCTAGGGGAAAAGTACACACATCATTGTATTCGGGCGGGTTTCTACTTTCAGATGCAACAGGAATATCTCGAATTCGTCAATCCGTTCGCGAGATATGGGAGTTTGAAGTTAAGGAATGGTTGAGAAACCATCAAAATTTTCGCAAGTCTGATACTCGAAACCAATAACTACAGAGGCCTAGGGGAAAAATACACATACCGTTGTAATCGGGCGAGTTTCTGTTTTTAGATGCAACGGGAATTTCTCGAGTTCGTCAATCCGTTCGTGAGATATGGGAGTTTGAAGTTAAGGAGTGGTTGAGAAACCATCAAAATTTTCGCAAGTCTGAAACTCGAAACCAATAACTACCATTTCCTAGGGCAAAAATACACATACCGTTGTGATCGGGCGAGTTTCTATTTTCATATGCAACAGGAATATCTCGAGTTCGTCAATCCGTTCGCGAGGTATGGGAGTTTGAAGTTAAGGCAATGGTTGAGAAACCATGAAAATTTTCGCAAGTCTGATACTCGAAACAAATAACTGGAATGGCCTAGGGGAAAAGTACACACACCATTGTAATCGGGCGAGTTTCTACTTTCAGATGCAACAGGAATTTTTCGAGTTCGCCATTCCGTTCGCGAGATATGGGAGTTTGAAATTAAGGAATGGTTGAGAAACCATCATAATTTTCATTGGTCTGATACTCGAAACCAATAACCGAAATGGCCTAGGGGAAAAGTACACACATCATTGTATTCGGGCGAGTTTCTACTTTCAGATGCAACAGGAATATCTCGAGTTCGTCAATCCGTTCGCGAGATATGGGAGTTTGAAGTTAAGGAATGGTTGAGAAACCATCAAAATTTTCGCAAGTCTGATACTCGAAACCAATAACTACAGAGGCCTAGGGGAAAAGTACACATACCTTTGTAATCGGGTGAGTTTCCACTTTCAGACGCAACAGGAATTTCTCGAGTTCGTCAATCCGTTCGCGAGATATGGGAGTTTGATGTTAAGGAATGGTTGAGAAACCATCAAAATTTTCGCAAGTCTGATACTCGAAACCAATAACTACAGAGGCCTAGGGGAAAAATACACATACCGTTGTAATCGGGCGAGTTTCTACTTTCACATGCAACAGGAATTTCTCGAGTTCGTCATTCCGTTCGAGAGATATGGTTGGTTGAAGTTAAGGAACGGTTGAGAAACCATCAAAATTTTCGCATGTCTGATACTCGAAACCAATAACTGGAATGGCCTACGCGAAAAGTGCACACACCATTGTAATCGGGCGAGTTTCTACATCCAGATGCAACAGGAATTTCTCGAGTTCGTCATTTCGTTCGCGAGATATGGATGTTTGAATTTATGGAGTGGTTGAGAAACCATCAAAATTTTCGCAAGTCTGATACTGGAAACCAATAACTGGAATGGCCTAAGGAAAAGTACACACACCATTGTAATCGGGCGAGCTTCTACTTTCAGATGCAACAGGAATTTCTCCAGTTCGTCATTCCGTTCGCGAGATATGGGTGGTTGAAGTTAAGGAACGGTTGAGAAACCATCAAAATTTTCAAAAGTCTGACACTCGAAAGCAATAACTACAATGGCCTACGTGAAAAATACACATACCGTTGTAATCGGGCGAGTATCTGCTTTCATATGCAACAGGAATATCTCGAGTTCGTCAATCCGTTCGCGAGGTACGGGAGTTTGAAGTTAACGAATGGTTGAGGAAGCATCAAAATTTTCACTGGTCTGATAGTCGAAACCAATAACTGGAATGGCCTAGGGGAAATGTACACACACCACTGTATTCGGGCGAGTTTCTACTTCCAGATGCTACAGGAATATCTCGAGTTCGTCAATCCGTTCGCGAGATATGGGAGTTTGAAGTTAAGGAATGGTTGAGAAACCATCAAAATTTTCGCAAGTCTGATACTCGAAACCAATAACTACTATTGGCTAGGGCAAAAATACACATGCCGTTGTAAACGGGCCACTTTCTGCTTTCAGATGCAACAGGAATTTCTCGAGTTCGTCATTCCGTTCGCGAGATATGGGTGGTTGAAGTTAAGGAACGGTTGAGTAACCATCAAAATTTTCGAAAGTCTGATACACGAAACCAATAAATACAAAGGCTTAGGGGAAAAATACACATGCCGTTGTAATCGGGCGAGTATCTGCTTTCATATGCAACAGGAACTTCTCGAGTTAGTCAATCCGTCCGCGAGATATGCGAGTTTGAAGTTGAGGAATGGTTGAGAAACCATCAAAATTTTCGCAAGTCTGATACTCGAAACCAATAACTACAATGGCCTAGGGGAAAAATACACATACCGTCGTAACCGGGCGAGTATCTGCTTTCAGATTCAACAGGAATTTCTCGAGTTCGTCAATCCGTTCGCGAGATTTTGGAGATTGAAGTTAAGAAATGGTTGAGAAACCATCAAAATTTCCGCAAGTCTGATACTCGAAACCAATAACTACTATCTCCAAGGGCAAAAATACACATACCGTTGTAATCGGGCGAGTTTCTGCTTTCAGATGCAACAGGAATTTCTCGAGTTCGTCAATACGTTCGTGAGATATGGGTGTTTGAAGTTAAGGAATGGTTGAGAAACCATCAAAATTTTCGCAAGTCTGATACTCGAGACCAATAACTACTATGGCCTAGGGCAAAAATTCACATACCGCTGTAATCGGGCGGGTTTCTGCTTTCAGATGCAGCAGGAATTTCTCGAGTTCGTCAATCCGTTCGCGAGATATGGGAGTTTGAAGTTAACGAATGTTTGAGAAACCGCAAAATTTTCGCAATTCTGATGCTAGAAACGAATAACTGGAATGGCTTAGAGGAAAAGTAGACACACCATTGTAATCGGGCGAGCTTCTACTTTCAGATGCAACAGGAATTTCTCGAGTTCGTCATTCTGTTCGCGAGATATGGGAGTTTGAAGTTAAGGAATGGTTGAGAAACCATCAAAATTTTCGCAAGTCTGATATTCGAAACCAATAACTACAATGGCCTAGGGGAAAAGTACACATACCATTGTAATCGGGCGAGTTTCCACTTTCAGACACAACAGGAATTTCTCGAGTTCGTCAATCCGTTCGCGAGATATGGGGTTTGAAGGTAAGGAATGGTTGAAAAACGATGAAAATTTTCGCAAGTCTGATACTCGAAACCAATAGCTACAATGGCCTACGTGAAAAATACACATACCGTTGTAATCGGGCGAGTATCTGTTTTCATATGCAACAGGAATATCTCGAGTTCGTCAATCCGTTCGCGAGGTACGGGAGTTTGAAGTTAACGAATGGTTGAGGAAGCATCAAAATTTTCACTGGTCTGATACTCGAAACCAATAACTGGAATGGCCTAGGGGAAATGTACACACACCAATGTATTCGGGCGAGTTTCTACTTCCAGATGCTACAGGAATATCTCGAGTTCGTCAATCCGTTCGCGAGATATGGGAGTTTGAAGTTAAGGAATGGTTGAGAAACCATCAAAATTTTCGCAAGTCTGATACTCGAAACCAATAACTACTATTGGCTAGGGCAAAAATACACATGCCGTTGTAAACGGGCCACTTTCTGCTTTCAGATGCAACAGGAATTTCTCGAGATCGTCATTCCGTTCGCGAGATATGGGTGGTTGAAGTTAAGGAACGGTTGAGAAACCATCAAAATTTTCGAAAGTCTGATACACGAAACCAATAACTACAAAGGCTTAGGGGAAAAATACACATACCGTTATAATCGGGCGAGTATCTGCTTTCATATGCAACAGGAATTTCTCGAGTTCGTCAATCCGTCCGCGAGATATGCGAGTTTGAAGTTGAGGAATGGTTGAGAAACCATCAAAATTTTCGCAAGTCTGATTCTCGAAACCAATAACTGGAATGGCCTAGGGGAAAAGTACGCACACCATTGTAATCGGGCGAGTTTCTACTTTCAGATGCAACAGGAATTTCTCGAGTTCGTCATTCCGTTCGCGAGATATGGTTGGTTGAAGTTAAGGAACGGTTCAGAAACCATCAAAATTTTCGCAAGTCTGATACTCGAAACCAATAACTGGAATGGCCTACGCGAAAGTTACACACACCATTATAATCGGGCGAGTTTCTACTTTCAGATGCAACCGGAATTTCTCGAGTTCGTCATTCCGTTCGCGAGATATGGGTGTTTGAAGTTAAGGAACGGTTGAAAAACCATCAAAATTTTCGCAAGTCTGATACACGAAACCAATAACTACAAAGGCTTAGGGGAAAAATACACAAACCGTTGTAATGGGGAGAGTTTCTACTTTCAGATGCAACAGGAATATCTCGAGTTCGTCAATCCGTTCGTGAGATATGGGTGTTTGTAGTTAAGGAATGGTTGAGAAACCATCAAAATTTTCGCAAGTCTGATATTCGAAACCAATAACTACAATGGCCTAGGGGAAAAGTACACATACCGTCGTAATCGGGCGAGTATCTGCTTTCAGATTCAACAGGAATTTCTCGAGTTCGTCAAACCGTTCGCGAGATTTTGGAGATTGAAGTTAAGAAATGGTTGAGAAACCATCAAAATTTTCGCAAGTCTGATATTCGAAACCAATAACTACAATGGCCTAGGGGAAAAGTACACATACCATTGTAATCGGGCGAGTTTCCACTTTCAGACACAACAGGAATTTCTCGAGTTCGTCAATCCGTTCGCGAGATATGGGGTTTGAAGGTAAGGAATGGTTGAAAAACGATGAAAATTTTCGCAAGTCTGATACTCGAAACCAATAGCTACAATGGCCTACGTGAAAAATACACATACCGTTGTAATCGGGCGAGTATCTGTTTTCATATGCAACAGGAATATCTCGAGTTCGTCAATCCGTTCGCGAGGTACGGGAGTTTGAAGTTAACGAATGGTTGAGGAAGCATCAAAATTTTCACTGGTCTGATACTCGAAACCAATAACTGGAATGGCCTAGGGGAAATGTACACACACCAATGTATTCGGGCGAGTTTCTACTTCCAGATGCTACAGGAATATCTCGAGTTCGTCAATCCGTTCGCGAGATATGGGAGTTTGAAGTTAAGGAATGGTTGAGAAACCATCAAAATTTTCGCAAGTCTGATACTCGAAACCAATAACTACTATTGGCTAGGGCAAAAATACACATGCCGTTGTAAACGGGCCACTTTCTGCTTTCAGATGCAACAGGAATTTCTCGAGTTCGTCATTCCGTTCGCGAGATATGGGTGGTTGAAGTTAAGGAACGGTTGAGAAACCATCAAAATTTTCGAAAGTCTGATACACGAAACCAATAACTACAAAGGCTTAGGGGAAAAATACACATACCGTTATAATCGGGCGAGTATCTGCTTTCATATGCAACAGGAATTTCTCGAGTTCGTCAATCCGTCCGCGAGATATGCGAGTTTGAAGTTGAGGAATGGTTGAGAAACCATCAAAATTTTCGCAAGTCTGATTCTCGAAACCAATAACTGGAATGGCCTAGGGGAAAAGTACGCACACCATTGTAATCGGGCGAGTTTCTACTTTCAGATGCAACAGGAATTTCTCGAGTTCGTCATTCCGTTCGCGAGATATGGTTGGTTGAAGTTAAGGAACGGTTCAGAAACCATCAAAATTTTCGCAAGTCTGATACTCGAAACCAATAACTGGAATGGCCTACGCGAAAGTTACACACACCATTATAATCGGGCGAGTTTCTACTTTCAGATGCAACCGGAATTTCTCGAGTTCGTCATTCCGTTCGCGAGATATGGGTGTTTGAAGTTAAGGAACGGTTGAAAAACCATCAAAATTTTCGCAAGTCTGATACACGAAACCAATAACTACAAAGGCTTAGGGGAAAAATACACAAACCGTTGTAATGGGCAGAGTTTCTACTTTCAGATGCAACAGGAATATCTCGAGTTCGTCAATCCGTTCGTGAGATATGGGTGTTTGTAGTTAAGGAATGGTTGAGAAACCATCAAAATTTTCGCAAGTCTGATATTCGAAACCAATAACTACAATGGCCTAGGGGAAAAGTACACATACCGTCGTAATCGGGCGAGTATCTGCTTTCAGATTCAACAGGAATTTCTCGAGTTCGTCAAACCGTTCGCGAGATTTTGGAGATTGAAGTTAAGAAATGGTTGAGAAACCATCAAAATTTTCGCAAGTCTGATACTCGAAACCAATAACTACTATCTCCAAGGGCAAAAATACACATACCGTTGTAATCGGGCGAGTTTCTGCTTTCAGATGCAACAGGAATTTCGCGAGTTCGTCAATCCGTTCGTGAGATATGGGTGTTTGAAGTTAAGGAATGGTTGAGAAACCATCAAAATTTTCGCAAGTCTGATACTCGAGACCAATAACTACTATGGCCTAGGGCAAAAATTCACATACCGCTGTAATCGGGCGGGTTTCTGCTTTCAGATGCAGCAGGACTTTCTCGAGTTCGTCAATCCGTTCGCGAGATATGCGGTTTGAAGGTAAGGAATGGTTGAGAAACCATGAAAATTTTCGCAAGTCTGATACTCGAAACCAATAACTACAATGGGCTACGTGAAAAATACACATACCGTTGTAATCGGGCGAGTATCTGCTTTCATATGCAACAGGAATTTCTCGAGTTCGTCAATCCGTCCACGAGATATGGGAGTTTGAAGTTAAGGAATGGTTGAGAAACCATGAAAATTTTCGCAAGTCTGATACTCGAAACCAATAACTACAATGTCCTAGGGGAAAAATACGCATACCGTCGTAATCGGGCGAGTATCTGCTTTCAGATTCAACAGGAATTTCTCGAGTTCGTCAATCGGTTCGCGAGATTTTGGAGTTTGAAGTTAAGAAATGGTTGAGAAACCATCAAAATTTTCGCAAGTCTGATACTCGAAACCAATTACTACTATGGCCTAGGGCAAAACTACACACACCGCTGTAATCAGGCGAGTTTCTGTTTTTAGATGCAACGGGAATTTCTCGAGTTCGTCAATCCGTTCGTGAGATATGGGAGTTTGAAGTTAAGGAGTGGTTGAGAAACCATCAAAATTTTCGCAAGTCTGAAACTCGAAACCAATAACTACCATTTCCTAGGGCAAAAATACACATACCGTTGTGATCGGGCGAGTTTCTGCTTTCATATGCAACAGGAATATCTCGAGTTCGTCAATCCGTTCGCGAGGTATGGGAGTTTGAAGTTAAGGCAATGGTTGAGAAACCATGAAAATTTTCGCAAGTCTGATACTCGAAACAAATAACTGGAATGGCCTAGGGGAAAAGTACACACACCATTGTAATCGGGCGAGTTTCTACTTTCAGATGCAACAGGAATTTTTCGAGTTCGCCATTCCGTTCGCGAGATATGGGAGTTTGAAATTAACGAATGGTTGAGAAACCATCATAATTTTCATTGGTCTGATACTCGAAACCAATAACCCAAATGGCCTAGGGGAAAAGTACACACATCATTGTATTCGGGCGGGTTTCTACTTTCAGATGCAACAGGAATATCTCGAATTCGTCAATCCGTTCGCGAGATATGGGAGTTTGAAGTTAAGGAATGGTTGAGAAACCATCAAAATTTTCGCAAGTCTGATACTCGAAACCAATAACTACAGAGGCCTAGGGGAAAAATACACATACCGTTGTAATCGGGCGAGTTTCTGTTTTTAGATGCAACGGGAATTTCTCGAGTTCGTCAATCCGTTCGTGAGATATGGGAGTTTGAAGTTAAGGAGTGGTTGAGAAACCATCAAAATTTTCGCAAGTCTGAAACTCGAAACCAATAACTACCATTTCCTAGGGCAAAAATACACATACCGTTGTGATCGGGCGAGTTTCTGCTTTCATATGCAACAGGAATATCTCGAGTTCGTCAATCCGTTCGCGAGGTATGGGAGTTTGAAGTTAAGGCAATGGTTGAGAAACCATGAAAATTTTCGCAAGTCTGATACTCGAAACAAATAACTGGAATGGCCTAGGGGAAAAGTACACACACCATTGTAATCGGGCGAGTTTCTACTTTCAGATGCAACAGGAATTTTTCGTGTTCGCCATTCCGTTCGCGAGATATGGGAGTTTGAAATTAAGGAATGGTTGAGAAACCATCATAATTTTCATTGGTCTGATACTCGAAACCAATAACCGAAATGGCCTAGGGGAAAAGTACACACATCATTGTATTCGGGCGAGTTTCTACTTTCAGATGCAACAGGAATATCTCGAGTTCGTCAATCCGTTCGCGAGATATGGGAGTTTGAAGTTAAGGAATGGTTGAGAAACCATCAAAATTTTCGCAAGTCTGATACTCGAAACCAATAACTACAGAGGCCTAGGGGAAAAATACACATACCGTTGTAATCGGGCGAGTTTCTACTTTCACATGCAACAGGAATTTCTCGAGTTCGTCATTCCGTTCGAGAGATATGGTTGGTTGAAGTTAAGGAACGGTTGAGAAACCATCAAAATTTTCGCATGTCTGATACTCGAAACCAATAACTGGAATGGCCTACGCGAAAAGTGCACACACCATTGTAATCGGGCGAGTTTCTACTTCCAGATGCAACAGGAATTTCTCGAGTTCGTCATTTCGTTCGCGAGATATGGATGTTTGAATTTATGGAGTGGTTGAGAAACCATCAAAATTTTCGCAAGTCTGACACTGGAAACCAATAACTGGAATGGCCTAAGGAAAAGTACACACACCATTGTAATCGGGCGAGCTTCTACTTTCAGATGCAACAGGAATTTCTCCAGTTCGTCATTCCGTTCGCGAGATATGGGAGTTTGAAATTAAGGAATGGTTGAGAAACCATCAAAATTTTCGAATGTCTGGTACTCGAGACCAATAACTACAATGGCCTACGTCAAAAATACACACACCGCTGTAATCGGGCGGGTTTCTGTTTTCAGATGCAGCAGGACTTTCTCGAGTTCGTCAATCCGTTCGCGAGATATGGGGGTTTGAAGTAAGGAATGGTAGAGAAACCATGAAAAGTTTCGCAAGTCTGATACTCGAAACCAATAAACACTATGGCCTAGGGCAAAACTACACACTCCGTTGTAATCGGTCGAGTTTCTGCTTTTAGATGCAACAGGAATTTCTCGAGTTCGTCAATCCGTTCGTGAGATATGGGAGTTTGAACTTAAGGAGTGGTTGAGAAACCATCAAAATTTTCGCAGGTCCGATACTCGAAACCAATAACTACTATTTCCTAGGGCGAAAATACACATACCGTTGTGATCGGGCGAGTTTCTGCTTTCATATGCAACAGGAATATCTCGTGTTCGTCAATCCGTTCGCGAGGTATGGGAGTTTGAAGTTAACGAATGGTTGAGGAAGCATCAAAATTTTCACTGGTATGATTCTCGAAACCAATAACCGGAATGGCCTAGGGGAAAAGTACACACACCACTGTATTCGGGCGAGTTTCTACTTCCACATGCAACAGGAATATCTCGAGTTCGTCAATCCGTTCGCGAGATATGGGGGTTTGAAGTTAAGGATTGGTTGAGAAACCATCAAAATTTTCGCAAGTCTGATACTCGAAACCAATAACTACTATTGGCTAGGGCAAAAATACACATGCCGTTGTAAACGGGCCACTTTCTGCTTTCAGATGCAACAGGAATTTCTCGAGTTCGTCATTCCGTTCGCGAGATATGGGTGGTTGAAGTTAAGGAACGGTTGAGAAACCAGCAAAATTTTCGAAAGTCTGAAACACGAAACCAGTAACTACAAAGGCAAAGGGGAAAAATACACATACCGTTGTGATCGGGCGAGTTTCTGCTTTCATATGCAACAGGAATTTCTCGAGTTCGTCAATCCGTTCGCGAGATTTTGGAGTTTGAAGTTAAGAAATGGTTGAGAAACCATCAAAATTGTCGCAAGTCTGATACTCGAAACCAATAACTACTATCTCCAAGGGCAAAAATACACACACCGTTGTAATCGGGCGAGTTTCTGCTTTCAGATGCAACAGGAATTTCTCGAGTTCGTCAATCCGTCCGCGAGATATGGTAGTTTGAAGTTGAGGAATGGTTGAGAAACCATCAAAATTTTCGCAAGTCTGATACTCGAAACCAATAACTACAATGGCCTAGGGGAAAAATACACATACCGTCGTAATCGGGCGAGTATCTGCTTTCAGATTCAACAGGAATTTCTCGAGTTCGTCAATCCGTTCGCGAGACATGGGAGTTTGAAGTTAAGGAACGGTTCAGAAACCATCAAAATTTTCGCAAGTCTGATACTCGAAACCAATAACTGGAATGGCCTACGCGAAAGTTACACACACCATTATAATCGGGCGAGTTTCTACTTTCAGATGCAACCGGAATTTCTCGAGTTCGTCATTCCGTTCGCGAGATATGGGTGTTTGAAGTTAAGGAACGGTTGAAAAACCATCAAAATTTTCGCAAGTCTGATACACGAAACCAATAACTACAAAGGCTTAGGGGAAAAATACACAAACCGTTGTAATGGGGAGAGTTTCTACTTTCAGATGCAACAGGAATATCTCGAGTTCGTCAATCCGTTCGTGAGATATGGGTGTTTGTAGTTAAGGAATGGTTGAGAAACCATCAAAATTTTCGCAAGTCTGATATTCGAAACCAATAACTACAATGGCCTAGGGGAAAAGTACACATACCGTCGTAATCGGGCGAGTATCTGCTTTCAGATTCAACAGGAATTTCTCGAGTTCGTCAAACCGTTCGCGAGATTTTGGAGATTGAAGTTAAGAAATGGTTGAGAAACCATCAAAATTTTCGCAAGTCTGATATTCGAAACCAATAACTACAATGGCCTAGGGGAAAAGTACACATACCATTGTAATCGGGCGAGTTTCCACTTTCAGACACAACAGGAATTTCTCGAGTTCGTCAATCCGTTCGCGAGATATGGGGTTTGAAGGTAAGGAATGGTTGAAAAACGATGAAAATTTTCGCAAGTCTGATACTCGAAACCAATAGCTACAATGGCCTACGTGAAAAATACACATACCGTTGTAATCGGGCGAGTATCTGTTTTCATATGCAACAGGAATATCTCGAGTTCGTCAATCCGTTCGCGAGGTACGGGAGTTTGAAGTTAACGAATGGTTGAGGAAGCATCAAAATTTTCACTGGTCTGATACTCGAAACCAATAACTGGAATGGCCTAGGGGAAATGTACACACACCAATGTATTCGGGCGAGTTTCTACTTCCAGATGCTACAGGAATATCTCGAGTTCGTCAATCCGTTCGCGAGATATGGGAGTTTGAAGTTAAGGAATGGTTGAGAAACCATCAAAATTTTCGCAAGTCTGATACTCGAAACCAATAACTACTATTGGCTAGGGCAAAAATACACATGCCGTTGTAAACGGGCCACTTTCTGCTTTCAGATGCAACAGGAATTTCTCGAGTTCGTCATTCCGTTCGCGAGATATGGGTGGTTGAAGTTAAGGAACGGTTGAGAAACCATCAAAATTTTCGAAAGTCTGATACACGAAACCAATAACTACAAAGGCTTAGGGGAAAAATACACATACCGTTATAATCGGGCGAGTATCTGCTTTCATATGCAACAGGAATTTCTCGAGTTCGTCAATCCGTCCGCGAGATATGCGAGTTTGAAGTTGAGGAATGGTTGAGAAACCATCAAAATTTTCGCAAGTCTGATTCTCGAAACCAATAACTGGAATGGCCTAGGGGAAAAGTACGCACACCATTGTAATCGGGCGAGTTTCTACTTTCAGATGCAACAGGAATTTCTCGAGTTCGTCATTCCGTTCGCGAGATATGGTTGGTTGAAGTTAAGGAACGGTTCAGAAACCATCAAAATTTTCGCAAGTCTGATACTCGAAACCAATAACTGGAATGGCCTACGCGAAAGTTACACACACCATTATAATCGGGCGAGTTTCTACTTTCAGATGCAACCGGAATTTCTCGAGTTCGTCATTCCGTTCGCGAGATATGGGTGTTTGAAGTTAAGGAACGGTTGAAAAACCATCAAAATTTTCGCAAGTCTGATACACGAAACCAATAACTACAAAGGCTTAGGGGAAAAATACACAAACCGTTGTAATGGGCAGAGTTTCTACTTTCAGATGCAACAGGAATATCTCGAGTTCGTCAATCCGTTCGTGAGATATGGGTGTTTGTAGTTAAGGAATGGTTGAGAAACCATCAAAATTTTCGCAAGTCTGATATTCGAAACCAATAACTACAATGGCCTAGGGGAAAAGTACACATACCGTCGTAATCGGGCGAGTATCTGCTTTCAGATTCAACAGGAATTTCTCGAGTTCGTCAAACCGTTCGCGAGATTTTGGAGATTGAAGTTAAGAAATGGTTGAGAAACCATCAAAATTTTCGCAAGTCTGATACTCGAAACCAATAACTACTATCTCCAAGGGCAAAAATACACATACCGTTGTAATCGGGCGAGTTTCTGCTTTCAGATGCAACAGGAATTTCGCGAGTTCGTCAATCCGTTCGTGAGATATGGGTGTTTGAAGTTAAGGAATGGTTGAGAAACCATCAAAATTTTCGCAAGTCTGATACTCGAGACCAATAACTACTATGGCCTAGGGCAAAAATTCACATACCGCTGTAATCGGGCGGGTTTCTGCTTTCAGATGCAGCAGGACTTTCTCGAGTTCGTCAATCCGTTCGCGAGATATGCGGTTTGAAGGTAAGGAATGGTTGAGAAACCATGAAAATTTTCGCAAGTCTGATACTCGAAACCAATAACTACAATGGGCTACGTGAAAAATACACATACCGTTGTAATCGGGCGAGTATCTGCTTTCATATGCAACAGGAATTTCTCGAGTTCGTCAATCCGTCCACGAGATATGGGAGTTTGAAGTTAAGGAATGGTTGAGAAACCATGAAAATTTTCGCAAGTCTGATACTCGAAACCAATAACTACAATGTCCTAGGGGAAAAATACGCATACCGTCGTAATCGGGCGAGTATCTGCTTTCAGATTCAACAGGAATTTCTCGAGTTCGTCAATCGGTTCGCGAGATTTTGGAGTTTGAAGTTAAGAAATGGTTGAGAAACCATCAAAATTTTCGCAAGTCTGATACTCGAAACCAATTACTACTATGGCCTAGGGCAAAACTACACACACCGCTGTAATCAGGCGAGTTTCTGTTTTTAGATGCAACGGGAATTTCTCGAGTTCGTCAATCCGTTCGTGAGATATGGGAGTTTGAAGTTAAGGAGTGGTTGAGAAACCATCAAAATTTTCGCAAGTCTGAAACTCGAAACCAATAACTACCATTTCCTAGGGCAAAAATACACATACCGTTGTGATCGGGCGAGTTTCTGCTTTCATATGCAACAGGAATATCTCGAGTTCGTCAATCCGTTCGCGAGGTATGGGAGTTTGAAGTTAAGGCAATGGTTGAGAAACCATGAAAATTTTCGCAAGTCTGATACTCGAAACAAATAACTGGAATGGCCTAGGGGAAAAGTACACACACCATTGTAATCGGGCGAGTTTCTACTTTCAGATGCAACAGGAATTTTTCGAGTTCGCCATTCCGTTCGCGAGATATGGGAGTTTGAAATTAACGAATGGTTGAGAAACCATCATAATTTTCATTGGTCTGATACTCGAAACCAATAACCCAAATGGCCTAGGGGAAAAGTACACACATCATTGTATTCGGGCGGGTTTCTACTTTCAGATGCAACAGGAATATCTCGAATTCGTCAATCCGTTCGCGAGATATGGGAGTTTGAAGTTAAGGAATGGTTGAGAAACCATCAAAATTTTCGCAAGTCTGATACTCGAAACCAATAACTACAGAGGCCTAGGGGAAAAATACACATACCGTTGTAATCGGGCGAGTTTCTGTTTTTAGATGCAACGGGAATTTCTCGAGTTCGTCAATCCGTTCGTGAGATATGGGAGTTTGAAGTTAAGGAGTGGTTGAGAAACCATCAAAATTTTCGCAAGTCTGAAACTCGAAACCAATAACTACCATTTCCTAGGGCAAAAATACACATACCGTTGTGATCGGGCGAGTTTCTGCTTTCATATGCAACAGGAATATCTCGAGTTCGTCAATCCGTTCGCGAGGTATGGGAGTTTGAAGTTAAGGCAATGGTTGAGAAACCATGAAAATTTTCGCAAGTCTGATACTCGAAACAAATAACTGGAATGGCCTAGGGGAAAAGTACACACACCATTGTAATCGGGCGAGTTTCTACTTTCAGATGCAACAGGAATTTTTCGTGTTCGCCATTCCGTTCGCGAGATATGGGAGTTTGAAATTAAGGAATGGTTGAGAAACCATCATAATTTTCATTGGTCTGATACTCGAAACCAATAACCGAAATGGCCTAGGGGAAAAGTACACACATCATTGTATTCGGGCGAGTTTCTACTTTCAGATGCAACAGGAATATCTCGAGTTCGTCAATCCGTTCGCGAGATATGGGAGTTTGAAGTTAAGGAATGGTTGAGAAACCATCAAAATTTTCGCAAGTCTGATACTCGAAACCAATAACTACAGAGGCCTAGGGGAAAAATACACATACCGTTGTAATCGGGCGAGTTTCTACTTTCACATGCAACAGGAATTTCTCGAGTTCGTCATTCCGTTCGAGAGATATGGTTGGTTGAAGTTAAGGAACGGTTGAGAAACCATCAAAATTTTCGCATGTCTGATACTCGAAACCAATAACTGGAATGGCCTACGCGAAAAGTGCACACACCATTGTAATCGGGCGAGTTTCTACTTCCAGATGCAACAGGAATTTCTCGAGTTCGTCATTTCGTTCGCGAGATATGGATGTTTGAATTTATGGAGTGGTTGAGAAACCATCAAAATTTTCGCAAGTCTGACACTGGAAACCAATAACTGGAATGGCCTAAGGAAAAGTACACACACCATTGTAATCGGGCGAGCTTCTACTTTCAGATGCAACAGGAATTTCTCCAGTTCGTCATTCCGTTCGCGAGATATGGGAGTTTGAAATTAAGGAATGGTTGAGAAACCATCAAAATTTTCGAATGTCTGGTACTCGAGACCAATAACTACAATGGCCTACGTCAAAAATACACACACCGCTGTAATCGGGCGGGTTTCTGTTTTCAGATGCAGCAGGACTTTCTCGAGTTCGTCAATCCGTTCGCGAGATATGGGGGTTTGAAGTAAGGAATGGTAGAGAAACCATGAAAAGTTTCGCAAGTCTGATACTCGAAACCAATAAACACTATGGCCTAGGGCAAAACTACACACTCCGTTGTAATCGGTCGAGTTTCTGCTTTTAGATGCAACAGGAATTTCTCGAGTTCGTCAATCCGTTCGTGAGATATGGGAGTTTGAACTTAAGGAGTGGTTGAGAAACCATCAAAATTTTCGCAGGTCCGATACTCGAAACCAATAACTACTATTTCCTAGGGCGAAAATACACATACCGTTGTGATCGGGCGAGTTTCTGCTTTCATATGCAACAGGAATATCTCGTGTTCGTCAATCCGTTCGCGAGGTATGGGAGTTTGAAGTTAACGAATGGTTGAGGAAGCATCAAAATTTTCACTGGTATGATTCTCGAAACCAATAACCGGAATGGCCTAGGGGAAAAGTACACACACCACTGTATTCGGGCGAGTTTCTACTTCCACATGCAACAGGAATATCTCGAGTTCGTCAATCCGTTCGCGAGATATGGGGGTTTGAAGTTAAGGATTGGTTGAGAAACCATCAAAATTTTCGCAAGTCTGATACTCGAAACCAATAACTACTATTGGCTAGGGCAAAAATACACATGCCGTTGTAAACGGGCCACTTTCTGCTTTCAGATGCAACAGGAATTTCTCGAGTTCGTCATTCCGTTCGCGAGATATGGGTGGTTGAAGTTAAGGAACGGTTGAGAAACCAGCAAAATTTTCGAAAGTCTGAAACACGAAACCAGTAACTACAAAGGCAAAGGGGAAAAATACACATACCGTTGTGATCGGGCGAGTTTCTGCTTTCATATGCAACAGGAATTTCTCGAGTTCGTCAATCCGTTCGCGAGATTTTGGAGTTTGAAGTTAAGAAATGGTTGAGAAACCATCAAAATTGTCGCAAGTCTGATACTCGAAACCAATAACTACTATCTCCAAGGGCAAAAATACACACACCGTTGTAATCGGGCGAGTTTCTGCTTTCAGATGCAACAGGAATTTCTCGAGTTCGTCAATCCGTCCGCGAGATATGGTAGTTTGAAGTTGAGGAATGGTTGAGAAACCATCAAAATTTTCGCAAGTCTGATACTCGAAACCAATAACTACAATGGCCTAGGGGAAAAATACACATACCGTCGTAATCGGGCGAGTATCTGCTTTCAGATTCAACAGGAATTTCTCGAGTTCGTCAATCCGTTCGCGAGACATGGGAGTTTGAAGTTAAGGAATGGTTGAGAAACCATCAAAATTTTCGCAAGTCTGATACACGAAACCAATAACTACTATGGTCTAGAGCAAAAATACACATACCGTTGTAATCGGGCGAGTTTCTGCTTTCAGATGCAACAGGAATTTCGCGAGTTCGTCAATCCGTTCGTGAGATATGGGTGTTTGAAGTTAAGGAATGGTTGAGAATCCATGAAAATTTTCGCAAGTCTGATACTCGAAACCAATATCTACAATGGCCTACGTGAAAAATACACATACCGTTGTAATCGGGCGAGTATCTGCTTTCATATGCAACAGGAATTTCTCGTGTTCGTCAATCCGTCCGCGAGATATGGGAGTTTGAAGTAAAGGAATGGTTGAGAAACCATCAAAATTTTCGCAAGTCTGATACTCGAAACCAATAACTACAATGGCCTAGGGGAAAAATACACATACCGTCGTAATCGGGCGAGTATCTGCTTTCAGATGCAACAGGAATTTCTCGTGTTCGTCAATCCGTTCGCGAGATACGGGAGTTTGAAATTAAGGAATGGTTGAGAAACCATCAAAATTTTCGCAAGTCTGATACACGAAACCAATAACTACTATGGTCTAGAGCAAAAATACACATACCGTTGTAATCGGGCGAGTTTCTGCTTTCAGATGCAACAGGAATTTCGCGAGTTCGTCAATCCGTTCGTGAGATATGGGTGTTTGAAGTTAAGGAATGGTTGAGAATCCATCAAAATTTTCGCAAGTCTGATACACGAAACCAATAACTACTATGGTCTAGTGCAAAAATACACATATCGTTGTAATCGGGCGAGTGGCTACATTCAGATGCAACAGGAATTTCTCGAGTTTGACAATCGGTTCGCGAGATATGGGAGTTTGAATTTAAGGAATGGTTGAGAGTCCATTAAAATTTTCGCAAGTCTGATACTCGAAACCAATAACTACTATGGCCTAGGGCAAAAATACACATACCGTTGTAATCGGGCGAGTTTCTGCTTTCAGATGCAACAGAAATTTTTCGGATTCGTCAATCTGTTCGCGAAATATCGGAGTTTGGAATTAAGAGATGGTTGAGGAACCATCAAAATTTTCGCAAGTCTGATACTCGAAACCAATAACTACTGTGGCCTATGGCAAAAATAGACACAGCATTGTAATCGGGCGAGTTTCTACTTTCAGATGCAACAGGAATTTCTCGAGTTCGTCAATCCGTTCGCGAGATATGGGAGTTTGAAGTTAAGCAATTATTGAGAAACAATCAAAATTTTCGCAAATCTGATACTCGAAACCAATAACTACTATGGTCTAGAGCAAAAATACACATACCGTTGTAATCGGGCGAGTTGCTACTTTCAGAAGCAACAGGAATTTCTCGAGTTCGTCAATCCGTTCGCGAGATATGGGAGTTTGAAGTTAGGGAATGGTTGAGAAACAATCAAAAATTTCGCAAGTCTGATACACGAAACCAATAACTATTATACAATGGCCTAAGGGAAAAGTACACACTCCATTGTAATCGGGAGAGCTTCTACTTTCAAATGCAACAGGAGTTTCTCGAGTTCGTCAATCCGTTCGCGAGATATGGGAGTATGAAGTTAAAGAATGGTTGACAAACCATCAAAATTTTCGCAAATCTGATACTCGAAACCAATAACTGGAATGGCCTAGGGCAAAAATACACATACCGTTGTAATCGGGCGAGTTTCTGCTTTCAGATTCAACAGGAATTTCTCGAGTTCGTCAATCGGTTCGCGAGATATGGGAGTTTGAAGGTAAGGAATGGTTGAGAAACCATCAAAATTTTCGAAAGTCTGATACTCGAAACCAATAACTATTATGGTCTAGAGCAAAAATACATATACCGTTGTAATCGGGAGAGTTTCTACTTTCAGATTCAACAGGAATTTCTCGAGTTCGTCAATCGGTTCGCGAGATATGGGAGTTTGAAGTTAAGGAATGGTTGAGAAACCATCAAAATTTTCGCATGTCTGATACTCGAAACCAATAACTGGAATGGACTAGGGGAAAAGTACACACACCATTGTAATCGGGCAAGTTTCTACTTTCAGATACAACAGGCATTTCTCGAGTTCGTCAATCCGTTCGCCAGATATGCGAGTTTGAAATTAAGGAATGGTTGAGAAGCCATCAAAATTTTCGCAAGTCTGATTCTCGAAACCAATAACTACAATGGCCAAGGGGAAAAATACACATACCGTTGTAATCGGGCGAGTTTCTACTTTCAGATGCAACAGGAATTGCTCGATTTCCTCAATCCGTTCGCGACATATGGGAATTTGAAGTTTAGGAATGGATGAGAAACCATAAAAATATTCGCGAGTCTGATACTCGAAATCAGTAACTACTATGGCCTAGGGCAAAAATACACATACAGTTGTAGTCGGGCGAGTTTCTGCTTTCAGATGCAACAGGAATTTCTCGTGTTCGTCAATCCGCTCACGAGATACGGGAGTTTGAAATTAAGGAATGGTTGAGAAACCATCAAAATTTTCGCAAGTCTGATACACGAAACCAATAACTACTATAGTCTAGAGCAAAAATACACATACCGTTGTAATCGGGCGAGTTGCTACTTTCAGATGCAACAGGAATTTCTCGAGTTCGTCAATCCGTTCGCGAGATACGGGAGTTTGAAATTAAGGAATGGTTGAGAAACCATCAAAATTTTCGCAAGTCTGATACTCGAAACCAATAACTGGAATGGCCTAGGGGAAGAGTACACACACCATTGTGATCGGGCGAGTTTCTACTTTCAGACGCAACAGGAATTGCTCGATTTCCTCAATCCGTTCGCGAGATATGGTAATTTGAAGTTAAGGAATGGATGAGAAACCATAAAAATATTCGCGAGTCTGATACTCGAAATCAGTAACTACTATGGCCTAGGGCAAAAATACACATACAGTTGTAGTCGGGCGAGTTTCTGCTTTCAGATGCAACAGGAATTTCTCGTGTTCGTCAATCCGTTCGCGAGATACGGGAGTTTGAAATTAAGGAATGGTTGAGAAACCATCAAAATTTTCGCAAGTCTGATACACGAAACCAATAACTACTATGGTCTAGAGCAAAAATACACATACCGTTGTAATCGGGCGAGTTGCTACTTTCAGATGCAACAGGAATTTCTCGAGTTCGTCAATCCGTTCGCGAGATACGGGAGTTTGAAATTAAGGAATGGTTGAGAAACAATCAAAATTTTCGCAAGTCTGATACTCGAAACCAATAACTGGAATGGCCTCGGGGAAAAGTACACGCACCATTGTAATCGGGCAAGTTTCTACTTTCAGATGTAACAGGAATTTCTCGAGTTCGTCAATCCTTTCGCGAGATATGGGAGTATGAAGTTAAGGAATGGTTGAGAATCCATCAAAATTTTCGCAAGTCTGATACACGAAACCAATAAATACTATGGTCTAGTGCAAAAATACACATATCGTTGTAATCGGGCGAGTTGCTACTTTCAGATGCAACAGGAATTTCTCGAGTTTGACAATCGGTTCGCGAGATATGGGAGTTTGAATTTAAGGAATGGTTGAGAGTCCATTAAAATTTTCGCAAGTCTGATACTCGAAACCAATAACTGGAATGTCCTAGGGGAAGAGTACACACACCATTGTAATCGGGCGAGTTTCTGCCTTCAGATGCAATAGGAATTTCTCGAGTTCGTCAATCGGTTCGCGAGATATGGGAGTTTGAAGTTAAGGAATGGTTGAGAAACTATCAAAATTTTCGCAAGTCTGATACTCGAAACGAATAACTGGAATGGCCTAGGGGAAATGTACACATACCGTTGTAATCGGGCGAGTTTCTACTTTCAGATGCAACAGGAATTTCTCGATTTCCTCAATCCGTTCGGGAGATATGGGAGTTTGAAGTTAAGGAATGGTTGGGAAACCATCAAAATTTTCGCAAGTCTGATACTCGAAACCAATAACTGGAATGGCCTAGGGGAAGAGTACACACACCATTGTGATCGGGCGAGTTTCTACTTTCAGACGCAACAGGAATTGCTCGATTTCCTCAATCCGTTCGCGAGATATGGTAATTTGAAGTTAAGGAATGGATGAGAAACCATAAAAATATTCGCGAGTCTGATACTCGAAATCAGTAACTACTATGGCCTAGGGCAAAAATACACATACAGTTGTAGTCGGGCGAGTTTCTGCTTTCAGATGCAACAGGAATTTCTCGTGTTCGTCAATCCGTTCGCGAGATACGGGAGTTTGAAATTAAGGAATGGTTGAGAAACCATCAAAATTTTCGCAAGTCTGATACACGAAACCAATAACTACTATGGTCTAGAGCAAAAATACACATACCGTTGTAATCGGGCGAGTTGCTACTTTCAGATGCAACAGGAATTTCTCGAGTTCGTCAATCCGTTCGCGAGATACGGGAGTTTGAAATTAAGGAATGGTTGAGAAACAATCAAAATTTTCGCAAGTCTGATACTCGAAACCAATAACTGGAATGGCCTCGGGGAAAAGTACACGCACCATTGTAATCGGGCAAGTTTCTACTTTCAGATGTAACAGGAATTTCTCGAGTTCGTCAATCCTTTCGCGAGATATGGGAGTATGAAGTTAAGGAATGGTTGAGAATCCATCAAAATTTTCGCAAGTCTGATACACGAAACCAATAAATACTATGGTCTAGTGCAAAAATACACATATCGTTGTAATCGGGCGAGTTGCTACTTTCAGATGCAACAGGAATTTCTCGAGTTTGACAATCGGTTCGCGAGATATGGGAGTTTGAATTTAAGGAATGGTTGAGAGTCCATTAAAATTTTCGCAAGTCTGATACTCGAAACCAATAACAACTATGGCCTAGGGCAAAAATACACATACCGTTGTAATCGGGCGAGTTTCTGCTTTCAGATGCAACAGAAATTTTTCGGATTCGTCAATCCGTTCGCGAAATATCGGAGTTTGGAATTAAGAGATGGTTGAGGAACCATCAAAATTTTCGCAAGTCTGATACTCGAAACCAATAACTACTGTGGCCTATGGCAAAAATAGACACAGCATTGTAATCGGGCGAGTTTCTACTTTCAGATGCAACAGGAATTTCTCGAGTTCGTCAGTCCGTTCGCGAGATATGGGAGTTTGAAGTTAAGGAATGGTTGAGAAACGATCAAAATTTTCGCAAGTCTGATACTCGAAACCAATAACTGGAATGGCCTTGGGGAAAAGTACACACACCGTTGTAATCGGGCAAGTTTCTACTTTCAGATGCAATAGGAATTTCGCGAGTTCGTCAATCCGTTCGCGAGATATGGGAGTTTGAAGTTAAGGAATGGTTGAGAAAGCATCAAAATTTTCGGAATCTGATACTCGGAACCATTAACTACTATGGTCCAGGGCAAAAATACACATACCGTTGTAATCGGGCGAGTTTCTGCTTTCAGATGCAACAGGAACTTCTCGAGATCGTCAATCCGTTCGCTAGATATGGGAGTTTTAAGTTAAGGAATGGTTGAGAAACGATCAAAATTTTCGCAAGTCTGATACTCGAAACCAATAACAACTATGGCCTAGGGCAAAAATACACATACCGTTGTAATCGGGCGAGTTTCTGCTTTCAGATGCAACAGAAATTTCTCGAGTTCGTCAATCCGTTCGCGAGATATGGGAGTTTGAAGTTAAGCAATTATTGAGAAACAATCAAAATTTTCGCAAATCTGATACTCGAAACCAATAACTACTATGGTCTAGAGCAAAAATACACATACCGTTGTAATCGGGCGAGTTGCTACTTTCAGAAGCAACAGGAATTTCTCGAGTTCGTCAATCCGTTCGCGAGATATGGGAGTTTGAAGTTAGGGAATGGTTGAGAAACAATCAAAAATTTCGCAAGTCTGATACACGAAACCAATAACTATTATACAATGGCCTAAGGGAAAAGTACACACTCCATTGTAATCGGGAGAGTTTCTACTTTCAAATGCAACAGGAGTTTCTCGAGTTCGTCAATCCGTTCGCGAGATATGGGAGTATGAAGTTAAAGAATGGTTGACAAACCATCAAAATTTTCGCAAATCTGATACTCGAAACCAATAACTGGAATGGCCTAGGGCAAAAATACACATACCGTTGTAATCGGGCGAGTTTCTGCTTTCAGATTCAACAGGAATTTCTCGAGTTCGTCAATCGGTTCGCGAGATATGGGAGTTTGAAGTTAAGGAATGGTTGAGAAACCATCAAAATTTTCGAAAGTCTGATACTCGAAACCAATAACTGGAATGGCCTAGGGGAAGAGTACACACACCATTGTGATCGGGCGAGTTTCTACTTTCAGACGCAACAGGAATTGCTCGATTTCCTCAATCCGTTCGCGAGATATGGTAATTTGAAGTTAAGGAATGGATGAGAAACCATAAAAATATTCGCGAGTCTGATACTCGAAATCAGTAACTACTATGGCCTAGGGCAAAAATACACATACAGTTGTAGTCGGGCGAGTTTCTGCTTTCAGATGCAACAGGAATTTCTCGTGTTCGTCAATCCGTTCGCGAGATACGGGAGTTTGAAATTAAGGAATGGTTGAGAAACCATCAAAATTTTCGCAAGTCTGATACACGAAACCAATAACTACTATGGTCTAGAGCAAAAATACACATACCGTTGTAATCGGGCGAGTTGCTACTTTCAGATGCAACAGGAATTTCTCGAGTTTGACAATCGGTTCGCGAGATATGGGAGTTTGAATTTAAGGAATGGTAGAGAGTCCATTAAAATTTTCGCAAGTCTGATACTCGAAACCAATAACTGGAATGTCCTAGGGGAAGAGTACACACACCATTGTAATCGGGCGAGTTTCTGCCTTCAGATGCAACAGGAATTTCTCGAGTTCGTCAATCCGTTCGCGAGATATGGGAGTTTGAAGTTAAGGAATGGTTGAGGAACGATCAAAATTTTCGCAAGTCTGATACTCGAAACCAATAACTGGAATGGCCTTGGGGAAAAGTACACACACCGTTGTAATCGGGCAAGTTTCTACTTTCAGATGCAACAGGAATTTCTCGAGTTCGTCAATCCGTTCGCGAGATATGGGAGTTTGAAATTAAGGAATGGATGAGAAACCATCAAAATATGCGGAATCTGATACTCGGAACCATTAACTACTATGGTCTAGGGCAAAAATACACATACCGTGGTAATCGGGCGAGCTTCTGCTTTCAGATGCAACAGGAATTTCTCCAGTTCGTCAATCCGTTCGCGAGATATGGGAGTTTGAAGTTAGGGAATGGTTGAGATAGCATCAAAATTTTCGGAATCTGATACTCGGAACCATTAACTACTATGGTCTAGGGCAAAAATACACATACCGTTGTAATCGGGCGAGTTTCTGCTTTCAGATGCAACAGGAACTTCTCGAGTTCGTCAATCCATTCGCGAGATATGCGAGTTTGAAATTAAGGAATGGTTGAGAAGCCATCAAAATTTTCGCAAGTCTGATGCTAGAAACGTATAACTGGAATGGCCTAGGGGAAAAGTACACACTCCATTGTAATCGGGCGAGTTTCTGCCTTCAGATGCAATAGGAATTTCTCGAGTTCGTCAATCTGTTCGCGAGATATGGGAGTTTGACGTTAAGGAATGGTTGAGAAACCATCAAAATTTTCGCAAATCTGATACTCGAAACCAATAACTGGAATGGCCCAGGGGAAAAGTACACATACCGTTGTAATGGGGCGAGTTTCTACTTTCAGATGCAACAGGAATTCCTCGAGTTCGTCAATCGGTTCGCGAGATATGGGAGTTTGAATTTAAGGAATGGTTGAGAGTCCATTAAAATTTTCGCAAGTCTGCTACTCGAAACCAATAACTGGAATTGCCTAGGGGAAAAGTACACACACCATTGTAATCGGGCGAGTTTCTGCCTTCAGATGCAACAGGAATTTCTCGAGTTCGTCAATCCTTTCGCGAGATACGGGAGTTTGAAATTAAGGAATGGATGAGAAACCATAAAAATATTCGCGAGTCTGATACTCGAAACCAATAACTGGAATGGCCTAGGGGAAATGTACACATACCGTTGTAATCGGGCGAGTTTCTACTTTCAGATGCAACAGGAATTTCTCGATTTCCTCAATCCGTTCGGGAGATATGGGAGTTTGAAGTTAAGGAATGGTTGGGAAACCATCAAAATTTTCGCAAATCTGATACTCGAAACCAATAACTGGAATGGCCTAGGGGAAGAGTACACACACCATTGTGATCGGGCGAGTTTCTACTTTCAGACGCAACAGGAATTGCTCGATTTCCTCAATCCGTTCGCGAGATATGGTAATTTGAAGTTAAGGAATGGATGAGAAACCATAAAAATATTCGCGAGTCTGATACTCGAAATCAGTAACTACTATGGCCTAGGGCAAAAATACACATACAGTTGTAGTCGGGCGAGTTTCTGCTTTCAGATGCAACAGGAATTTCTCGTGTTCGTCAATCCGTTCGCGAGATACGGGAGTTTGAAATTAAGGAATGGTTGAGAAACCATCAAAATTTTCGCAAGTCTGATACACGAAACCAATAACTACTATGGTCTAGAGCAAAAATACACATACCGTTGTAATCGGGCGAGTTGCTACTTTCAGATGCAACAGGAATTTCTCGAGTTCGTCAATCCGTTCGCGAGATACGGGAGTTTGAAATTAAGGAATGGTTGAGAAACAATCAAAATTTTCGCAAGTCTGATACTCGAAACCAATAACTGGAATGGCCTCGGGGAAAAGTACACGCACCATTGTAATCGGGCAAGTTTCTACTTTCAGATGTAACAGGAATTTCTCGAGTTCGTCAATCCTTTCGCGAGATATGGGAGTATGAAGTTAAGGAATGGTTGAGAATCCATCAAAATTTTCGCAAGTCTGATACACGAAACCAATAACTACTATGGTCTAGTGCAAAAATACACATATCGTTGTAATCGGGCGAGTTGCTACTTTCAGATGCAACAGGAATTTCTCGAGTTTGACAATCGGTTCGCGAGATATGGGAGTTTGAATTTAAGGAATGGTAGAGAGTCCATTAAAATTTTCGCAAGTCTGATACTCGAAACCAATAACTGGAATGTCCTAGGGGAAGAGTACACACACCATTGTAATCGGGCGAGTTTCTGCCTTCAGATGCAACAGGAATTTCTCGAGTTCGTCAATCCGTTCGCGAGATATGGGAGTTTGAAGTTAAGGAATGGTTGAGGAACGATCAAAATTTTCGCAAGTCTGATACTCGAAACCAATAACTGGAATGGCCTTGGGGAAAAGTACACACACCGTTGTAATCGGGCAAGTTTCTACTTTCAGATGCAACAGGAATTTCTCGAGTTCGTCAATCCGTTCGCGAGATATGGGAGTTTGAAATTAAGGAATGGATGAGAAACCATCAAAATATGCGGAATCTGATACTCGGAACCATTAACTACTATGGTCTAGGGCAAAAATACACATACCGTGGTAATCGGGCGAGCTTCTGCTTTCAGATGCAACAGGAATTTCTCCAGTTCGTCAATCCGTTCGCGAGATATGGGAGTTTGAAGTTAGGGAATGGTTGAGATAGCATCAAAATTTTCGGAATCTGATACTCGGAACCATTACCTACTATGGTCTAGGGCAAAAATACACATACCGTTGTAATCGGGCGAGTTTCTGCTTTCAGATGCAACAGGAACTTCTCGAGTTCGTCAATCCATTCGCGAGATATGCGAGTTTGAAATTAAGGAATGGTTGAGAAGCCATCAAAATTTTCGCAAGTCTGATGCTAGAAACGTATAACTGGAATGGCCTAGGGGAAAAGTACACACTCCATTGTAATCGGGCGAGTTTCTGCCTTCAGATGCAATAGGAATTTCTCGAGTTCGTCAATCTGTTCGCGAGATATGGGAGTTTGACGTTAAGGAATGGTTGAGAAACCATCAAAATTTTCGCAAATCTGTTACTCGAAACCAATAACTGGAATGGCCCAGGGGAAAAGTACACATACCGTTGTAATGGGGCGAGTTTCTACTTTCAGATGCAACAGGAATTCCTCGAGTTCGTCAATCGGTTCGCGAGATATGGGAGTTTGAATTTAAGGAATGGTTGAGAGTCCATTAAAATTTTCGCAAGTCTGCTACTCGAAACCAATAACTGGAATTGCCTAGGGGAAAAGTACACACACCATTGTAATCGGGCGAGTTTCTGCCTTCAGATGCAATAGGAATTTCTTGAGTTCGTCAATCCGTTCGCGAGATATGCGAGTTTGAAATTAAGGAATGGTTGAGAAACCATCAAAATTTTCGCAATTCTGATACTCGAAACCAATGACTGGAATGGCCTTGGGGAAAAGTACACACACCGTTGTAATCGGGCAAGTTTCTACTTTCAGATGCAACAGGAATTTCTCGAGTTCGTCAATCCGTTCGCGAGATATGGGAGTTTGAAGTTAAGGAATGGTTGAGAAAGTATCAAAATTTTCGGAATCTGATACTCGGAACCATTAACAACTATGGTCTAGGGCAAAAATACACATACCGTTGTAATCGGGCGAGTTTCTGCTTTCAGATGCAACAGGAATTTCTCGAGTTCGACAATCGGTTCGCGAGATATGAGAGTTTGAATTTAAGGAATGGTTGAGAGTCCATTAAAATTTTCGCAAGTCTGATACTCGAAACCAATAACTGGAATGGCCTAGGGGAAAAGTACACACACCACTGTAATCGGGCGAGTTTCTGCTTTCAGATGCAACAGGAACTTCTCGAGTTCGTCAATCCGTTCGCTAGATATGGGAGTTTTAAGTTAAGGAATGGTTGAGAAACCATCAAAATTTTCGCAAGTCTGATACTCGAAACCAATAACTACTATGGTCTAGAGCAAAAATACACATACCGTTGTAATCGGGCGAGATTCTACTTTCAGATGCAACAGGAATTTCTCGATTTCCTCAATCCGTTCGGGAGATATGGGAGTTTGAAGTTAAGGAATGGATGAGAAACCATCAAAATATGCGGAATCTGATACTCGGAACCATTAACTACTATGGTCTAGGGCAAAAATACACATACCGTTGTAATCGGGCGAGTTTCTGCTTTCAGATGCAACAGGAACTTCTCGAGTTCGTCAATCCATTCGCGAGATATGCGAGTTTGAAATTAAGGAATGGTTGAGAAGCCATCAAAATTTTCGCAAGTCTGATGCTAGAAACGTATAACTGGAATGGCCTAGGGGAAAAGTACAAACTCCATTGTAATCGGGCGAGTTTCTGCTTTCAGACGCAACAGGAATTACTCGATTTCCTCAATCGGTTCGCGAGATATTGGAGTTTGAATTTAAGGAATGGATGAGAGTCCATTAAAATTTTCGCAAGTCTGATACTCGAAACCAATAACTGGAATTGCCTAGGGGAAAAGTACACACACCATTGTAATCGGGCGAGTTTCTGCCTTTAGATGCAATAGGAATTTCTCGAGTTCGTCAATCCGTTCGCGAGATATGGGAGTTTGAAGTTAAGGAATGGTTGAGAAACCATCAAAATTTTCGCAAATCTGATACTCGAAACCAATAACTGGAATGGCCTAGGGGAAGAGTACACACACCATTGTAATCGGGCGAGTTTCTGCTTTCAGACGCAACAGGAATTACTCGATTTCCTCAATCGGTTCGCGAGATATGGGAGTTTGAATTTAAGGAATGGATGAGTGTCCATTAAAATTTTCGCAAGTCTGATACTCGAAACCAATAACTGGAATTGCCTAGGGGAAAAGTACACACACCATTGTAATCGGGCGAGTTTCTGCCTTTAGATGCAATAGGAATTTCTCGAGTTCGTCAATCCGTTCGCGAGATATGGGAGTTTGAAGTTAAGGAATGGTTGAGGAACGATCAAAATTTTCGCAAGTCTGATACTCGAAACCAATAACTGGAATGGCCTTGGGGAAATGTAAACACACCGTTGTAATCGGGCGAGTTTCTACTTTCAGATGCAACAGGAATTTCTAGAGTTCGTCAATCCGCTCGCGAGATATGGGAGTTTGAAGTTAAGGAATGGATGAGAAACCATCAAAATATGCGGAATCTGATACTCGGAACCATTAACTACTATGGTCTAGGGCAAAAATACACATACCGTGGTAATCGGGCGAGCTTCTGCTTTCAGATGCAACACGAATTTCTCGAGTTCGTCAATCCGTTCGCGAGATATGCGAGTATGAAATTGAGGAATTGTTGAGAAACCATCAAAATTTTTGCAAGTCTGATACTCGAAACCAATAACTACAATGGCCTAGGGGAAAAATTCACATACCGTTGTAATCGGGGGAGCTTCTGCTTTCAGATGCAACAGGAATTTCACGAGTTCGTCAATCCGTTCGCGAGATATGCGAGTTTGAAATTAAGGAATGGTTGAGAAACCATCAAAATTTTCGCAATTCTGATACTCGAAACCAATAACAGGATTGGCCTAGGGGAAATGTACACACACCATTGTAATCGGGAAAGTTTCTACTTTCAGATGCAACAGGAATTTCTCGAGTTCGTCAATCCGTTCGCGAGATATGGGAGTTTGAAGTTAAGGAATGGTTGAGAAAGCATCAAAATTTTCGGAATCTGATACTCGGAACCATTAACTACTATGGTCTAGGGCAAAAATACACATACCGTTGTAATCGGGCGAGTTTCTGCTTTCAGATGCAACAGGAACTTCTCGAGTTCGTCAATCCATTCGCGAGATATGCGAGTTTGAAATTATGGAATGGTTGAGAAAGCATCAAAATTTTCGGAATCTGATACTCGGAACCATTAACTACTATGGTCTAGGGCAAAAATACACATACCGTTGTAATCGGGCGAGTTTCTGCTTTCAGATGCAACAGGAACTTCTCGAGTTCGTCAATCCGTTCGCTAGATATGGGAGTTTTAAGTTAAGGAATGGTTGAGAAACCATCAAAATTTTCGCAAGTCTGATACTCGAAACCAATAACTACTATGGTCTGGAGCAAAAATACACATACCGTTGTAATCGGGCGAGTTGCTACTTTCAGATGCAACAGGAATTTCTCGAGTTCGACAATCGGTTCGCGAGATATGGGAATTTGAATTTAAGGAATGGTTGAGAGTCCATTAAAATTTTCGCAAGTCTGATACTCGAAACCAATAACTGGAACGGCCTAGGGGAAATGTACACATACCGTTGTAATCGGGCGAGTTTCTACTTTCAGATGCAACAGGAATTTCTCGATTTCCTCAAACCGTTCGGGAGATATGGGAGTTTGAATTTAAGGAATGGTTGAGAAACCATCAAAATTTTCGCAAGTCTGATATTCGAAACCAATAACTGGAATGGCCTTGGGGAAAAGTACACACACCGTTGTAATCGGGCGAGTTTCTACTTTCAGATGCAACCGGAATTTCTCGAGTTCGTCAATCCGCTCGCGAGATATGGGAGTTTGAAGTTAAGGAATGGATGAGAACCCATCAAAATATGCGGAATCTGATACTCGGAACCATTAACTACTATGGTCTAGGGCAAAAATACACATACCGTGGTAATCGGGCGAGCTTCTGCTTTCAGATGCAACAGGAATTTCTCGAGTTCGTCAATCCGTTCGCGAGATATGCGAGTTTGAAGTTGAGGAATTGTTGAGAAACCATCAAAATTTTTGCAAGTCTGGTACTCGAAACCAATAACTACAATGGCCTAGGGGAAAAATTCACATACCGTTGTAATCGGGCGAGCTTCCACTTTCAGATGCAACAGCAATTTCACGAGTTCGTCAATCCGTTCGCGAGATATGCGAGTTTGAAATTGAGGAATGGTTGAGAAACCATAAAAATTTTGAAAGTCTCTTACTCGAAACGAGTAACTGGAATGGCCTAGGGGAAAAGTACACACACCATTGTAATCGGGAAAGTTTCTACATTCAGATGCAACAGGAATTTCTCGAGTTCGTCAATCCGTTCGCGAGATATGGGAGTTTGAAGTTAAGGAATGGATGAGAAACCATCAAAATTTTCGCAAGTCTGATACTCGAAACCAATAACTGGAATGTCCTAGGGGAAAAGTACACACACCATTGTAATCGGGCGAGTTTCTGCCTTCAGATGCAACAGGAATTTCTCGAGGTCGTCAATCCGTTCGCGAGATATGCGAGTTTGAATTTAAGGAATGGTCGAGAAACCATCAAAATTTTCACAAGTCTGAAACTCGAAACCAACAACTACTATGGTCTAGGGCGAAAATACGCATACCGTTGTAATTGGGCGAGCTTCTACTTTCAGATGCAAGAGGAATTTCTCGAGTTCGTCAATCAGTTCGCGAGATATGGGAGTTTGAAGTTGAGGAGTGGTTGAGGAACCATCAAAATTTTCGGAATCTGATACTCGAAACCAATAACTGGAATGGCCTAGGGGAAAAGTACACACACCATTGTAATCGGGCGAGTTTCTGCCTTCAGATGCAATAGGAATTTCTCGAGTTCGTCAATCCGTTCGCGAGATATGGGAGTTTGAAGTTAGGGAATGGTTGAGAAACAATCAAAAATTTCGCAAGTCTGATACACGAAACCGATAACTAGAATGGCATAGGGGAAAAGTACACATACCGTTGTAATGGGGCGAGTTTCTACTTTCAGATGCAACAGGAATTTCTTGATTTCCTCAATCCGTTCACGAGATATGGGAGTTTGAAGTTAAGGAATGGTTGAGAAACCATCAAAATTTGCGGAATCTGATACTCGAAACCAATAACTACTATCGTCTAGGGCAAAAATACACATACCGGTGTAATCGGGCGAGTTTCTGCTTTCAGATGCAAATGGAATTTCTCGAGTTCGTCAATCCGTTCGCGAGATATGCGAGTTTGAATTTAAGGAATGGTTGAGAGTCCATTAAAATTTTCGCAAGTCTGATACTCGAAACAAATAACTGGAATGGCCTTGGGGAAAAGTACACACACCGTTGTAATCGCGCAAGTTTCTACTTTCAGATGCAACAGGAATTTCTCGAGTTCGTCAATCCGTTCGCGAGATATGGGAGTATGAAGTTAAGGAATGGTTGACAAACCATCAAAATTTTCGCAAATCTGATACTCGAAACCAATAACTGGAATGGCCTAGGGGAAATGTACACATACCGTTGTAATGGGGCGAGTTTCTACTTTCAGATGCAAGAGGAATTTCTCGAGTTCGTCAATCCGTTCGCGAGATATGGGAGTTTGAAGTTAAGGAATGGTCGAGAAACCATCAAAATTTTCACAAGTCTGATACCCGAAACCAATAACTACTATGGTCTAGAGCGAAAATACGAATACCGTTGTACTTGGGCGAGCTTCTACTTTCAGATGCAAGAGGAATTTCTCGAGTTCGTCAATCCGTTCGCGAGATATGGGAGTTTGAAGTTGAGGAGTGGTTGAGGAACCATTAAAATTTTCGGAATCTGATACTCGAAACCAATAACTACAATGACCTAGGGGAAAAGTACACACACCATTGTAATCGGGAGAGTTTATACTTTCAGATGCAACAGGAATTTCTCGAGTTCGTCAATCCGCTCGCGAGATATGGGAGTTTGAATTTAAGGAATGGTTGAGAAACCATCAAAATATGCGGAATCTGATACTCGGAACCATTAACTACTATGGTCTAGGGCAAAAATACACATACCGTGGTAATCGGCCGAGTTTCTGCTTTCAGATGAAACAGCAATTTCACGAGTTCCTCAATCTGTTCGCGAGATATGCGAGTTTGAAATTAAGGAATGGTTGAGAAACCATAAAAATTTTGCAAGTCTCTTACTCGAAACGAATAACTGCAATGGCCTAGGGCAAAAATACACATACCGTTGTAATCGGGCGAGTTTCTGCTTTCAGATTCAACAGGAATTACTCGAGTTTGTCAATCCGTTCGCGAGATATGCGAGTTTGAAATTAAGGAATGGTTGAGAAACAATAAAAATTTTGCAAGTCTCTTACTCGAAACGAATAACTGCAATGGCCTAGGGCAAAAATACACATACCGTTGTAATTGGGCGAGCTTCTACTTTCAGATGCAAGAGGAATTTCTCGAGTTCGTCAATCCGTTCGCGAGATATGGGAGTTTGAATTTGAGGAGTGGTTTAGGTACCATCAAAATTTTCGGAATCTGATACTCGAAACCAATAACTACTGTGGTCTAGGGCAAAAATACACATACCTTTGTAATCGGGCGAGTTTCTGCTTTCAGATGCAACAGGAATTTCTCGAGTTCGTCAATCTGTTCGCGAGATATGCGAGTTTGAATTTAAGGAATGGTTGAGTGTCCATTAAAATTTTCGCAAGTCTGATACTCGAAACCAATAACTGGAATGGCCTAGGGGAAAAGTACACATACCGTTGTAATCGGGCGAGTTTCTACTTTCAGATGCAACAGGAATTTCTCGATTTCCTCAATCCGTTCGGGAGATATGGGAGTTTGTAGTTAAGGAATGGTTGAGGAACGATCAAAATTTTCGCAAGTCTGATACTCGAAACCAATAACTGGAATGGCCTTGGGGAAAAGTACACACACCGTTGAAATCGGGCGAGTTTCTACTTTCAGATGCAACCGGAATTTCTCGAGTTCGTCAATCCGCGCGCGAGATATGGGAGTTTGAAGTTAAGGAATGAATGAGAAACCATCAAAATATGCGGAATCTGATACTCGGAACCATTAACTACTATGGTCTAGGGCAAAAATACACATACCGTTGTAATCGGGCGAGTTTCTGCTTTCAGATGCAACAGGAATTTCTCGAGTTCGTCAATCCGTTCACGAGATATGGGAGTTTGAAGTTAAGGAATGGTTGAGAAACCATCAAAATTTTCGGAATCTGATACTCGAAATCAATAACTACTATGGTCTAGTGCAAAAATACACACACCGTTGTAATCGGGCGAGTTTCTGCTTTCAGATGCAACAGGAATTTCTCGAGTTCGTCAATCCGTTCGCGAGATATGCGAGTTTGAAATTGAGGAATGGTTGAGAAACCATCAAAATTTTGCAAGTCTCTTACTCGAAACGAATAACTGCAATGGCCTAGGGCAAAAATACACATACCGTTGTAATCGGGCGAGTTTCTGCTTTCAGATTCAACAGGAATTACTCGAGTTCGTCAATCCGTTCGCGAGATATGCGAGTTTGAAGTTAGGGAATGGTTGAGAAACAATCAAAAATTTCGCAAGTCTAATACACGAAACCGATAACTAGAATGGCATAGGGGAAAAGTACACATACCGTTGTAATGGGGCGAGTTTCTACTTTCAGATGCAACAGGAATTTCTTGATTTCCTCAATCCGTTCACGAGATATGGGAGTTTGAAGTTAAGGAATGGTTGAGAAACCATCAAAATTTGCGGAATCTGATACTCGAAACCAATAACTACTATCGTCTAGGGCAAAAATACACATACCGGTGTAATCGGGCGAGTTTCTGCTTTCAGATGCAACAGGAATTTCTCGATTTCGTCAATCCGTTCGCGAGATATGCGAGTTTGAATTTAAGGAATGGTTGAGAGTCCATTAAAATTTTCGCAAGTCTGATACTCGAAACAAATAACTGGAATGGCCTTGGGGAAAAGTACACACACCGTTGTAATCGCGCAAGTTTCTACTTTCAGATGCAACAGGAATTTCTCGAGTTCGTCAATCCGTTCGCGAGATATGGGAGTATGAAGTTAAGGAATGGTTGACAAACCATCAAAATTTTCGCAAATCTGATACTCGAAACCAATAACTGGAATGGCCTAGGGGAAATGTACACATACCGTTGTAATGGGGCGAGTTTCTACTTTCAGATGCAAGAGGAATTTCTCGAGTTCGTCAATCCGTTCGCGAGATATGGGAGTTTGAAGTTAAGGAATGGTCGAGAAACCATCAAAATTTTCACAAGTCTGATACCCGAAACCAATAACTACTATGGTCTAGGGCGAAAATACGAATACCGTTGTACTTGGGCGAGCTTCTACTTTCAGATGCAAGAGGAATTTCTCGAGTTCGTCAATCCGTTCGCGAGATATGGGAGTTTGAAGTTGAGGAGTGGTTGAGGAACCATTAAAATTTTCGGAATCTGATACTCGAAACCAATAACTACAATGACCTAGGGGAAAAGTACACACACCATTGTAATCGGGAGAGTTTATACTTTCAGATGCAACAGGAATTTCTCGAGTTCGTCAATCCGCTCGCGAGATATGGGAGTTTGAATTTAAGGAATGGTTGAGAAACCATCAAAATATGCGGAATCTGATACTCGGAACCATTAACTACTATGGTCTAGGGCAAAAATACACATACCGTGGTAATCGGCCGAGTTTCTGCTTTCAGATGAAACAGCAATTTCACGAGTTCCTCAATCTGTTCGCGAGATATGCGAGTTTGAAATTAAGGAATGGTTGAGAAACCATAAAAATTTTGCAAGTCTCTTACTCGAAACGAATAACTGCAATGGCCTAGGGCAAAAATACACATACCGTTGTAATCGGGCGAGTTTCTGCTTTCAGATTCAACAGGAATTACTCGAGTTTGTCAATCCGTTCGCGAGATATGCGAGTTTGAAATTAAGGAATGGTTGAGAAACAATAAAAATTTTGCAAGTCTCTTACTCGAAACGAATAACTGCAATGGCCTAGGGCAAAAATACACATACCGTTGTAATCGGGCGAGTTTCTATTTTCAGATGCAACCGGAATTTCTCGAGTTCGTCAATCCGTTCGCGAGATATGGGAGTTTGAAGTTAAGGAATGGTAGAGAAACCATCAAAATTTTCGCAACTCTGATACTCGAAACGAATAACTGGAATGGCCTAGGGGAAAAGCAAACACACCATTGTAATCGGGCGAGTTTCTACTTTCAGATGCAACAGGAGTTTCTCGAGTTCGTCAATCCGTTCGCGAGATATGGGAGTTTGAAGTTAAGGAATGGTCGAGAAACCATCAAAATTTTCACAAGTCTGATACTCGAAACCAATAACTACTATGGTCTAGGGCGAAAATACGCATACCGTTGTAATTGGGCGAGCTTCTACTTTCAGATGCAAGAGGAATTTCTCGAGTTCGTCAATCCGTTCGCGAGATATGGGAGTTTGAATTTGAGGAGTGGTTGAGGTACCATCAAAATTTTCGGAATCTGATACTCGAAACCAATAACTACTGTGGTCTAGGGCAAAAATACACATACCTTTGTAATCGGGCGAGTTTCTGCTTTCAGGTGCAACAGGAATTTCTCGAGTTCGTCAATCTGTTCGCGAGATATGCGAGTTTGAATTTAAGGAATGGTTGAGTGTCCATTAAAATTTTCGCAAGTCTGATACTCGAAACCAATAACTGGAATGGCCTAGGGGAAAAGTACACATACCGTTGTAATCGGGCGAGTTTCTACTTTCAGATGCAACAGGAATTTCTCGATTTCCTCAATCCGTTCGGGAGATATGGGAGTTTGTAGTTAAGGAATGGTTGAGGAACGATCAAAATTTTCGCAAGTCTGATACTCGAAACCAATAACTGGAATGGCCTTGGGGAAAAGTACACACACCGTTGAAATCGGGCGAGTTTCTACTTTCAGATGCAACCGGAATTTCTCGAGTTCGTCAATCCGCGCGCGAGATATGGGAGTTTGAAGTTAAGGAATGAATGAGAAACCATCAAAATATGCGGAATCTGATACTCGGAACCATTAACTACTATGGTCTAGGGCAAAAATACACATACCGTTGTAATCGGGCGAGTTTCTGCTTTCAGATGCAACAGGAATTTCTCGAGTTCGTCAATCCGTTCACGAGATATGGGAGTTTGAAGTTAAGGAATGGTTGAGAAACCATCAAAATTTTCGGAATCTGATACTCGAAATCAATAACTACTATGGTCTAGTGCAAAAATACACACACCGTTGTAATCGGGCGAGTTTCTGCTTTCAGATGCAACAGGAATTTCTCGAGTTCGTCAATCCGTTCGCGAGATATGCGAGTTTGAAATTGAGGAATGGTTGAGAAACCATCAAAATTTTGCAAGTCTCTTACTCGAAACGAATAACTGCAATGGCCTAGGGCAAAAATACACATACCGTTGTAATCGGGCGAGTTTCTGCTTTCAGATTCAACAGGAATTACTCGAGTTCGTCAATCCGTTCGCGAGATATGCGAGTTTGAATTTAAGGAATGGTTGAGAGTCCATTAAAATTTTCGCAAGTCTGATACTCGAAACGAATAACCGGAATGGCCTAGGGGAAAAGCACACACACCATTGTAATCGGGCGAGTTTCTACTTTCAGATGCAACAGGAGTTTCTCGAGTTCGTCAATCCGTTCGCGAGATATGGGAGTTTGAAGTTAAGGAATGGTCGAGAAACCATCAAAATTTTCACAAGTCTGATACTCGAAACGAATAACTGCAATGGCCTAGGGCAAAAATACACATACCGTTGTAATCGGGCGAGTTTCTACTTTCAAATGCAACAGGAATTTCTTGAGTTCGTCAATCCGTTCACGAGATATGGGAGTTTGAAGTTAAGGAACGTTTGAGAAACCATCAAAATTCGCGGAATCTGATACTCGAAACCAATAACTACTATGGTCCAGGGCAAAAATACACATACCGTTGAAATTGGGCGAGTTTCTGCTTTCAGATTCAACAGGAATTACTCGAGTTCGTCAATCCGTTCGCGAGATATGGGAGTTTGAAGTTAAGGAATGGTTGAGAAACCATCAAAATTTTCGGAATCTGATACTCGAAATCAATAACTACTATGGTCTAGTGCAAAAATACACACACCGTTGTAATCGGGCGAGTTTCTGCTTTCAGATGCAACAGGAATTTCTCGAGTTCGTCAATCCGTTCGCGAGATATGCGAGTTTGAAATTGAGGAATGGTTGAGAAACCATCAAAATTTTCGCAAGTCTGGTACTCGAAACCAATAACTACAATGGCCTAGGGGAAAAACTCAAATACCGTTGTAATCGGGCGAGCTTCTACTTTCAGATGCAACAGGAATTTCTCGAGTTCGTCAATCCGTTCGCGAGATATGCGAGTTTGAAATTGAGGAATGGTTGAGAAACCATCAAAATTTTCGCAAGTCTGATACTCGAAACCAATAACTACAATGGCCTAGGGGAAAAATTCACATACCGTTGTAATCGGGCGAGCTTCTACTTTCAGATGCAACAGGAATTTCTCGAGTTCGTCAATCCGCTCGCGAGATATGGGAGTTTGAATTTAAGGAATGGTTGAGAAACCATCAAAATATGCGGAATCTGATACTCGGAACCATTAACTACTATGGTCTAGGGCAAAAATACACATACCATGGTAATCGGGCGAGTTTCAGCTTTCTGATGAAACAGCAATTTCACGAGTTCCTCAATCCGTTCGCGAGATATGCGAGTTTGAAATTAAGGAATGGTTGAGAAACCATAAAAATTTTGCAAGTCTCTTACTCGAAACGAATAACTGCAATGGCCTAGGGCAAAAATACACATACCGTTGTAATCGGGCGAGTTTCTGCTTTCAGATTCAACAGGAATTACTCGAGTTCGTCAATCCGTTCGCGAGATATGCGAGTTTGAAATTAAGGAATGGTTGAGAAACCATAAAAATTTTGCAAGTCTCTTACTCGAAACGAATAACTGCAATGGCCTAGGGCAAAAATACACATACCGTTGTAATCGGGCGAGTTTCTACATTCAGATGCAACCGGAATTTCTCGAGTTCCTCCATCCGCTCGCGAGATATGGGAGTTTGAATTTAAGGAATGGTTGAGAAACCATTAAAATATGCGGAATCTGATACTCGGAACCATTAACTACTATGGTCTAGGGCAAAAATACACATACCGTGGTAATCGGGCTAGTTTCTGCTTTCAGATGAAACAGGAATTACTCGAGTTCCTCAATCAGTTCGCGAGATATGCGAGTTTGAATTTAAGGAATGGTTGAGTGTCCATTAAAATTTTCGCAAGTCTGATACTCGAAACCAATAACTGGAATGGCCTAGGGGAAAAGTACACATACCGTTGTAATCGGGCGAGCTTCTGCTTTCAGATGCAACAGGAATTTCTCGAGTTCGTCAATCCGTTCGCGAGATATGCGAGTTTGAATTTGAGGAATTGTTGAGAAACCATCAAAATTTTTGCAAGTCCGATACCCGAAACCAATAACTACAATGGCCTAGGGGAGAAATTCACATACCGTTGTAATCGGGCGAGTTTCTACTTTCAGATGCAACAGCAATTTCACGAGTTCGTCAATCCTTTCGCCAGATATGCGAGTTTGAAATTAAGGAATGGTTGAGAAGCCATCAAAATTTTCGCAAGTCTGATACTCGAAACCAATAACTACAATGGCCAAGGGGAAAAATACACATACCGTTGTAATCGGGCGAGTTTCTACTTTCAGATGCAACCGGAATTTCTCGAGTTCGTCAATCCGCTCGCGAGATATGGGAGTTTGAAGACAAGGAATGGTTGAGAATCCATCAAAATTTTCTGATTCTGATACTCGAAACCAATAACTACAATGGCCCCGGGGAAAAATTCACATACCGTTGTAATCGGACGAGCTTCTACTTTCAGATGAAACCGGAATTTCTCGAGTTCGTCAATCCGCTCGCGAGATATGGGAGTTTGAAGTTAAGGAATGGTTGAAAAACCATCAAAATTTTCGCAAGTCTGATACTCGAAACCAATAACTACTATGGTCTAGAGCAAAAATACACAAACCGTTGTAATCGGGCGAGTTTCTACTTTCAGATGCAACAGGAATTTCTCGATTTTCTCAATCCGTTCGGGAGATATGGGAGTTTGAAGTTAAGGAATGGTTGAGAAACCATAAAAATTTTGCAAGTCTCTTACTCGAAACGAATAACTGGAATGGCCTAGGGGAAAAGCACACACACCATTGTAATCGGGCGAGTTTCAACTTTCAGATGCAACACGAGTTTCTCGAGTTCGTCAATCCCTTCGCGAGATATGGGAGTTTGAATTTAAGGAATGGTCGAGAAACAATCAAAAATTTCGCAGGTCTGATACACGAAACCGATAACTACAATGGCCTAGGGGAAAAGTACACACACCATTGTAATCGGGCGAGTTTCTGCCTTCAGATGCAACAGGAATTTCTCGAGGTCGTCAATCCGTTCGCGAGATATGGGAGTTGAAGTTAAGGAATGGTTGAGAGACAATCAAAAATTTCGCAGGTCTGATACACGAAACCGATAACTACAATGGCCTAGGGGAAAAGTACACACACCATTGTAATCGGGCGAGTTTCTGCCTTCAGATGCAACAGGAATTTCTCGAGGTCGTCAATCCGTTCTCGAGATATGAGAGTTGAAGTTAAGGAATGGTTGAGAAACCATCAAAATTTTGGCTAATCTGATACTCGAAACCAATAACTGGAATGGCCTAGGGGAAATGTACACATACCGTTGTAATCGGGCGAGTTTCTACTTTCAGATGCAACAGGAATTTCTCGATTTTCTCAATCCGTTCGGGAGACATGGGAGTTTGAAGTTAAGGAATGGTTGAGAAGCCATAAAAATTTTGCAAGTCTCTTACTCGAAACGAATAACTGGAATGGCCTAGGGGAAAAGCACACACACCATTGTAATCGGGCGAGTTTCTACTTTCAGATGCAACAGGAGTTTCTCGAGTTCGTCAATCCGTTCGCGAGATATGGGAGTTTGAAGTTAAGGAATGGTCGAGAAACCATCAAAATTTTCACAAGTCTGATACTCGAAACCAATAACTACTATGGTCTAGGGCGAAAATACGCATACCGTTGTAATTGGGCGAGCTTCTACTTTCAGATGCAAGAGGAATTTCTCGAGCTCGTCAATCCGTTCGCGAGATATGGGAGTTTGAAGTTGAGGAGTGGTTGCGGAACCATCAAAATTTTCGGAATCTCATACTCGAAACCAATAACTACTGTGGTCTAGGGCAAAAATACACATACCGTTGTAATCGGGCGAGTTTCTGCTTTCAGATGCAACAGGAATTTCTCGAGTTCGTCAATCTGTTCGCGAGATATGCGAGTTTGAATTTAAGGAATGGTTGAGTGTCCATTAAAATTTTCGCAAGTCTGATACTCGAAACCAATAACTGGAATGGCCTAGGGGAAAAGTACACATACCGTTGTAATCGGGCGAGTTTCTACTTTCAGATGCAACAGGAATTTCTCGATTTCCTCAATCCGTTCGGGAGATATGGGAGTTTGTAGTTAAGGAATGGTTGAGGAACGATCAAAATTTTCGCAAGTCTGATACTCGAAACCAATAACTGGAATGGCCTTGGGGAAAAGTACACACACCGTTGAAATCGGGCGAGTTTCTACTTTCAGATGCAACCGGAATTTCTCGAGTTCGTCAATCCGCGCGCGAGATATGGGAGTTTGAAGTTAAGGAATGGATGAGAAACCATCAAAATATGCGGAATCTGATACTCGGAACCATTAACTACTATGGTCTAGGGCAAAAATACACATACCGTGGTAATCGGGCGAGCTTCTGCTTTCAGATGCAACAGGAATTTCTCGAGGTCGTCAATCCGTTCTCGAGATATGAGAGTTGAAGTTAAGGAATGGTTGAGAAACCATCAAAATTTTCGCTAATCTGATACTCGAAACCAATAACTGGAATGGCCTAGGGGAAATGTACACATACCGTTGTAATCGGGCGAGTTTCTACTTTCAGATGCAACAGGAATTTCTCGATTTTCTCAATCCGTTCGGGAGACATGGGAGTTTGAAGTTAAGGAATGGTTGAGAAACCATAAAAATTTTGCAAGTCTCTTACTCGAAACGAATAACTGGAATGGCCTAGGGGAAAAGTACACACACCATTGTAATCGGGCGAGTTTCTGCCTTCAGATGCAATAGGAATTTCTCGAGTTCGTCAATCCGTTCGCGAGATATGGGAGTTTGAAGTTAGGGAATGGTTGAGAAACAATCAAAAATTTCGCAGGTCTGATACACGAAACCGATAACTACAATGGCCTAGGGGAAAAGTACACACACCATTGTAATCGGGCGAGTTTCTGCCTTCAGATGCAACAGGAATTTCTCGAGGTCCTCAATCCGTTCGCGAGATATGGGAGTTGAAGTTAAGGAATGGTTGAGAAACAATCAAAATTTTCGGAATCTGATACTCGAAACAAATAACTACTGTGGTCTAGGGCAAAAATACACATACCGTTGTAGTCGGGCGAGTTTCTGCTTTCAGATGCAATAGGAATTTCTCGAGTTCGTCAATCCATTCGCGAGATATGCGAGTTTGAAATTAAGGAATGGTTGAGAAGCCATCAAAATTTTCGCAAGTCTGATGCTAGAAACGAATAACTGGAATGGCCTAGGGGAAAAGTACACACTCCATTGTAATCGGGCGAGTTTCTGCCTTCAGATGCAACAGGAATTTCTCGAGTTCGTCAATCCGTTCGCGAGATATGGGAGTATGAAGATAAGGAATGGTTGACAAACCATCAAAATTTTCGCAAATCTGATACTCGAAACCAATAACTACAACGGCCTAGGGGAAAAATACACATACCGTTGTAATCGGGGAGTTTCCACTTTCAGATGCAACAGAAATGTTTCGGATTCGTCAATCCGTTTGCGAAATATCGGAATTTGGAATTAAGAGATGGTTGAGAAACCATCAAAATTTTCGCAAGTCTGATACTCGAAACCAATAACTACTATGGCCTAGGGCAAAAATAGACATACCGTTGTATTCGGGCGAGTTCCTGCTTTCAGATGCAACGGGTGTTTCTCGTGTTCGTCAATCCGTTCGCGAGATATGGGACTTTGAAGTTAAGGAATGGTTGAGAAACCATCAAAATTTTCGCAAGTATGATACTCGAAACCAATAACTACAACGGCCTAGGGGAAAAATACACATACCGTTGTAATCGGGGAGTTTCCACTTTCAGATGCAACAGAAATGTTTCGGATTCGTCAATCCGTTCGCGAAATATCGGAGTTTGGAATTAAGAGATGGTTGAGAAACCATCAAAATTTTCGCAAGTCTGATACTCGAAACCAATAACTACTATGGCCTAGGGCAAAAATAGACATACCGTTGTATTCGGGCGAGTTCCTGCTTACAGATGCAACGGGTGTTTCTCGTGTTCGTCAATCCGTTCGCGAGATATGGGAGTTTGATGTTAAGGAATGGTTGAGAATCCATCAAAATTTTCGCAAGCCTGATACTCGAAACCAATAACTGGAATGGCCCAGGGGAAAAGTACACACACCATTGCAATCGGGCGAGTTTCTGCATTCAGATGCAACAGGAATTTCCCGAGTTCGTCAATCCGTTCGCGAAATATCGGAGTTTGGAATTAAGAGATGGTTGAGAAACCACCAAAATTTCCGCAAGTCTGATACTCGAAACCAATAACTACTATGGCCTAGGGCAAAAATAGACATACCGTTGTAATCGGGCGAGTTTCTTCTTTCAGATGCAACAGGAATTTCTCGAGATCGTCAATCAGTTCGCGCGATAGGGGAGTTTGAAGTTAAGGAATGGTTGAGAAACCATCAAAATTTTCGCAAGTCTGATACTCGAAACCAATAACTACAATGGCCTAGTGCGAAAATACACATACCGTTGTAATCGGGCGAGTTTCTGCTTTCAGATGCAACAGGAATTTCTCGAGTTCGTCAATCCGTTCGCGAGATATGCGAGTTTGAAACTGAGGAATGGTTGAGAAACCATCAAAATTTTCGCAAGTCTGATACTCGAAACCAATAACTACTATGGCCTAGGGCAAAAATAGACATACCGTTGTAATCGGGCGAGTTTCTTCTTTCAGATGCAACAGAAATTTCTCGAGATCGTCAATCAGTTCGCGCGATAGGGGAGTTTGAAGTTAAGGAATGGTTGAGAAACCATCAAAATTTTCGCAAGTCTGATACTCGAAACCAATAACTACAATGGCCTACGGGAAATATTCACATACCGTTGTAATCGGGCGAGCTTCTGCTTTCAGATACAACAGGAATTTCTCGAGTTCGTCAATCCGTTCGTGAGATATGGGAGTTTGAAGATAAGGAATGGTTGAGAAACCATAAAAATTTTTGCAAGTCTGATACTCGAAACCAGTAACTGGAATGGCCTAGGGGAAAAGTACACACACCACTGTAATCGGGCGAGTTTCTGCCTTCAGATGCAACAGGAATTTCTCGAGGTCGTCAATCCGTTCGCGAGATATGGGAGTTTGAATTTAAGGAATGGTTGACAAACCATCAAAATTTTCGCAAATCTGATACTCGAAACCAATAACTGGAATGGCCTAGGGGAAAAGTACACACACCATTGTAATCGGGCGAGTTTCTACTTTCAGGTGCAACAGGAATTGCTCGATTTCCTCAATCCGTTCGCGAGATATGGGAATTTGAAGTTAAGGAATGGTTGAGAAACCATCAAAATTTTCGCAAATCTGATACTCGAAACCAATAACTGGAATGGCCCAGGGGAAAAGTACACATATCGTTGTAATGGGGCGAGTTTCTACTTTCAGATGCAACAGGAATTTCTCGATTTCCTCAATCCGTTCGCGAGATATGGGAGTTTGAAGTTAGGGAATGGTTGAGAAACAATCAAAAATTTCGCAGGTCTGATACACGAAACCGATAACTACAATGGCCAAGGGGAAAAGTACACACACCATTGTAATCGGGCGAGTTTCTGCCTTCAGATGCAACAGGAATTTCTCGAGGTCGTCAATCCGTTCTCGAGATATGGGAGTTTGAATTTAAGGAATGGTTGACAAACCATCAAAATTTTCGCAAATCTGATACTCGAAACCAATAACTGGAATGGCCTAGGGGAAATGTACACATACCGTTGTAATGGGGCGAGTTTCTACTTTCAGATGCGACAGGAATTCCTCGAGTTCGTCAATCGGTTCGCGAGATATGGGAGTTTGAAGTTAGGGAATGGTTGAGAAACAATCAAAAATTTCGCAGGTCTGATACACGAAACCGATAACTACAATGGCCAAGGGGAAAAGTACACACACCATTGTAATCGGGCGAGTTTCTGCCTTCAGATGCAACAGGAATTTCTCGAGGTCGTCAATCCGTTCGCGAGATATGGGAGTTGAAGTTAAGGAATGGTTGAGAAACAATCAAAATTTTCGCAAGTCTGATGCTAGAAACGAATAACTGGAATGGCCTAGGGGAAAAGTACACACTCCATTGTAATCGGGCGAGTTTCTACTTTCAGACGCAACAGGAGTTTCTCGAGTTCGTCAATCCGTTCGCGAGATATGGGAGTATGAAGATAAGGAATGGTTGACAAACCATCAAAATTTTCGCAAATCTGATACTCAAAACCAATAACTGGAATGGCCTAGGGGAAATGTACACATACCGTTGTAATAGGGCGAGTTTCTACTTTCAGATGCGACAGGAATTCCTCGAGTTCGTCAATCGGTTCGCGAGATATGAGAGTTTGAATTTAAGGAATGGTTGAGAGTCCATTAAAATTTTCGCAAGTCTGATACTCGAAACCAATAACTGGAATTGCCTAGGGGAAAAGTACACACACCATTGTAATCAGGCGAGTTTCTGCCTTCAGATGCAATAGGAATTTCTCGAGTTCGTCAATCCGTTCGCGAGATATGGGAGTTTGAAGTTAGGGAATGGTCGAGAAACCATCAAAATTTTCACAAGTCTGATACTCGAAACCAATAACTGGAACGGCCTAGGGGAAAAGTACACACACCATTGTAATCGGGCGAGTTTCTGCCTTCAGATGCAATAGGAATTTCTCGAGTTCGTAAATCCGTTCGCGAGATATGGGAGTTTGAAGTTAGGGAATGATTGAGAAAAGATCAAAAATTTCGCAAGTCTGATACACGAAACCGATAACTACAATGGCCTAGGGGAAAAGTACACATACCGTTGTAATGGGGCGAGTTTCTACTTTCAGATGCAACAGGAATTTCATGATTTCCTCAATCCGTTCACGAGATATGGGAGTTTGAAGTTAAGGAATGGTTGAGAAACCATCAAAATTTTCCCAAGTCTGATACTCGAAACAATTAACTACTATGACCTAGGGCAAAAATACACATACCGTGGTAATCGGGCGAGTTTCTGATTCGGTTCAACAGGAATTTCTCGAGTTCGTCAGTCGGTTCGCGAGATATGGGAGTTTGAAGTTAAGGAATGGTTGAGAAACCATAAAAATTTTCGCAAGTCGGATACTCGAAACCAATATCTGGAATGGCCTAGGGGAAAAGTTCACATACCGTTGTAATCGGGCGAGTTTCTACTTTCAGACGCAACAGGAATTTCTCGATCTCCTAAATCCGTTCGGGAGATATGGGAGTTTGAAGTTAAGGAATGGTTGAGAAACCATCAAAATTTTCGCAAGTCTGATACTCGAAACCAATAACTACTATGGCCTAGGGCAAAAATACACATACCTTTGTATTCGGGCGAGTTCCTGCTTTCAGATGCAACAGGAATTTCTCGTGTTCGTCAATCCGTTTGCGAGATATGGGAGTTTGAAGTTAAGGAATGGTTGACAAACCATCAAAATTTACGCAAATCTGATACTCGAAACCAATAACAGGAATGGCCTAGGGGGAAAGTACACATACCGTTGTAATGGGGCGAGTTTCTGCTTTCAGATGCAATAGGAATTTCTCGAGTTCGTCAATCGGATCGCGAGATATGGGAGTTTGAAGTTAAGGAATGGTTGAGAAACCATCAAAATTTGCGGAATCTGATACTCGAAACCAATAACTACTATGGTCTAGGGCAAAAATACACATACCGTTGTAATCGTGCGAGTGCCTGCTTTCAGATGCAACAGGAATTTCTCGAGTTCGTCAGTCCGTTCGCGAGATATGGGAGTTTGAATCTAAGGAACGTTTGAGAAACCATCAAAATTTGCGGAATCTGATACTCGAAACCAATAACTACTATGGTCTAGGGCAAAAATACGCATACCGTTGTAATCGGGCGAGTTTCTGCTTTCAGATTCAACAGGAATTACTCGAGTTCGTCAATCCGTTTGCGAGATATGGGAGTTTGAAGTTAAGGAATGGTTGACAAACCATCAAAATTTACGCAAATCTGATACTCGAAACCAATAACAGGAATGGCCTAGGGGGAAAGTACACATACCGTTGTAATGGGGCGAGTTTCTGCTTTCAGATGCAACCGGAATTTCTCGAGTTCGTCAATCCGCTCGCGAGGTATGGGAGTTTGAAGTTAATGAATGGTTGAGAAACCACAAAAATTTTCGGAATCTGATACTCGAAACCAATAACTACAATGGCCTAGGGGAAAAATCCACATACCGTTGTAATCGGGCGAGTTTCTACTTTCAGATGCAACCGGAATTTCTCGAGTTCGTCAATCCGCTCGCGAGATATGCGAGTTTGAATTTAAGGAATGGTTGAGAGTCCCTTAAAATTTTCGCAAGTCGGATACTCGAAACCAATAACTGGAACGGCCTAGGGGAAAAGTACACACACCATTGTAATCGGGCGAGTTTCTGCCTTCAGATGCAATAGGAATTTCTCGAGTTCGTAAATCCGTTCGCGAGATATGGGAGTTTGAAGTTAGGGAATGATTGAGAAACAATCAAAAATTTCGCAAGTCGGATACTCGAAACCAATAACTGGAATGGCCTAGGGGAAAAGTTCACATACCGTTGTAATCGGGCGAGTTTCTACTTTCAGACGCAACAGGAATTTCTCGATTTCCTCAAACCGTTTGGGAGATATGGGAGTTTGAAGTTAAGGAATGGTTGAGAAACCATCAAAATTTTCGCAAGTATGATACTCGAAACCAATAACTACTATGGCCTAGGGCAAAAATACACATACCTTTGTATTCGGGCGAGTTCCTGCTTTCAGATGCAACAGGAATTTCTCGTGTTCGTCAATCCGTTCGCGAGATATGGGAGTTTGATGTTAAGGAATGGTTGACAAACCATCAAAATTTTCGCAAATCTGATACTCGAAACCAATAACAGGAATGGCCTAGGGGGAAAGTACACATACCGTTGTAATGGGGCGAGTTTCTACTTTCAGATGCAATAGGAATTTCTCGAGTTCGTCAATCGGATCGCGAGATATGGGAGTTTGAAGTTAAGGAATGGTTGAGAAACCATCAAAATTTGCGGAATCTGATACTCGAAACCAATAACTACTATGGTCTAGGGCAAAAATACACATACCGTTGTAATCGGGCGAGTGCCTGCTTTCAGATGCAACAGGAATTTCTCGAGTTCGTCAGTCCGTTCGCGAGATATGGGAGTTTGAATCTAAGGAACGTTTGAGAAACCATCAAAATTTGCGGAATCTGATACTCGAAACCAATAACTACTATGGTCTAGGGCAAAAATACGCATACCGTTGTAATCGGGCGAGTTTCTGCTTTCAGATTCAACAGGAATTACTCGAGTTCGTCAATCCGTTTGTGAGATATGGGAGTTTGAAGTTAAGGAATGGTTGACAAACCATCAAAATTCTCGCAAATCTGATACTCGAAACCAATAACAGGAATGGCCTAGGGGGAAAGTACACATACCGTTGTAATGGGGCGAGTTTCTGCTTTCAGATGCAACCGGAATTTCTCGAGTTCGTCAATCCGCTCGCGAGGTATGGGACTTTGAAGTTAAAGAATGGTTGAGAAACCATCAAAATTTTCGCAAGCCTGATACTCGACACCAATAACTGGAATGGCCCAGGGGAAAAGTACGCACACCATTGTAATCGGGCGAGTTTCTGCTTTCAGATGCAACAGGAATTTCCCGAGTTCGTCAATCCGGTCGCGAGATATGGGACTTTGAAGTTAAGGAATGGTTGAGAACCATCAAAATTTTCGCAAGTATGATACTCGAAACCAATAACTACAATGGCCTAGGGGAAAAATACACATACCGTTGTAATCGGGGAGTTTCTACTTTCAGATGCAACAGAAATGTTTCGGATTCGTCAATCCGTTCGCGAAATATCGGAGTTTGGAATTAAGAGATGGTTGAGAAACCATCAAAATTTTCGCAAGTCTGATACTCGAAACCAATAACTACTATGGCCAAGGCAAAAATAGACATTCCGTTGTAATCGGACGAGTTTCTGCTTTCAGATGCAACAGGAATTTCTCGAGTTCGTCAATCCGTTCGCGAGATATGCGAGTTTGAATCTGAGGAATGGTTGAGAAACCATCAAAATTTTCGCAAGTCTGATACTCGATACCAATAACTACAATGGCCTAGGGGAAATATTCACATACCGTTGTAATCGGGCGAGCTTCTGCTTTCAGATACAACAGGAATTTCTCGAGTTCGACAATCCGTTCGCGAGATATGGGAGTTTGAAACTGAAGAATGGGTGAGAAACCATCAAAATTTTCGCAAGTCTGATACTCGAAACCAATAACTAAAGTGGCCTAGTGCGAAAATACACATACCGTTGTATTCGGGCGAGTTCCTGCTTTCAGATGCAACGGGTGTTTCTCGTGTTCGTCAATCCGTTCGCGAGATATGGGAGATTGATGTTAAGGAATGGTTGAGAATCCATCAAAATTTTCGCAAGCCTGATACTCGAAACCAATAACTGGAATGGCCCAGGGGAAAAGTACACACACCATTGTAATCGGGCGAGTTTCTGCTTTCAGATGCAACAGGAATTTCCCGAGTTCGTCAATCCGGTCGGGAGATATGGGACTTTGAAGTTAAGGAATGGTTGAGAAACCATCAAAATTTTCGCAAGTATGATACTCGAAACCAATAACTACAATGGCCTAGGGGAAAAATACACATACCGTTGTAATCGGGGAGTTTCTACTTTCAGATGCAACAGAAATGTTTCGGATTCGTCAATCCGTTCGCGAAATATCGGAGTTTGGAATTAAGAGATGGTTGAGAAACCATCAAAATTTTCGCAAGTCTGATACTCGAAACCAATAACTACTATGGCCAAGGCAAAAATAGACATTCCGTTGTAATCGGACGAGTTTCTGCTTTCAGATGCAACAGGAATTTCTCGAGTTCGTCAATCCGTTCGCGAGATATGCGAGTTTGAATCTGAGGAATGGTTGAGAAACCATCAAAATTTTCGCAAGTCTGATACTCGATACCAATAACTACAATGGCCTAGGGGAAATATTCACATACCGTTGTAATCGGGCGAGCTTCTGCTTTCAGATACAACAGGAATTTCTCGAGTTCGACAATCCGTTCGCGAGATATGGGAGTTTGAAACTGAAGAATGGGTGAGAAACCATCAAAATTTTCGCAAGTCTGATACTCGAAACCAATAACTAAAGTGGCCTAGTGCGAAAATACACATACCGTTGTATTCGGGCGAGTTCCTGCTTTCAGATGCAACGGGTGTTTCTCGTGTTCGTCAATCCGTTCGCGAGATATGGGAGTTTGATGTTAAGGAATGGTTGAGAATCCATCAAAATTTTCGCAAGCCTGATACTCGAAACCAATAACTGGAATGGCCCAGGGGAAAAGTACACACACCATTGTAATCGGGCGAGTTTCTGCTTTCAGATGCAACAGGAATTTCCCGAGTTCGTCAATCCGTTCGCGAGATATGGGACTTTGAAGTTAAGGAATGGTTGAGAAACCATCAAAATTTTCGCAAGTATGATACTCGAAACCAATAACTACAACGGCCTAGGGAAAAAATACACATACCGTTGTAATCGGGGAGTTTCCACTTTCAGATGCAACAGAAATGTTTCGGATTCGTCAATCCGTTCGAGAAATATCGGAGTTTGGAATTAAGAGATGGTTGAGAAACCATCAAAATTTTCGCAAGTCTGATACTCGAAACCAATAACTACTATGGCCTAGGGCAAAAATAGACATACCGTTGTATTCGGGCGAGTTCCTGCTTTCGGATGCAACGGGTGTTTCTCGTGTTCGTCAATCCGTTCGCGAGATATGGGAGTTTGATGTTAAGGAATGGTTGAGAATCCATCAAAATTTTCGCAAGCCTGATACTCGAAACCAATAACTGGAATGGCCCAGGGGAAAAGTACACACACCATTGTAATCGGGCGAGTTTCTGCTTTCAGATGCAACAGGAATTTCCCGAGTTCGTCAATCCGTTCGCGAGATATGGGACTTTGAAGTTAAGGAATGGTTGAGAAACCATCAAAATTTTCGCAAGTATGATACTCGAAACCAATAACTACAACGGCCTAGGGGAAAAATACACATACCGTTGTAATCGGGGAGTTTCCACTTTCAGATGCAACAGAAATGTTTCGGATTCGTCAATCCGTTCGCGAAATATCGGAGTTTGGAATTAAGAGATGGTTGAGAAACCATCAAAATTTTCGCAAGTCTGATACTCGAAACCAATAACTACTATGGCCTAGGGCAAAAATAGACATACCGTTGTATTCGGGCGAGTTCCTGCTTTCAGATGCAACGGGTGTTTCTCGTGTTCGTCAATCCGTTCGCGAGATATGGGAGTTTGATGTTAAGGAATGGTTGAGAATCCATCAAAATTTTCGCAAGCCTGATACTCGAAACCAATAACTGGAATGGCTCAGTGGAAAAGTACACACACCATTGTAATCGGGCGAGTTTCTGCTTTCAGATGCAACAGGAATTTCCCGAGTTCGTCAATCCGTTCGCGAAATATCGGAGTTTGGAATTAAGAGATGGTTGAGAAACCATCAAAATTTTCGCAAGTCTGATACTCGAAACCAATAACTACTATGGCCTAGGGCAAAAATAGACATACCGTTGTAATCGGGCGAGTTTCTTCTTTCAGATGCAACAGGAATTTCTGGAGATCGTCAATCAGTTCGCGCGATAGGGGAGTTTGAAGTTAAGGAATGGTTGAGAAACCATCAAAATTTTCGCAAGTCTGATACTCGAAACCAATAACTACAATTGCCTAGTGCGAAAATACACATACCGTTGTAATCGGGCGAGTTTCTGCTTTCAGATGCAACAGGAATTTCTCGAGTTCGTCAATCCGTTCGCGAGATATGGGAGTTTGAAGTTAAGGAATGGTTGAGAAACCATAAAAATTTTTGCAAGTCTGATACTCGAAACCAATAACTGGAATGGCCTAGGGGAAAAGTACACACACCATTGTAATCGGGCGAGTTTCTACGTTCAGATGCAACAGGAATTTCTCGTGTTCGTCAATCCGTTCGCGAGATATGGGTGTATGAAGTTAAGGAATGGTTGACAAGCCATCAAAATTTTCGCAAATCTGATACTCGAAACCAATAGCTGGAATGGCCCAGGGGGAAAGTACACATACCGTTGTAATGGGGCGAGTTTCTACTTTCAGATGCAACAGGAATTTCTCGATTTCCTCAATCCGTTCACGAGATATGGGAGTTTGAAGTTAAGGAATGGTTGAGAAACCATAAAAATTTTCGCAAGTCTGATACTCGAAACCAATAACTACAATGGCCTAGTGCAAAGATACACATACCGTTGTATTCGGGCGAGTTCCTGCTCTCAGATGCAACGGGAATTTCTCGTGTTCGTCAATCCGTCCGCGAGATATGGGAGTTTGATATTAAGGAATGTTTGAGAATCCATCAAAATTTTCGCAAGTCTGATACTCGAAATCAATAACTGGAATGGCACAGGGGAAAAGTACACACACCATTGTAATCGAGCGAGTTTCTGCTTTCAGATGCAACAGGAATTTCTCGAGTTAGTCCATCCGTTCGCGAGATATGGGAGCTTGAAGTTAAGGAATGGTTGTGAAACCATAAAAATTTTGCAAGTCTCTTACTCGAAACGAATAACTGGAATGGCCTAGGGGAAAAGCACACACACCATTGTAATCGGGCGAGTTTCTACTTTCAGATGCAACAGGAGTTTCTCGAGTTCGTCAATCCGTTCGCGAGATATGGGTGTTTGAAACTGAGGAATGGGTGAGAAACCATCAAAATTTTCGCAAGTCTGATACTCGAAACCAATAACTACTATGGCCTAGGGCAAAAATAGACATACCGTTGTAATCGGACGAGTTCCTGTTTTCAGATGCAACAGGAATTCCTCGAGTTCGTCAATCCGTTCGCGAGATATGCGAGTTTGAAACTGAGGAATGGTTGAGAAACCATCAAAATTTTCGCAAGTCTGATACTCGAAACCAATTACTAAAATGGCCTAGTGCGAAAATACACATACCGTTGTATTCGGGCGAGTTCCTGCTTTCAGATGCAACGGGAGTTTCTCGTGTTCGTCAATCCGTTCGCGAGATATGGGAGTTTGATGTTAAGGAATGGTTGAGAATCCATCAAAATTTCCGCAAGCCTGATACTCGAAACCAATAACTGGAATGGCCCAGGGGAAAAGTACACACACCATTGTAATCGGGCGAGTTTCTGCTTTCAGATGCAACAGGAATTTCCCGAGTTCGTCAATCCGTTCGCGAGATATGGGACTTTGAAGTTAAGGAATGGTTGAGAAACCATCAAAATTTTCGCAAGTATGATACTCGAAACCAATAACTACAACGGCCTAGGGGAAAAATACACATACCGTTGTAATCGGGCGAGCTTCTTCTTTCAGATACAACAGGAATTTCTCGAGTTCGTCAATCCGTTCTCGAGATATGGGAGTTTGAAACTGAGGAATGGGTGAGAATCCATCAAAATTTCCGCAAGTCTGATACTCGAAACCAATAACTACTATGGCCTAGGGCAAAAATAGACATACCGTTGTAATCGGACGAGTTCCTGCTTTCAGATGCAACAGGAAATTCTCGAGTTCGTCAATCCGTTCGCGAGATATGCGAGTTTGAAACTGAGGAATGGTTGAGAAACCATCAAAATTTTCGCAAGTCTGATACTCGAAACCAATAACTACTATGGCCTAGGGCAAAAATAGACATACCGTTGTAATCGGGCGAGTTTCTTCTTTCAGATGCAACAGGAATTTCTCGAGATCGTCAATCAGTTCGCGCGATAGGGGAGTTTGAAGTTAAGGAATGGTTGAGAAACCATCAAAATTTTCGCAAGTCTGATACTCGAAACCAATAACTACAATGGCCTACGGGAAATATTCACATACCGTTGTAATCGGGCGAGCTTCTGCTTTCAGATACAACAGGAATTTCTCGAGTTCGTCAATCCGTTCGTGAGATATGGGAGTTTGAAGATAAGGAATGGTTGAGAAACCATAAAAATTTTTGCAAGTCTGATACTCGAAACCAGTAACTGGAATGGCCTAGGGGAAAAGTACACACACCACCGTAATCGGGCGAGTTTCTACTTTCAGATGCAACAGGAATTTCTCGAGTTCGTCAATCCGTTCGCGAGATATGCGTGTTTGAAGTTAAGGAATGGTTGAGAATCCATCAAAATTTTCGCAAATCTGATTGTCGAAACCAATAACTGGAATGGCCTAGGGGAAAAGTACACACACCATTGTAATCGGGCGAGTTTCTCCTTTCAGATGCAACAGGATTTTCTCGAGTTCGTCAATCCGTTCGTGAGATATGGGAGTATGAAGTTAAGGAATGGTTGACAAACCATCAAAATTTTCGCAAATCTGATACTCGAAACCAATAACTGGAATGGCCTAGGGGAAAAGTACACACACCATTGTAATCGGGCGAGTTTCTACTTTCAGGTGCAACAGGAATTGCTCGATTTCCTCAATCCGTTCGCGAGATATGGGAATTTGAAGTTAAGGAATGGTTGAGGAACCATCAAAATTTTCGCAAATCTGATACTCGAAACCAATAACTGGAATGGCCTAGGGGAAAAGTACACATACCGTTGTAATGGGGCGAGTTTCTACTTTCAGATGCAACAGGAATTTCTCGATTTCCTCAATCCGTTCGCGAGATATGGGAATTTCAAGTTAAGGAACTGTTGAGAAACCATCAAAATTTTCGCAAATCTGATACTCGAAACCAATAACTGGAATGGCCCAGGGGAAAAGTACACATACCGTTGTAATGGGGCGAGTTTCTACTTTCAGATGCAACAGGAATTTCTCGATTTCCTCAATCCGTTCACGAGATATGGGAATTTGAAGTTAAGGAATGGTTGAGAATCCATCAAAATTTTCGCAAATCTGATACTCGAAACCAATAACTGGAATGGCCTAGGGGAAAACTACACACACCATTGTAATCGGGCGAGTTTCTACTTTCAGATGCAACAGGAATTTCTCGAGTTCGTCAATCCGTTCGCGAGATAAGCGAGTTTGAAGTTAAGGAATGGTTGAGAATCCATCAAAATTTTCGAAAATCTGATAGTCGAAACCAATAACTGGAATGGCCTAGGGGAAAAATACACATACCGTTGTAATGGGGCGAGTTTCTACTTTCAGATGCAACAGGAATTTCTCGATTTCCTCAATCCGTTCGCGAGATATGGGAATTTGAAGTTAAGGAATGGTTGAGAAACCATCAAAATTTTTGCAAATCTGATACTCGAAACCAATAACTCGAATGGCCTAGGGGAAAACTACACACACCATTGTAATCGGGCGAGTTTCTACTTTCAGATGCAACAGGAATTTCTCGAGTTCGTCAATCCGTTCGCGAGATAAGCGAGTTTGAAGTTAAGGAATGGTTGAGAATCCATCAAAATTTTCGCAAATCTGATAGTCGAAACCAATAACTGGAATGGCCTAGGGGAAAAATACACATACCTTTGTAATCGGGCGAGTTTCTACTTTCAGATGCAACAGGAATTGCTCGATTTCCTCAATCCGTTCGCGAGATATAGGAATTTGAAGTTAAGGAATGGTTGAGAAACCATCAAAATTTTCGCAAATCTGATACTCGAAACCAATAACTGGAATGGCCTAGGGGAAAAGTACACATACCGTTGTAATGGGGCGAGTTTCTACTTTCAGATGCAACAGGAATTTCTCGATTTCCTCAATCCGTTCTTGAGATATGGGAGTTTGAAGTTAAGGAATGGTTTAGAAACCATCAAAATTTTCGCAAGTCTGATACTCGAAACCATTAACTACTATGGCCTAGGGCAAAAATACACATACCGTTGTAATCGGGCGAGTTTCTGCTTTCAGATGCAACAGGAATTGCTCGAGTTCGTCAATCCGTTCGCGAGATATGGGAGTTTGAAGTTAAGGAATGGTTGAGAAACCATAAAAATTTTTGCAAGTCTGATACTCGAAACCAGTAACTGGAATGGCCTAGGGGAAAAGTACACACACCACTGTAATCGGGCGAGTTTCTACTTTCAGATGCAACAGGAATTTCTCGAGTTCGTTAATCCGTTCGCGAGATATGCGAGTTTGAAGTTAAGGAATGGTTGAGAATCCATCAAAATTTTCGCAAATCTGATAGACGAAACCAATAACTGAAATGGCCTAGGGGAAAAGTACACACACCATTGTAATCGGGCGAGTTTCTCCTTTCAGATGCAACAGGAATTTCTCGAGTTCGTCAATCCGTTCGCGAGATATGGGAGTATGAAGTTAAGGAATGGTTGACAAACCATCAAAATTTTCGCAAATCTGATACTCGAAACCAATAACTGGAATGGCCTAGGGGAAAAGTACACACACCATTGTAATCGGGCGAGTTTCTACTTTCAGATGCAACAGGAATTTCTCGAGTTCGTCAATCGGTTCGCGAGATATGCGAGTTTGAAGTTAAGGAATGGTTGAGAATCCATCAAAATTTTCGCAAATCTGATAGACGAAACCAATAACTGAAATGGCCTAGGGGAAAAGTACACACACCATTGTAATCGGGCAAGTTTCTCCTTTCAGATGCAACAGGAATTTCTCGAGTTCGTCAATCCGTTCGCGAGATATGGGAGTATGAAGTTAAGGAATGGTTGACAAACCATCAAAATTTTCGCAAATCTGATACTCGAAACCAATAACTGGAATGGCCTAGGGGAAAAGTACACACACCATTGTAATCGGGCGAGTTTCTACTTTCAGATGCAACAGGAATTTCTCGAGTTCGTCAATCGGTTCGCGAGATATGCGAGTTTGAAGTTAAGGAATGGTTGAGAATCCATCAAAATTTTCGCAAATCTGATAGTCGAAACCACTAACTGGAATGGCCTAGGGGAAAAATACACATACCGTTGTAATGGGGCGAGTTTCTACTTTCAGATGCAACAGGAATTTCTCGATTTCCTCAATCCGTTCACGAGATATGGGAGTTTGAAGTTAAGGAATGGTTGAGAAACCATAAAAATTTTCGGAATCTGATACTCGGAACCATTAACTACTATGGTCTAGGGCAAAAATACACATAGCGTTGTAATCGGGCGAGTTTCTGCTTTCAGATGCAACAGGAATTTCTCGAGTTCGTCAATCCGTTCGCGAGATATGCGAGTTTGAAACTGAGGAATGGTTGAGAAACCATCAAAATTTTCGCAAGTCTGATACTCGAAACCAATAACTACAATGCCCTACGGGAAATATTCACATACCGTTGTAATCGGGCGAGCTTCTGCTTTCAGATGCAACAGGAATTTCTCGAGTTCGTCAATCCGTTCGCGAGATATGGGAGTTTGAAGATAAGGAATGGTTGAGAAACCATAAAAATTTTTGCAAGTCTGATACTCGAAACCAGTAACTGGAATGGCCTAGGGGAAAAGTACACACACCACTGTAATCGGGCGAGTTTCTACTTTCAGATGCAACAGGAATTTCTCGAGTTCGTCAATCGGTTCGCGAGATATGCGAGTTTGAAGTTAAGGAATGGTTGAGAATCCATCAAAATTTTCGCAAATCTGATAGTCGAAACCAATAACTGGAATGGCCTAGGGGAAAATACACATACCTTTGTAATCGGGCGAGTTTCTACTTTCAGATGCAACAGGAATTGCTCGATTTCCTCAATCCGTTCGCGAGATATGGGAATTTGAAGTTAAGGAATGGTTGAGAAACCATCAAAATTTTCGCAAATCTGATACTCGAAACCAATAACTGGAATGGCCTAGGGGAAAAGTACACATACCGTTGTAATGGGGCGAGTTTCTACTTTCAGATGCAACAGGAATTTCTCGATTTCCTCAATCCGTTCGCGAGATATGGGAATTTCAAGTTAAGGAATGGTTGAGAAACCATCAAAATTTTCGCAAATCTGATACTCGAAACCAATAACTGGAATGGCCCAGGGGAAAAGTACACATACCGTTGTAATGGGGCGAGTTTCTACTTTCAGATGCAACAGGAATTTCTCGATTTCCTCAATCCGTTCACGAGATATGGGAGTTTGAAGTTAAGGAATGGTTGAGAAACCATAAAAATTTTCGGAATCTGATACTCGGAACCATTAACTACTATGGTCTAGGGCAAAAATACACATAGCGTTGTAATCGGGCGAGTTTCTGCTTTCGGATGCAACAGGAATTTCTCGAGTTCGTCAATCCGTTCGCGAGATATGCGAGTTTGAAACTGAGGAATGGTTGAGAAACCATCAATATTTTCGCAAGTCTGATACTCGAAACCAATAACTACAATGTCCTAGGGGAAATATTCACATACCGTTGTAATCGGGCATGCTTCTGCTTTCAGATACAACAGGAATTTCTCGAGTTCGTCAATCCGTTCGCGAGATATGGGAGTATGAAGTTAAGGAATGGTTGACAAACCATCAAAATTTTCGCAAATCTGATACTCGAAACCAATAACTGGAATGGCCTAGGGGAAAACTACAAACACCATTGTAATCGGGCGAGTTTCTACCTTCAGATGCAACAGGAATTTCTCGAGTTCGTCAATCCGTACGCGAGATAAGCGAGTTTGAAGTTAAGGAATGGTTGAGAATCCATCAAAATTTTCGCAAATCTGAGAGCCGAAACCAATAACTGGAATGGCCTAGGGGAAAAATACACATACCTTTGTAATCGGGCGAGTTTCTACTTTCAGATGCAACAGGAATTGCTCGATTTCCTCAATCCGTTCGCGAGATATGGGAATTTGAAGTTAAGGAATGGTTGAGAAACCATCAAAATTTTCGCAAATCTGATACTCGAAACCAATAACTGGAATGGCCTAGGGGAAAAGTACACATACCGTTGTAATGGGGCGAGTTTCTACTTTCAGATGCAACAGGAATTTCTCGATTTCCTCAATCCGTTCGCGAGATATGGGAATTTCAAGTTAAGGAATGGTTGAGAAACCATCAAAATTTTCGCAAATCTGATACTCGAAACCAATAACTGGAATGGCCCAGGGGAAAAGTACACATACCGTTGTAATGGGGCGAGTTTCTACTTTCAGATGCAACAGGAATTTCTCGATTTCCTCAATCCGTTCACGAGATATGGGAGTTTGAAGTTAAGGAATGGTTGAGAAACCATAAAAATTTTCGGAATCTGATACTCGGAACCATTAACTACTATGGTCTAGGGCAAAAATACACATAGCGTTGTAATCGGGCGAGTTTCTGCTTTCAGATGCAACAGAAATTTCTCGAGTTCGTCAATCCGTTCGCGAGATATGCGAGTTTGAAACTGAGGAATGGTTGAGAAACCATCAATATTTTCGCAAGTCTGATACTCGAAACCAATAACTACAATGGCCTAGGGGAAATATTCACATACCGTTGTAATCGGGCATGCTTCTGCTTTCAGATACAACAGGAATTTCTCGAGTTTGTCAATCCGTTCGCGAGATATGGGAGTATGAAGTTAAGGAATGTTTGACAAACCATCAAAATTTTCGCAAATCTGATACTCGAAACCAATAACTGGAATGGCCTAGGGGAAAAATACACACACCATTGTAATCGGGCGAGTTTCTACTTTCAGATGCAACAGGAATTTCTCGAGTTCGTCAATCCGTTCGCGAGATAAGCGAGTTTGAAGTTAAGGAATGGTTGAGAATCCATCAAAATTTTCGCAAATCTGATAGCCGAAACCAATAACTGGAATGGCCTAGGGGAAAAATACACATACCTTTGTAATCGGGCGAGTTTCTACTTTCAGATGCAACAGGAATTTCTCGATTTCCTCAATCCGTTCGCGAGATATGGGAATTTCAAGTTAAGGAATGGTTGAGAAACCATCAAAATTTTCGCAAATCTGATACTCGAAACCAATAACTGGAATGGCCCAGGGGAAAAGTACACATAGCGTTGTAATGGGGCGAGTTTCTACTTTCAGATGCAACAGGAATTTCTCGATTTCAACAATCCGTTCACGAGATATGGGAGTTTGAAGTTAAGGAATGGTTGAGAAACCATAAAAATTTTCGGAATCTGATACTCGGAACCATTAACTACTATGGTCTAGGGCAAAAATACACATAGCGTTGTAATCGGGCGAGTTTCTGCTTTCAGATGCAACAGGAATTTCTCGAGTTCGTCAATCCGTTCGCGAGATATGCGAGTTTGAAACTGAGGAATTGTTGAGAAACCATCAATATTTTCGCAAGTCTGATACTCGAAACCAATAACTACAATGGCCTAGGGGAAATATTCACATACCATTGTAATCGGGCATGCTTCTGCTTTCAGATACAACAGGAATTTCTCGAGTTCGTCAAACCGTTCGCGAGATATGGGAGTATGAAGTTAAGGAATGGTTGACAAACCATCAAAATTTTCGCAAATCTGATACTCGAAACCAATAACTGGAATGGCCTAGGGGAAAACTACACACACCATTGTAATCGGGCGAGTTTCTACTTTCAGATGCAACAGGAATTTCTCGAGTTCGTCAATCCGTTCGCGAGATAAGCGAGTTTGAAGTTAAGGAATGGTTGAGAATCCATCAAAATTTTCGCAAATCTGATAGCCGAAACCAATAACTGGAATGGCCTAGGGGAAAAATACACATACCTTTGTAATCGGGCGAGTTTCTACTTTCAGATGCAACAGGAATTGCTCGATTTCCTCAATCCGTTCGCGAGATATGGGAATTTGAAGTTAAGGAATGGTTGAGAAACAATCAAAATTTTCGCAAATCTGATACTCGAAACCAATAACTGGAATGGCCTAGGGGAAAAGTACACATACCGTTGTAATGGGGCGAGTTTCTACTTTCAGATGCAACACGAATTTCTCGATTTCCTCAATCCGTTCGCGAGATATGGGAATTTCAAGTTAAGGAATGGTTGAGAAACCATCAAAATTTTCGCAAATCTGATACTCGAAACCAATAACTGGAATGGCCCAGTGGAAAAGTACACATACCGTTGTAATGGGGCGAGTTTCTACTTTCAGATGCAACAGGAATTTCTCGATTTCCTCAATCCGTTCACGAGATATGGGAGTTTGAAGTTAGGAATGGTTGAGAAACCATAAAAATTTTCGGAATCTGATACTCGGAACCATTAACTACTATGGTCTAGGCCAAAAATACACAGAGCGTTGTAATCGGGCGAGTTTCTGCTTTCAGATGCAACAGGAATTTCTCGAGTTCGTCAATCCGTTCGCGAGATATGCGAGTTTGAAACTGAGGAATGGTTGAGAAACCATCAATATTTTCGCAAGTCTGATACTCGAAACCAATAACTACAATGGCCTAGGGGAAATATTCACATACCGTTGTAATCGGGCATGCTTCAGCTTTCAGATACAACAGGAATTTCTCGAGTTCGTCAATCCGTTCGCGAGATATGGGAGTATGAAGTTAAGGAATGGTTGACAAACCATCAAAATTTTCGCAAATCTGATACTCGAAACCAATAACTGGAATGGCCTAGGGGAAAAATACACATACCTTTGTAATCGGGCGAGTTTCTACTTTCAGATGCAACAGGAATTGCTCGATTTCCTCAATCCGTTCGCGAGATATGGGAATTTGAAGTTAAGGAATGGTTGAGAAACCATCAAAATTTTCGCAAATCTGATACTCGAAACCAATAACTGGAATGGCCTAGGGGAAAAGTACACATACCGTTGTAATGGGGCGAGTTTCTACTTTCAGATGCAACAGGAATTTCTCGAGTTCGTCAATCCGTTCGCGAGATAAGCGAGTTTGAAGTTAAGGAATGGTTGAGAATCCATCAAAATTTTCGCTAATCTGATAGTCGAAACCAATAACTGGAATGGCCTAGGGGAAAAATACACATACCTTTGTAATCGGGCGAGTTTCTACTTTCAGATGCAACAGGAATTTCTCTATTTCCTCAATCCGTTCGCGAGATATGGGAATTTGAAGTTAAGGAATGGTTGAGAAACCATCAAAATTTTCGCAAATCTGATACTCGAAACCAATAACTGGAATGGCCTAGGGGAAAAGTACACGTACCGTTGTAATCGGGCGAGTTTCTGCTTTCAGATGCAACAGAAATTTCTCGAGTTCGTCAATCCGTTCGCGAGATATGGGAGTTTGAAGTTAAGGAATGGTTGAGAAACCATAAAAATTTTTGCAAGTCTGATACTCGAAACCAGTAACTGGAATGGCCTAGGGGAAAAGTACACACACCACTGTAATCGGGCGAGTTTCTACTTTCAGATGCAACAGGAATTTCTCGAGTTCGTCAATCCGTTCGCGAGATATGGGAGTATGAAGTTAAGGAATGGTTGACAAACCATCAAAATTTTCGCAAATCTGATACTCGAAACCAATAACTGGAATGGCCTAGGGGAAAAGTACACACACCATTGTAATCGGGCGAGTTTCTACTTTCAGATGCAACAGGAATTTCTCGAGTTCGTCAATCCGTTCGCGAGATATGCGAGTTTGAAGTTAAGGAATGGTTGAGAATCCATCAAAATTTTCGCAAATCTGATAGTCGAAACCAATAACTGGAATGGCCTAGGGGATAAATACACATACCTTTGTAATCGGGCGAGTTTCTACTTTCAGATGCAACAGGAATTGCTCGATTTCCTCAATCCGTTCGCGAGATATGGGAATTTGAAGTTATGGAATGGTTGAGAAACCATCAAAATTTTCGCAAATCTGATACTCGAAACCAATAACTGGAATGGCCTAGGGGAAAAGTACACATACCGTTGTAATGGGGCGAGTTTCTACTTTCAGATGCAACAGGAATTTCTCGATTTCCTCAATCCGTTCTTGAGATATGGGAGTTTGAAGTTAAGGAATGGTTGAGAAACCATCAAAATTTTCGCAAGTCTGATACTCGAAACCATTAACTACTATGGCCTAGGGCAAAAATACACATACCGTTGTAATCGGGCGAGTTTCTGCTTTCAGATGCAACAGAAATTTCTCGAGTTCGTCAATCCGTTCGCGAGATATGGGAGTTTGAATTTAAGGAATGGTTGAGAAACCATAAAAATTTTTGCAAGTCTGATACTCGAAACCAGTAACTGGAATGGCCTAGGGGAAAAGTACACACACCACTGTAATCGGGCGAGTTTCTACTTTCAGATGCAACAGGAATTTCTCGAGTTCGTCAATCCGTTCGCGACATATGAGAGTATCAAGTTAAGGAATGATTGACAATCCATCAAAATTTTCGCAAATCTGATACTCGAAACCAATAACTGGAATGGCCTAGGGGAAAAGTGCACACACCATTGTAATCGGGCGAGATTCTACTTTCAGATGCAACAGGAATTTCTCGAGTTCGTCAATCGGTTCGCGAGATATGCGAGTTTGAAGTTAAGGAATGGTTGAGAATCCATCAAAATTTTCGCAAATCTGATAGTCCAAACCAATAACTGGAATGGCCTAGGGGAAAGGTACACACACCATTGTAATCGGGCGATTTTCTCATTTCAGATGCAACAGGAATTTCTCGAGATCGTCAATCCGTTCGCGAGATATGGGAGTATGAAGTTAAGGAATGGTTGACAAACCATCAAAATTTTCGCAAATCTGATACTCGAAACCAATAACTGGAATGGCCTAGGGGAAAAGTACACACACCATTGTAATCGGGCGAGTTTCTACTTTCAGATGCAACAGGAATTTCTCGAGTTCGTCAATCCGTTCGCGAGATATGGGAGTTTGAAGTTAAGGAATGGTTGAGAATCCATCAAAATTTTCGCAAATCTGATAGTCGAAACCAATAACTGGAATGGCCTAGGGGATAAATACACATACCTTTGTAATCGGGCGAGTTTCTACTTTCAGATGCAACAGGAATTGCTCGATTTCCTCAATCCGTTCGCGAGATATGGGAATTTGAAGTTATGGAATGGTTGAGAAACCATCAAAATTTTCGCAAATCTGATACTCGAAACCAATAACTGGAATGGCCTAGGGGAAAAGTACACATACCGTTGTAATGGGGCGAGTTTCTACTTTCAGATGCAACAGGAATTTCTCGATTTCCTCAATCCGTTCTTGAGATATGGGAGTTTGAAGTTAAGGAATGGTTGAGAAACCATCAAAATTTTCGCAAGTCTGATACTCGAAACCATTAACTACTATGGCCTAGGGCAAAAATACACATACCGTTGTAATCGGGCGAGTTTCTGCTTTCAGATGCAACAGAAATTTCTCGAGTTCGTCAATCCGTTCGCGAGATATGGGAGTTTGAAGTTAAGGAATGGTTGAGAAACCATAAAAATTTTTGCAAGTCTGATACTCGAAACCAGTAACTGGAATGGCCTAGGGGAAAAGTACACACACCACTGTAATCGGGCGAGTTTCTACTTTCAGATGCAACAGGAATTTCTCGAGTTCGTCAATCCGTTCGCGACATATGAGAGTATCAAGTTAAGGAATGATTGACAATCCATCAAAATTTTCGCGAATCTGATACTCGAAACCAATAACTGGAATGGCCTAGGGGAAAAGTGCACACACCATTGTAATCGGGCGAGATTCTACTTTCAGATGCAACAGGAATTTCTCGAGTTCGTCAATCGGTTCGCGAGATATGCGAGTTTGAAGTTAAGGAATGGTTGAGAATCCATCAAAATTTTCGCAAATCTGATAGTCCAAACCAATAACTGGAATGGCCTAGGGGAAAGGTACACACACCATTGTAATCGGGCGATTTTCTCCTTTCAGATGCAACAGGAATTTCTCGAGATCGTCAATCCGTTCGCGAGATATGGGAGTATGAAGTTAAGGAATGGTTGACAAACCATCAAAATTTTCGCAAATCTGATACTCGAAACCAATAACTGGAATGGCCTAGGGGAAAAGTACACACACCATTGTAATCGGGCGAGTTTCTACTTTCAGATGCGACAGCAATTTCTCGAGTTCGTCAATCCGTTCGCGAGATATGCGAGTTTGAACTTAAGGAATGGTTGAGAATCCATCAAAATTTTCGCAAATCTGATAGTCGAAACCAATAACTGGAATGGCCTAGGGGAAAAATACACATACCTTTGTAATCGGGCGAGTTTCTACTTTCAGATGCAACAGGAATTGCTCTATTTCCTCAATCCGTTCGCGAGATATGGGAATTTGAAGTTAAGGAATGGTTGAGAAACCATCAAAATTTTCGCAAATCTGATACTGGAAACCAATAACTGGAATGGCCTAGGGGAAAAGTACACATACCGTTGTAATGGGGCGAGTTTCTACTTTCAGGTGCAACAGGAATTTCTCGATTTCCTCAATCCGTTCTAGAGATATGGGAGTTTGAAGCTAAGGAATGGTTGAGAAACCATCAAAATTTTCGCAAGTCTGTTACTCGAAACCATTAACTACTATGGCCTAGGGCAAAAATACACATACCGTTGTAATCGGGCGAGTTTCTGCTTTCAGATGCAACAGAAATTTCTCGAGTTCGTCAATCCGTTCGCGAGATATGCGAGTTTGAACTTAAGGAATGGTTGAGAATCCATCAAAATTTTCGCAAATCTGATAGTCGAAACCAATAACTGGAATGGCCTAGGGGAAAAATACACATACCTTTGTAATCGGGCGAGTTTCTACTTTCAGATGCAACAGGAATTGCTCTATTTCCTCAATCCGTTCGCGAGATATGGGAATTTGAAGTTAAGGAATGGTTGAGAAACCATCAAAATTTTCGCAAATCTGATACTGGAAACCAATAACTGGAATGGCCTAGGGGAAAAGTACACATACCGTTGTAATGGGGCGAGTTTCTACTTTCAGGTGCAACAGGAATTTCTCGATTTCCTCAATCCGTTCTAGAGATATGGGAGTTTGAAGCTAAGGAATGGTTGAGAAACCATCAAAATTTTCGCAAGTCTGTTACTCGAAACCATTAACTACTATGGCCTAGGGCAAAAATACACATACCGTTGTAATCGGGCGAGTTTCTGCTTTCAGATGCAACAGAAATTTCTCGAGTTCGTCATTCCGTTCGCGAGATATGGGAGTTTGAAGTTAAGGAATGGTTGAGAAACCATAAAAATTTTTGCAAGTCTGATACTCGAAACCAGTAACTGGAATGGCCTAGGGGAAAAGTACACACACCACTGTAATCGGGCGAGTTCCTACTTTCAGATGCAACAGGAATCTCTCGAGTTCGTCAATCCGTTCGCGACATATGGGAGTATGAAGTTAAGGAATGATTGACAATCCATCAAAATTTTCGCAAATCTGATACTCGAAACCAATAACTGGAATGGCCTAGGGGAAAAGTACACACACCATTGTAATCGGGCGAGTTTCTACTTTCAGATGCAACAGGAATTTCTCGAGTTCGTCAATCCGTTCGCGAGATATGGGTGTATGAAGTTAAGGAATGGTTAACAAACCATCAAAATTTTCGCAAATCTGATACTCGAAACCAATAACTGGAATGGCCTAGGGGAAAAGTACACATACCGTTGTAATGGGGCGAGTTTCTACTTTCAGCTGCAACAGGAATTTCTCGATTTCCTCAATCCGTTCACGAGATATGGGAGTTTGAGGTTAAGGAATGGTTGAGAAACCATCAAAATTTTCGGAATCTGAAACTCGGAACCATTAACTACTATGGTCTAGGGCAAAAATACACATACCGTTGTAATCGGGCGAGTTTCTGCTTTCAGATGCAACAGGAATTTCTCGAGTTCGTCAATCCGTTCGCGAGATATGCGAGTTTGAAACTGAGGAATGGTTGAGAAACCATCAAAATTTTCACAAGTCTGATACTCGAAACCAATAACTACAATGGCCTAGGGGAAATATTCACATACCGTTGTAATCGGGCGTGCTTCTGCTTTCAGATACAACAGGAATTTCTCGAGTTCGTCAATCCGCTCGCGAGATATGGGAGTTTGAAGTTAACGAATGGTTGAGAAACCATAAAAATTTTTGCAAGTCTGATACTCGGAACCAATAACTACTATGGTCTAGGGCAAAAATACACATAACGTTGTAACCGGGCGAGTTTTTGCTTTCAGATGCAACAAGAATTTCTCGAGTTCGTCAATCCGTTCGCGAGATATGGGAGTATGAAGTTAAGGAATGGTTGACAATCCATCAAAATTTTCGCAAATCTGATACTCGAAACCAATAACTGGAATGGCCTAGGGGAAAAGTTCACACTCCATTGTAATCGGGCGAGTTTCTACTTTCAGATGCAACAGGAATTTCTCGAGTTCGTCAATCCGTTCGTGAGATATGGGAGTATGAAATTAAGGAATGGTTGACAAGCCATCAAAATTTTCGCAAATCTGATACTCGAAACCAATAACTGGAATGGCCTACGGGAAAAGTACACATACCGTTGTAATGGGGCGAGTTTCTACTTTCAGCTGCAACAGGAATTTCTCGATTTCCTCAATCCGTTCACGCGATATGGGAGTTTGAAGTTAAGGAATGGTTGAGAAACCATCAAAATTTTCGGAATCTGATACTCGGAACCAATAACTGGAATGGCCTAGGGGAAAAGTACACATACCGTTGTAATGGGGCGAGTTTCTACTTTCAGATGCAACAGGAATTTCTCGATCTCCTCAATCCGTTCACGAGATTTGGGAGCTTGAAGTTAAGGAATGGATGAGAAACCATCAAAGTTTTCGCAAGTCTGATACTCGAAAACATTAACTACTATGGCCTAGGGCAAAAATACACATACCGTTGTAATCGGGCGAGTTTCTGCTTTCAGATGCAACAGAAATTTCTCTTGTTCGTCAATCCGTTCGCGAGATATGGGAGTTTGAAGTTAAGGAATGGTTGAGAAACCATAAAAATTTTTGCAAGTCTGATACTCGAAACCAATAACTGGAATGGCCTAGGGGAAAAGTACACACACCACTGTAATCGGGCGAGTTTCTACTTTCAGATGCAACAGGAATCTCTCGAGTTCGTCAATCCGTTCGCGACATATGGGAGTATGAAGTTAAGGAATGATTGACAATCCATCAAAATTTTCGCAAATCTGATACTCGAAACCAATAACTGGAATGGACTAGGGGAAAAGTACACACACCATTGTAATCGGGCGAGTTTCTCGATTTAAGATGCAACAGGAATTTCTCGAGTTCGTCAATCCGTTCGCGAGATATGGGAGTATGAAGTTAAGGAATGGTTGACAATCCATCAAAATTTTCGCAAATCTGATACTCGAAACCAATAACTGGAATGGCCTAGGGGAAAAGTTCACACACCATTGTAATCGGGCGAGTTTCTACTTTCAGATGCAACAGGAATTTCTCGAGTTCGTCAATCCGTTCGCGAGATATGGGAGTATGAAATTAAGGAATGGTTGACAAACCATCAAAATTTTCGCAAATCTGATACTCGAAACCAATAACTGGAATGGCCTAGGGGAAAAGTACACATACCGTTGTAATGGGGCGAGTTTCTACTTTCAGATGCAACAGGAATTTCTCGATCTCCTCAATCCGTTCACGAGATTTGGGAGCTTGAAGTTAAGGAATGGATGAGAAACCATCAAAGTTTTCGCAAGTCTGATACTCGAAAACATTAACTACTATGGCCTAGGGCAAAAATACACATACCGTTGTAATCGGGCGAGTTTCTGCTTTCAGATGCAACAGAAATTTCTCTTGTTCGTCAATCCGTTCGCGAGATATGGGAGTTTGAAGTTAAGGAATGGTTGAGAAACCATCAAAATTTTCGGAATCTGATACTCGGAACCATTAACTACTATTGTCTAGGGCAAAAATACACATACCGTTGTAATCGGGCGAGTTTCTGCTTTCAGATGCAACAGGAATTTCTCGAGTTCGTCAATCCGTTCGCGAGATATGGGGGTTTGAAGCTAAGGAAAGGTTGAGAAACCATCAAAATTTTCGGAATCTGATGCTCGGAACCAATAACTACTATGGTCTAGGGCAAAAATACACATAACGTTGTAACCGGGCGAGTTTTTGCTTTCAGATGCAACAGGAATTTCTCGAGTTCGTCAATCCGCTCGCGAGATATGGGAGTTTGAAGTTAAGGAATGGTTGAGAAACCATAAAAATTTTTGCAAGTCTGATACTCGAAACCAATAACTGGAATGGCCTAGGGGAAAAGTACACACACCTTTGTAATCGGGCGAGTTTCTACTTTCAGATGCAACAGGAATTTTTCGAGTACGTCAATCCGTTCGCGAGATATGGGAGTATGAAGTTAAGGAATGGTTGACAAACCATCAAAATTTTCGCAAATCTGATACTCGAAAACAATAACTGGAATGGCCTAGGGGAAAAGTACACATACCGTTGTAATGGGGCGAGTTTCTACTTTCAGATGCAACAGGAATTTCTTGATTTCCTCAATCCGTTCATGAGATTTGGGAGCTTGAAGTTAAGGAATGGATGAGAAACCATCAAAGTTTTCGCAAGTCTGATACTCGAAAACATTAACTACTTTGGCCTAGGGCAAAAATACACATACCGTTGTAACCGAGCGAGTTTCTGCTTTCAGATGCAACAGAAATTTCTCTTGTTCGTCAATCCGTTCGCGAGATATGGGAGTTTGAAGTTAAGGAAAGGTTGAGAAACCATCAAAATTTTCGGAATCTGATGCTCGAAACGAATAACTACTATGGTCTAGGGCAAAAATACACATAACGTTGTAATCGGGCGAGTTTCTTCTTTCAGATGCAACAGGAATTTCTCGAGTTCGTCAATCCGGTCGCGAGATATGCGAGTTTGAAGTTAAGGAATGGTTGAGAATCCATCAAAATTTTCGCAAATCTGATACTCGAAACCAATAACTGGAATGGCCTAGGGGAAAAGTACACAAACCATTGTAATCGGGCGAGTTTCTACTTTCAGATGCAACAGGAATTTCTCGAGTTCGTCAATCCGTTCGCGAGATATGCGAGTTTGAAGTTAAGGAATGGTTGAGAAACCATAAAAATTTTCGCAAATCTGATACTCGAAACCATTAACTACTATGGCCTAGGGCAAAAATACACATACCGTTGTAATCGGGCGAGTTTCTGCTTTCAGATGCAACAGAAATTTCTCGAGTTCGTCAATCCGTTCGCGAGATATGGGAGTTTGAAGTTAAGGAATGGTTGAGAAACCATACAAATTTTTGCAAGTCTGATACTCGAAACCAGTAACTGGAATGGCCAAGGGGAAAAGTACACATACCGTTGTAATCGGGCAAGCTTCTACTTTCAGATGCAACCGGAATTTCTCGATTTCGTCAATCCGCTCGCGAGATATGGGAGTTTGAAGTTAAGGAATGGTTGAGAAACCATCAAAATTTGCGGAATCTGATACTCGAAACCAATAACTAGTATGGTCTAGGGCAAAAATACACTTACCGTTGTAATCGGGCGAGTTTCTGCTTTCAGATGCAACAGGAATTTCTCTAGTTCGTCAATCCTTTCGCGAGATATGCGAGTTTGAAATTAAGGAATGGTTGAGAGGCCATCAAATTTTCGCAAGTCTGATACACGAAACCAGTAACTACAATGGCCAAGGGGAAAAATACACATACCGTTGTAATCGGGCGAGTTTCTACTTTCAGATGCAACAGGAATTTCTCGATTCCCTCAATCCGTTCACGAGATATGGGAGTTTGAAGTTAAGGAATGGTTGAGAAACCACCAAAATTTTCGCAAGTCTGATACTCGGAACCAATAATTACAATGGCCTATGGGAAATATTCACATACCGTTGTAATCGGGCGAACTTCTGCTTTCAGATACAACAGGAATTTCTCGAGTTCGTCAATCCGTTCGCGAGATATGCGAGTTTGAAATTAAGGAATGGTTGAGAAACCATCAAAATTTGCGGAATCTGATACTCGAAACCAATAACTAGTATGGTCTAGGGCAAAAATGCACATACCGTTGTATTCGGGCGAGTGTCTGCTTTATGATTCAACAGGAATTTCTCGAGTTCGTCAATCCTTTCGCGAGATATGCGAGTTTGAAATTAAGGAATGGTTGAGAAACCATCAAAATTTGCGGAATCTGATACTCGAAACCAATAACTAGTATGGTCTAGGGCAAAAATGCACATACCGTTGTATTCGGGCGAGTGTCTGCTTTATGATTCAACAGGAATTTCTCGAGTTCGTCAATCCGTTCGCGAGATATGGGGGTTTCAAGTTAAGGAAAGGTTGAGAAACCATCAAAATTTTCGGAATCTGATGCTTGGAACCAATAACTACTATGGTCTTGGACAAAAATACACATACCGTTGTAATCGGGCGAGTTTCTGCTTTCAAATGCAACAGGAACTTCTCGAGATCGTCAATCCGTTCGCGAGATATGGGAGTATGAAGTTAAGGAATGGTTGACAAACCATCAAAATTTTCGCAAATCTGATACTCGAAACCAATAACTGGAATGGCCTAGGGGAAAGGTACACACACCATTGTAATGGGGCGAGTTTCTACTTTCAGATGCAACAAGAATTTCTCGATTCCCCCAATCCGTTCACGAGATATGGGAGTTTGAAGTTAAGGAATGGTTGAGAAACCATCAAAATTCTCGCAAGTCTGATACTCGGAACCAATAACTACAATGGCCTAGGGGAAATATTCACATACCGTTGTAATCGGGCGAACTTCTGCTTTCAGATACAACAGAAATTTCTCGAGTTCGTCAATCCGTTCGCGAGATATGGGAGTTTGAAATTAAGGAATGGTTGAGAAACCATCAAAATTTTCCCAAGTCTGATACTCGAAACCAATAACTACTATGGTCTAGAGCAAAAATACACATACCGTTGTAATCGCGAGAGTTTCTACTTTCAGATGCAACAGAAATTTTTCGGATTCGTCAATCCGTTCGCGAAATATCAGAGTTTGGAATTAAGAGATGGTTGAGAAACCATCAAAATTTTCGCGAGTCTGATACTCGAAACCAATAAATACTATGGCCTAGGGCAAAAATAGACATACCGTTGTAATCGGGCGAGTTTCTGCTTTCAGATGCAACAGGAACTTCTCGAGATCGTCAATCAGTTCGCGCGATATGGGAGTTTGAAGTTAAGGAATGGTTGAGAAACCATCAAAATTTTCGCAAGACTGATACTCGAAACCAATAACTACAATGGCCTAGTGGAAAAATACACATACCCTTGTAATCGGGCGAGTTTCTACTTTCAGATGCAACAGGAACTTCTCGAGTTCGTCAATCCGTTCGCGAGATATGGGAGTATGAAGTTAAGGAATGGTTGACAATCCATCAAAATTTTCGCAAATCTGATACTCGAAACCAATAACTGGAATGGCCTAGGGGAAAAGTACACATACCGTTGTAATGGGGCGAGTTTCTACTTTCAGATGCAACAAGAATTTCTCGATTCCCCCAATCCGTTCACGAGATATGGGAGTTTGAAGTTAAGGAATGGTTGAGAAACCATCAAAATTCTCGCAAGTCTGATACTCGGAACCAATAACTACAATGGCCTAGGGGAAATATTCACATACCGTTGTAATCGGGCGAACTTCTGCTTTCAGATACAACAGAAATTTCTCGAGTTTGTCAATCCGTTCGCGAGATATGGGAGTTTGAAATTAAGGAATGGTTGAGAAACCATCAAAATTTTCCCAAGTCTGATACTCGAAACCAATAACTACTATGGTCTAGAGCAAAAATACACATACCGTTGTAATCGCGAGAGTTTCTACTTTCAGATGCAACAGAAATTTTTCGGATTCGTCAATCCGTTCGCGAAATATCAGATTTTGGAGTTAAGAGATGGTTGAGAAACCATCAAAATTTTCGCAAGTCTGATACGCGAAACCAATAAATACTATGGCCTAGGGCAAAAATAGACATACCGTTGTAATCGGGCGAGTTTCTGCTTTCAGATGCAACAGGAACTTCTCGAGATCGTCAATCAGTTCGCGCGATATGGGAGTTTGAAGTTAAGGAATGGTTGAGAAACCATCAAAATTTTCGCAAGACTGATACTCGAAACCAATAACTACAATGGCCTAGGGGAAAAATACACATACCCTTGTAATCGGGCGAGTTTCTACTTTCAGATGCAACAGGAATTTTGCGAGTTCGTCAATCCGTTCGCGAGATATGCGAGTTTGAAGTTAAGGAATGGTTGAGAATCCATAAAAATTTTCGCAAATCTGATAGTCGAAACCAATAACTGGAATGGCCTAGGGGAAAAATACACATGCCTTTGAAATCGGGCGAGTTTCTGCTTTCAGATTCAACAGGAATTTCTCGAGTTCGTCAATCGGTTCGCGAGATGTGGGAGTTTGAAGTTAAGGAATGGTTGAGAAACCATAAAAATTTTCGCAAGTCTGATACTCGAAACCAATAACTGGAATGGCCTAGGGGAAATATTCACATACCGTTGTAATCGGGCGAGCTTCTGCTTTCAGATGCAACAGGAATTTCTCGAGTTCGTCAATCCGCTTTCGAGATATAGGAGTTTGAAGTTAAGGAATGGTTGAGAAACCATCAAAATTTTCGCAAGTCTGATACTCGAAACCAATAACTGGAATGGCCTAGGGGAAAGTACACACACCATTGTAATCGTGCGAGTTTCTACTTTCAGATGCAACAGGAATTTCTCGACTTCGTCAATCCGTTCGCGAGATATGGTAGTATGAAGTTAAGGAATGGTTGACAAACCATCAAAATTTTCGCAAAACTGATACTCGAAACCATTAACTACTGTGGCCTAGGGCAAAAATACACATACCGTTGTAATCGGGCGAGTTTCTGCTTTCAGATGCAACAGAAATTTCTCGTGCTCGTCAATCCGGTCGCGAGATATGGGAGTTTGAAGTTAAGGAATGGTTGAGAAACCATCAAAATTTTCGCAAGTCTGATACTAGAAACCAATAACTACAATGGCCTAGGGGAAATATTCACATACCGTTGTAATCGGGCGAGCTTCTGCTTTCAGATACAACAGGAATATCTCGAGTTCGTCAATCCGCTCGCGAGATGTGGGAGTTTGAAGTTAAGGAATGGTTGAGAAACCATAAAAATTTTTGCAAGTCTGATACTCGAAACCAATAACTGGAATGGTCTAGGGGAAAAGTACACACACCGTTGTAATCGGGCTGGTTTCTACTTTCAGATGCAACTGGAATATCTCGAGTTCGTCAATCCGTTCGCGAGATATGGGAGTATGAAGTTAAGGAATGGTTGACAAACCATCAAAATTTTCGCAAATCTGATACTCGAAACCAATAACTGGAATGGCCTAGAGCAAAAATACACATACCGTTGTAATCGGGCGAGTTGCTACTTTCAGATGCAACAGGAATTTCTCGAGTTCGACAATCGGTTCGCGAGATATAGGAGTTTGAATTTAATGAATGGTTGAGAGTCCATTAAAATTTTCGCAAGTCTGATACTCGAAACCAATAACTGGAATGGCCTAGGGGAAAAGTACACACACCATTGTAATCGGGCGAGTTTCTACTTTCAGATGCAACAGGAATTTCTCGAGTTCGTCAATCCCTTCGCGAGATATGGGAGTATGAAGTTAAGGAATGGTTGACAAACCATCAAAATTTTCGCAAATCTGATACTCGAAACCAATAACTGGAATGGCCTAGGGGAAAAGTACACACACCATTGTAATCGGGCGAGTTTCTACTTTCAGATGCAACAGGAATTTCTCGAGTTCGTCAATCCGTTCGCGAGGTATGGGAGTTTGAAGTTAAGGAATGGTTGAGAAACCATCAAAATTTTCGCAAGTCTGATACTCGAAACCAATAACTACAATGGCCTAGGGGAAAAGTACACACACCATTGTAATCGGGCGAGTTTCTACTCTCAGATGCAACAGGAATTTCTCGAGTTCGTCAATCCGTTCGCAAGGTATGGGGGTATGAAGTTAAGGAATGTTTGACAATCCATCAAAATTTTCGCAAGTCTGATACTCGAAACCAATAACTGGAATGGCCTAGGGGAAAAGTACACATACCGTTGTAATCGGGCGAGTTTCTACTTTCAGATGCAACCGGAATTTCTCGAGTTCGTCAATCCGCTCGCGAGATATGGGAGTTTGAAGTTAAGGAATGGTTGAGAAACCATCAAAATTTGCGGAATCTGATACTCGAAACCAATAACTAGTATGGTCTAGGGCAAAAATACACATACCGTTGTAATCGGGCGAGTTTCTGCTTTCAGATGCAACAAGAATTTCTCGATTCCCCCAATCCGTTCACGAGATATGGGAGTTTGAAGTTAAGGAATGGTTGAGAAACCATCAAAATTCTCGCAAGTCTGATACTCGGAACCAATAACTACAATGGCCTAGGGGAAATATTCACATACCGTTGTAATCGGACGAACTTCTGCTTTCAGATACAACAGAAATTTCTCGAGTTCGTCAATCCGTTCGCGAGATATGGGAGTTTGAAATTAAGGAATGGTTGAGAAACCGTCAAAATTTTCCCAAGTCTGATACTCGAAACCAATAACTACTATGGTCTAGAGCAAAAATACACATACCGTTGTAATCGCGAGAGTTTCTACTTTCAGATGCAACAGAAATTTTTCGGATTCGTCAATCCGTTCGCGAAATATCAGAGTTTGGAATTAAGAGATGGTTGAGGAACCATCAAAATTTTCGCAAGTCTGATACTCGAAACCAATAAATACTATGGCCTAGGGCAAAAATAGACATACCGTTGTAATCGGGCGAGTTTCTGCTTTCAGATGCAACAGGAACTTCTCGAGATCGTCAATCAGTTCGCGCGATATGGGAGTTTGAAGTTAAGGAATGGTTGAGAAACCATCAAAATTTTCGCAAGACTGATACTCGAAACCAATAACTACAATGGCCTAGGGGAAAAATACACATACCCTTGTAATCGGGCGAGTTTCTACTTTCAGATGCAACAGGAATTTTGCGAGTTCGTCAATCCGTTCGCGAGATATGCGAGTTTGAAGTTAAGGAATGGTTGAGAATCCATCAAAATTTTCGCAAATCTGATAGTCGAAACCAATAACTGGAATGGCCTAGGGGAAAAATACACATGCCTTTGTAATCGGGCGAGTTTCTGCTTTCAGATGCAACAGGAATTTCTCGAGTTCGACAATCGGTTCGCGAGATATAGGAGTTTGAATTTAATGAATGGTTGAGAGTCCATTAAAATTTACGCAAGTCTGATACTCGAAACCAATAACTGGAATGGCCTAGGGGAAAAGTACACACACCATTGTAATCGGGCGAGTTTCTACTTTCAGATGCAACAGGAATTTCTCGAGTTCGTCAATCCCTTCGCGAGATATGGGAGTATGAAGTTAAGGAATGGTTGACAAACCATCAAAATTTTCGCAAATCTGATACTCGAAACCAATAACTGGAATGGCCTAGGGGAAAAGTACACACACCATTGTAATCGGGCGAGTTTCTACTTTCAGATGCAACAGGAATTTCTCGAGTTCGTCAATCCGTTCGCGAGGTATGGGAGTTTGAAGTTAAGGAATGGTTGAGAAACCATCAAAATTTTCGCAAGTCTGATACTCGAAACCAATAACTACAATGGCCTAGGGGAAAAGTACACACACCATTGTAATCGGGCGAGTTTCTACTCTCAGATGCAACAGGAATTTCTCGAGTTCGTCAATCCGTTCGCAAGGTATGGGGGTATGAAGTTAAGGAATGTTTGACAATCCATCAAAATTTTCGCAAGTCTGATACTCGAAACCAATAACTGGAATGGCCTAGGGGAAAAGTACACATACCGTTGTAATCGGGCGAGTTTCTACTTTCAGATGCAACCGGAATTTCTCGAGTTCGTCAATCCGCTCGCGAGATATGGGAGTTTGAAGTTAAGGAATGGTTGAGAAACCATCAAAATTTGCGGAATCTGATACTCGAAACCAATAACTAGTATGGTCTAGGGCAAAAATACACATACCGTTGTAATCGGGCGAGTTTCTGCTTTCAGATGCAACAAGAATTTCTCGATTCCCCCAATCCGTTCACGAGATATGGGAGTTTGAAGTTAAGGAATGGTTGAGAAACCATCAAAATTCTCGCAAGTCTGATACTCGGAACCAATAACTACAATGGCCTAGGGGAAATATTCACATACCGTTGTAATCGGACGAACTTCTGCTTTCAGATACAACAGAAATTTCTCGAGTTCGTCAATCCGTTCGCGAGATATGGGAGTTTGAAATTAAGGAATGGTTGAGAAACCGTCAAAATTTTCCCAAGTCTGATACTCGAAACCAATAACTACTATGGTCTAGAGCAAAAATACACATACCGTTGTAATCGCGAGAGTTTCTACTTTCAGATGCAACAGAAATTTTTCGGATTCGTCAATCCGTTCGCGAAATATCAGAGTTTGGAATTAAGAGATGGTTGAGGAACCATCAAAATTTTCGCAAGTCTGATACTCGAAACCAATAAATACTATGGCCTAGGGCAAAAATAGACATACCGTTGTAATCGGGCGAGTTTCTGCTTTCAGATGCAACAGGAACTTCTCGAGATCGTCAATCAGTTCGCGCGATATGGGAGTTTGAAGTTAAGGAATGGTTGAGAAACCATCAAAATTTTCGCAAGACTGATACTCGAAACCAATAACTACAATGGCCTAGGGGAAAAATACACATACCCTTGTAATCGGGCGAGTTTCTACTTTCAGATGCAACAGGAATTTTGCGAGTTCGTCAATCCGTTCGCGAGATATGCGAGTTTGAAGTTAAGGAATGGTTGAGAATCCATCAAAATTTTCGCAAATCTGATAGTCGAAACCAATAACTGGAATGGCCTAGGGGAAAAATACACATGCCTTTGTAATCGGGCGAGTTTCTGCTTTCAGATTCAACAGGAATTTCTCGAGTTCGTCAATCGGTTCGCGAGATGTGGGAGTTTGAAGTTAAGGAATGGTTGAGAAACCATAAAAATTTTCGCAAGTCTGATACTCGAAACCAATAACTGGAATGGCCAAGGGGAAAAGTACACATACCGTTGTAATCGGGCAAGCTTCTACTTTCAGATGCAACCGGAATTTCTCGATTTCGTCAATCCGCTCGCGAGATATGGGAGTTTGAAGTTAAGGAATGGTTGAGAAACCATCAAAATTTGCGGAATCTGATACTCGAAACCAATAACTAGTATGGTCTAGGGCAAAAATACACATACCGTTGTAATCGGGCGAGTTTCTGGTTTCAGACGCAGCAGGAATTTCTCGAGTTCGTCAATCCTTTCGCGAGATATACGAGTTTCAAATTAAGGAATGGTTGAGAGGCCATCAAATTTTCGCAAGTCTGATACACGAAACCAGTAACTACAATGGCCAAGGGGAAAAATACACATACCGTTGTAATCGGGCGAGTTTCTACTTTCAGATGCAACAGGAATTTCTCGATTCCCTCAATCCGTTCACGAGATATGGGAGTTTGAAGTTAAGGAATGGTTGAGAAACCACCAAAATTTTCGCAAGTCTGATACTCGGAACCAATAACTACAATGGCCTATGGGAAATATTCACATACCGTTGTAATCGGGCGAACTTCTGCTTTCAGATACAACAGGAATTTCTCGAGTTCGTCAATCCGTTCGCGAGATATGCGAGTTTGAAATTAAGGAATGGTTGAGAAACCATCAAAATTTGCGGAATCTGATACTCGAAACCAATAACTAGTATGGTCTAGGGCAAAAATACACATACCGTTGTATTCGGGCGAGTGTCTGCTTTATGATTCAACAGGAATTTCTCGAGTTCGTCAATCCGTTCGCGAGATATGGGGGTTTCTAGTTAAGGAAAGGTTGAGAAACCATCAAAATTTTCGGAATCTGATGCTTGGAACCAATAACTACTATGGTCTTGGACAAAAATACACATACCGTTGTAATCGGGCGAGTTTCTGCTTTCAAATGCAACAGGAATTTCTCGAGTTCGTCAATCCGCTCGCGAGATATGGGAGTTTGAAATTAAGGAATGGTTGAGAAACCTTCAAAATTTTCGCAAGTCTGATACTCGAAAACAATAACTTCTATGGTCTAGAGCAAAAATGCACATACCGTTGTAATCGCGAGAGTTTCTACTTTCAGATGCAACAGAAATTTTTCGGATTCGTCAATCCGTTCGCGAAATATCAGAGTTTGGAATTAAGAGATGGTTGAGAAACCATCAAAATTTTCGCAAGTCTGATACTCGAAACCAATAACTACTATGGCCTAGGGCAAAAATAGACATACCGTTGTAATCGGGCGAGTTTCTGCTTTCAGATGCAACAGGAACTTTTCGAGATCGTCAATCCGTTCGCGAGATATGGGAGTATGAAGTTAAGGAATGGTTGACAAACCATCAAAATTTTCGCAAATCTGATACTCGAAACCAATAACTGGAATGGCCTAGGGGAAAGGTACACACACCATTGTAATCGGGCGAGTTTCTACTTTCAGATGCAACAGGAACTTCTCGAGTTCGTCAATCCGTTCGCAAGATATGGGAGTATGAAGTTAAGGAATGGTTGACAATCCATCAAAATTTTCGCAAATCTGATACTCGGAACCAATAACTACAATGGCCTAGGGGAAATATTCACATACCGTTGTAATCGGGCGAACTTCTGCTTTCAGATACAACAGAAATTTCTCGAGTTCGTCAATCCGTTCGCGAGATATGGGAGTTTGAAATTAAGGAATGGTTGAGAAACCATCAAAATTTTCCCAAGTCTGATACTCGAAACCAATAACAACTATGGTCTAGAACAAAAATACACATACCGTTGTAATCGCGAGAGTTTCTACTTTCAGATGCAGCAGAAATTTTTCGGATTGGTCAATCCGTTCGCGAAATATCAGAGTTTGGAATTAAGAGATGGTTGAGAAACCATCAAAATTTTCGCAAGTCTGATACTCGAAACCAATAAATACTATGGCCTAGGGCAAAAATAGACATACCGTTGTAACCGGGGGAGTTTCTGCTTTCAGATGCAACAGGAAATTCTCGAGATCGTCAATCAGTTCGCGCGATATGGGAGTTTGAAGTTAAGGAATGGTTGAGAAACCATCAAAATTTTCGCAAGACTGATACTCGAAACCAATAACTACAATGGCCTAGGGGAAAAATACACATACCCTTGTAATCGGGCGAGTTTCTACTTTCAGATGCAACAGGAATTTTGCGAGTTCGTCAATCGGTTCGCGAGATGTGGGAGTTTGAAGTTAAGGAATGGTTGAGAAACCATAAAAATTTTCGGAAGTCTGATACTCGAAACCAATAACTGGAATGGCCTAGGGGAAATATTCACATACCGTTGTAATCGGGCGAGCTTCTGCTTTCAGATGCAACAGGAATTTCTCGAGTTCGTCAATCCGCTTTCGAGATATAGGAGTTTGAAGTTAAGGAATGGTTGAGAAACCATCAAAATTTTCGCAAGTCTGATACTCGAAACCAATAACTGGAATGGCCTAGGGGAAAGTACACACACCATTGTAATCGTGCGAGTTTCTACTTTCAGATGCAACAGGAATTTCTCGAATTCGTCAATCCGTTCGCGAGGTATGGGAGTTTTATGTTAAGGAATGGTTGAAAAACCATCAAAGTTTTCGCAAGTATGATACACGAAAGCAATAACTACAGTGGCCAAGGGGAAAAACACAAATACCGTTGTAATCGGGCGAGTTTCTGCTTTCAGATGCAACAGGAATATCTCGAGTTTGCCAATCCGTTCGCGAGATATGGGAGTTTGAAGTTCAGGAATGGTTGAGAAACCATCAAAATTTTCGCAAGTCTGATACTCGAAACCAATAACTACTATGGCCTAGGGCAAAAATACACCTTCCATTGTAAACGGGCGAGTTTATGCTTTCAGATGCAACAGGAATTTCTCGAGTTCGTCAATCCGTTCGCGAGATATGCGAGTTTGAAATTAAGCAATGGTTGAGAAACCATCAAAATTTTCGTAAGTCTGATACACGAAACCAATAACTGGAATGGCCTAGGGGAAAAGTACACACACCATTTTAATCGGGCGAGTTGCTACTTTCAGATGCAACAGGAATTTCTCGAATTCGTCAATCCGTTCGCGAGGTATGGGAGTTTGAAGTTAAGGAATGGTTGAGAAACCATCAAAGTTTTCGCAAGTATGATACTCGAAAGCAATAACTACAGTGGCCAAGGGGAAAAACACAAATACCGTTGTAATCGAGCGAGTTTCTGCTTTCAGATGCAACAGGAATATCTCGAGTTCGACAATCCGTTCGCGAGATATGGGAGTTTGAAGTTAAGGAATGGTTGAGAAACCATCAAAATTTTCGGAATCTGATACTCGGAAACATTAACTACTATGGTCTAGGGCAAAAATACACATACCGTTGTAATCGGGCGAGTTTCTACTTTCAGATGCAACAGGAATTTCTCGAGTTCGTCAATCCGTTCGCGAGATATTGGAGTTTGAAGTTAAGGAATGGTTAAGAAACCATCAAAATTTTCGCAAGTCTGATACTCGAAACCAATAACTGGAATGGCCTAGGGGAAAGGTACACACACAATTGTAATCATGCGAGTTTCTAATTTCAGATGCAACAGGAATTTCTCGAATTCGTCAATCCGTTCGCGAGGTATGGGAGTTTTAAGTTAAGGAATGGTTGAGAAACCATCAAAGTTTTCGCAAGTATGATACATGAAAGCAATAACTACAGTGGCCAAGGGGAAAAACACAAATACCGTTGTAATCGGGCGAGTTTCTGCTTTCAGATGCAACAGGAATATCTCGAGTTTGCCAATCCGTTCGCGAGATATGGGAGTTTGAAGTTCAGGAATGGTTGAGAAACCATCAAAATTTTCGCAAGTCTGATACTCGAAACCAATAACTACTATGGCCTAGGGCAAAAATACACCTTCCATTGTAAACGGGCGAGTTTATGCTTTCAGATGCAACAGGAATTTCTCGAGTTCGTCAATCCGTTCGCGAGATATGCGAGTTTGAAATTAAGCAATGGTTGAGAAACCATCAAAATTTTCGTAAGTCTGATACACGAAACCAATAACTGGAATGGCCTAGGGGAAAAGTACACACACCATTTTAATCGGGCGAGTTGCTACTTTCAGATGCAACAGGAATTTCTCGAATTCGTCAATCCGTTCGCGAGGTATGGGAGTTTGAAGTTAAGGAATGGTTGAGAAACCATCAAAGTTTTCGTAAGTCTGATACTCGAAACCAATAACTGGAATGGCCTAGGGGAAAAGTACACACACCATTGTAATCGGGCGAGTTTCCACTTTCAGATGCAACAGGAATTTCTCGAATTTGTCAATCCGTTCGCGAGGTATGGGAGTTTGAAGTTAAGGAATGGTTGAGAAATCATCAAAGTTTTCGCAAGTATGATACTCGAAAGCAATAACTACAATGGCCTAGGGGCAAAATACAAATACCGTTGTAATCGGGCGAGTTTCTGATTTCAGATGCAACAGGAATTTCTCGAGTTCGTCAATCCGTTCGCGAGATATGCGAGTTTGAAATTAAGCAATGGTTGAGAAACCATCAAAATTTTCGTAAGTCTGATACACGAAACCAATAACTGGAATGGCCTAGGGGAAAAGTACACACACCATTTTAATCGGGCGAGTTGCTACTTTCAGATGCAACAGGAATTTCTCGAATTCGTCAATCCGTTCGCGAGGTATGGGAGTTTGAAGTTAAGGAATGTTTGAGAAACCATCAAAGTTTTCGCAAGTCTGATACTCGAAACCAATAACTACAATGGCCTAGGGGAAAAATTCACATACCGTTGTATTCGGGCGAGCTTCTACTTTCAGAGGCAACCGGAATTTCTCGAGTTCGTCAATCTGCTCGCGAGATATGGGAGATTGAAGTTAAGGAATGGTTGAGAAACCATCAAAATTTGCGGAATCTGATACTCGAAACCAATAACTACTATGGTCCAGAGCAAAAATACACATACCGTTGAAATCGGGCAAGTGTCTGCTTTCGGATTCAACAGGAATTTCTCGAGTTCGTCCATCCGTTCGCGAGATATGGGAGTTTGAAGTTCAGGAATGGTTGGGAAACCATCAAAATTTTCGCAAGTCTGATACTCGAAACCAATAACTACTATGGCCTAGGGCAAAAATACACCTTCCATTTAAACGGGCGAGTTTATGCTTTCAGATGCAACAGGAATTTCTCGAGTTCGTCAATCCGTTCGCGAGATATGCGAGTTTGAAATTAAGCAATGGTTGAGAAACCATCAAAATTTTCGTAAGTCTGATACACGAAACCAATAACTGGAATGGCCTAGGGGAAAAGTACACACACCATTTTAATCGGGCGAGTTGCTACTTTCAGATGCAACAGGAATTTCTCGAATTCGTCAATCCGTTCGCGAGGTATGGGAGTTTAAAGTTAAGGAATGGTTGAGAAACCATCAAAGTTTTCGCAAGTCTGATACTCGAAACCAATAACTACAATGGCCTAGGGGAAAAATTCACATACCGTTGTATTCGGGCGAGCTTCTACTTTCAGATGCAACCGGAATTTCTCGAGTTCGTCAATCTGCTCGCGAGATATGGGAGATTGAAGTTAAGGAATGGTTGAGAAACCATCAAAATTTGCGGAATCTGATACTCGAAACCAATAACTACTATGGTCCAGAGCAAAAATACACATACCGTTGAAATCGGGCAAGTGTCTGCTTTCGGATTCAACAGGAATTTCTCGAGTTCGTCCATCCGTTCGCGAGATATGGGAGTTTGAAGTTAAGGAATGGTTGAGAAACCATCAAAATTTTCGCAAATCTGATACTCGAAACCAATGACTGGAATGGCCTAGGGGAAAAGTACACTCACCTTTGTAATCGGGCGAGTTTCTACTTTCAGATGCAGCAGGAATTTCTCGAGTTCGACAATCCGTTCGCGAGATATGGGATTTTGAAGTTAAGGAATGGTTGAGAAACCATCAAAATTTTTGGAATCTGATACTCGGAAACATTAACTACTATGGTCTAGGGCAAAAATACACATACCGTTGTAATCGGGCGAGTTTCTACTTTCAGATGCAACAGGAATTTCTCGAGTTCGTCAATCCGTTCGCGAGATATTGGAGTTTGAAGTTAAGGAATGGTTAAGAAACCATCAAAATTTTCGCAAGTCTGATACTCGAAACCAATAACTGGAATGGCCTAGGGGAAAGGTACACACACCATTGTAATCAGGCGAGTTTCTAATTTCAGATGCAACAGGAATTTCTCGAATTCGTCAATCCGTTCGCGAGGTATGGGAGTTTTAAGTTAAGGAATGGTTGAGAAACCATCAAAGTTTTCGCAAGTATGATACATGAAAGCAATAACTACAGTGGCCAAGGGGAAAAACACAAATACCGTTGTAATCGGGCGAGTTTCTGCTTTCAGATGCAACAGGAATATCTCGAGTTTGCCAATCCGTTCGCGAGATATGGGAGTTTGAAGTTCAGGAATGGTTGAGAAACCATCAAAATTTTCGCAAGTCTGATACTCGAAACCAATAACTACTATGGCCTAGGGCAAAAATACACCTTCCATTGTAAACGGGCGAGTTTATGCTTTCAGATGCAACAGGAATTTCTCGAGTTCGTCAATCCGTTCGCGAGATATGCGAGTTTGAAATTAAGCAATGGTTGAGAAACCATCAAAATTTTCGTAAGTCTGATACACGAAACCAATAACTGGAATGGCCTAGGGGAAAAGTACACACACCATTTTAATCGGGCGAGTTGCTATTTTCAGATGCAACAGGAATTTCTCGAATTCGTCAATCCGTTCGCGAGGTATGGGAGTTTGAAGTTAAGGAATGGTTGAGAAACCATCAAAGTTTTCGCAAGTATGATACTCGAAAGCAAGAACTACAGTGGCCAAGGGGAAGAACACAAATACCGTTGTAATCGGGCGAGTTTCTGCTTTCAGATGCAACAGGAATATCTCGAGTTTGCCAATCCGTTCGCGAGATATGGGAGTTTGAATTTCAGGAATGGTTGAGAAACCATCAAAATTTTCGCAAGTCTGATACTCGAAACCAATAACTACTATGGCCTAGGGCAAAAATACACCTTCCATTTAAACGGGCGAGTTTATGCTTTCAGATGCAACAGGAATTTCTCGACTTCGTCAATCCGTTCGCGAGATATGCGAGTTTGAAATTAAGCAATGGTTGAGAAACCATCAAAATTTTCGTAAGTCTGATACACGAAACCAATAACTGGAATGGCCTAGGGGAACAGTACACACACCATTTTAATCGGGCGAGTTGCTACTATCAGATGCAACAGGAATTTCTCGAATTCGTCAATACGTTCGCGAGGTATGGGAGTTTGAAGTTAAGGAATGGTTGAGAAACCATCAAAGTTTTCGCAAGTCTGATACTCGAAACCAATAACTACAATGGCCTAGGGGAAAAATTCACATACCGTTGTATTCGGGCGAGCTTCTATTTTCAGATGCAACCGGAATTTCTCGAGTTCGTCAATCTGCTCGCGAGATATGGGAGATTGAAGTTAAGGAATGGTTGAGAAACCATCAAAATTTGCGGAATCTGATACTCGAAACCAATAACTACTATGGTCCAGAGCAAAAATACACATACCGTTGAAATCGGGCAAGTGTCTGCTTTCGGATTCAACAGGAATTTCTCGAGTTCGTCCATCCGTTCGCGAGATATGGGAGTTTGAAGTTAAGGAATGGTTGAGAAACCATCAAAATTTTCGCAAGTCTGATACTCGAAACCAATAACTGGAATGGCCTAGGGGAAAGGTACACACACCATTGTAATCAGGCGAGTTTCTACTTTCAGATGCAACAGGAATTTCTCGAATTCGTCAATCCGTTCGCGTGGTATGGGAGTTTTAAGTTAAGGAATGGTTGAGAAACCATCAAAGTTTTCGCAAGTATGATACTCGAAAGCAATAACTACAGTGGCCTAGGGGAAAAACACAAATACCGTTGTAATCGGGCGAGTTTCTGCTTTCAGATGCAACAGGAATATCTCGAGTTTGCCAATCCGTTCGCGAGATATGGGAGTTTGAAGTTCAGGAATGGTTGAGAAACCATCAAAATTTTCGCATGTCTTATACTCGAAACCATTAACTACTAAGGTCTAGGGCAAAAATGCACATGCCGTTGTAATCGGGCGAGTTTCTGCTTTCAGATTCAACAGGAATTACTCGAGTTCGTCAATCCGTTCGCGAGGTATGCGAGTTTGAAATTAAGGAATGGTTGAGAAACCATCCAAATTTTGGTAAGTCTGATACTCGAAACGAATAACTGGAATGGCGTAGGGGAAAAGTAGACACACCATTGTAATCGGGCGAGTTTCTACTTTCAGATGCAACAGGAATTTCTCGAATTCGTCAATCCGTTCGCGAGGTATGGGTGTTTGAAGTTAAGGAATGGTTGAGAAACCATCAAAGTTTTCGCAAGTATGATACTCGAAAGCAATTACTACAATGGCCTAGGGGAAAAATACAAATACCGTTGTAATTGGGCGAGTTTCTGCTTTCAGATGCAACAGGAATTTCTCGAGTTTGTCAATCCGTTCGCGAGATATGGGGGTTTGAAGTTATGGAATGGTTGAGAAACCATCAAAATTTTCGCAAGTCTGATACTCGAAACCAATAACTACTATGGCCTAGGGCAAAAATACACCTTCCATTGTAAACGGGCGAGTTTATGCTTTCAGATGCAACAGGAACTTCTCGAATTCGTCAATCCGTTCGCGAGGTATGGGAGTTTGAAGTTAAGGAATGGTTGAGAAATCATCAAAGTTTTCGCAAGTATGATACTCGAAAGCAATAACTACAATGGCCTAGGGGAAAAATACAAATACCGTTGTAATCGGGCGAGTTTCTGCTTTCAGATGCAACAGGAATTTCTCGAGTTCGTCAATCCGTTCGCGAGATATGCGAGTTTGAAATTAAGGAATGGTTGAGAAACGATCAAAATTTTCGTAAGTCTGATACTTGAAACCAATAACTACTATGGCCTAGGGCAAAAATGCACATGCCGTTGTAATCGGGCGAGTTTCTGCTTTCAGATTCAACAGCAATTACTCGAGTTCGTCAATCCGTTCGCGAGATATGCGAGTTTGAAATTAAGGAATGGTTGAGAAACCATCAAAATTTTCGCATGTCTTATACTCGAAACCAACAACTACTATGGCCTAGGGCAAAAATGCACATGCAGTTGTAATCGGGCGAGTTTCTGCTTTCAGATGCAACAGGAATTTCTCGGGTTCGTCAATCCGTTCGCGATATATGGGAGTTTGAAATTAAGGAATGGTTGAGAAACCATCAAAATTTTCGTAAGTCTGATACACGAAACCAATAACTGGAATGGCCTAGGGGAAAAGTACACACACCATTGTAATCGGGCGAGTTTCTACATTCAGATGCAACAGGAATTTCTCGAATTCGTCAATCCGTTCGCGAGGTATGGGAGTGTGAAGTTAAGGAATGGTTGAGAAACCATCAAAGTTTTCGCAAGTATGATACTCGAAAGCAATAACTACAATGCCCTAGGGGAAAAATACAAATACCGTTGTAATCGGGCGAGTTTCTGCTTTCAGATGCAACAGGAATTTCTCGAGTTCGTCAATCCATTCGCGAGATATGCGAGTTTGAAATTAAGGAATGGTTGAGGAACGATCAAAATTTTCGTAAGTCTGATACTTGAAACCAATAACTACTATGGCATAGGGCAAAAATGCACATGCCGTTGTAATCGGGCGAGTTTCTGCTTTCAGATTCAACAGCAATTACTCGAGTTCGTCAATCCGTTCGCGAGATATGCGAGTTTGAAATTAAGGAATGGTTGAGAAACCATCAAAATTTTCGTAAGTCTGATACTCGAAACCAGTAACTGGAATGGCCTAGGGGAAAAGTACACACACCATTGTAATCGGGCGAGTTTCCACTTTCAGATGCAACAGGAATTTCTCGAATTCGTCAATCCGTTCGCGAGGTATGGGAGTTTGAAGTTAAGGAATGGTTGAGAAATCATCAAAGTTTTCGCAAGTATGATACTCGAAAGCAATAACTACAATGGCCTAGGGGAAAAATACAAATACCGTTGTAATCGGGCGAGTATCTGATTTCAGATGCAACAGGAATTTCTCGAGTTCGTCAATCCGTTCGCGAGATATGGGAGTTTGAAGTTCAGGAATGGTTAAGAAACCATCAAAATTTTCGCATGTCTTATACTCGAAACCAACAACTACTATGGCCTAGGGCAAAAATGCGCATACAGTTGTAATCGGGCGAGCTTCTGCTTTCAGATGCAACAGGAATTTCTCGGGTTCGTCAATCCGTTCGCGATATATGGGAGTTTGAAATTAAGGAATGGTTGAAAAACCATCAAAATTTTCGCAAGTCTGATACTCGAAACCAATAACTACTATGGTCTAGAGCAAAAATACACAAACCGTTGTAATCGGGCGAGTTTCTACTTTCAGATGCAACAGGAATTTCTCGATTTTCTCAATCCGTTCGGGAGATATGGGAGTTTGAAGTTAAGGAATGGTTGAGAAACCATAAAAATTTTGCAAGTCTCTTACTCGAAACGAATAACTGGAATGGCCTAGGGGAAAAGCACACACACCATTGTAATCGGGCGAGTTTCAACTTTCAGATGCAACACGAGTTTCTCGAGTTCGTCAATCCCTTCGCGAGATATGGGAGTTTGAATTTAAGGAATGGTCGAGAAACAATCAAAAATTTCGCAGGTCTGATACACGAAACCGATAACTACAATGGCCTAGGGGAAAAGTACACACACCATTGTAATCGGGCGAGTTTCTGCCTTCAGATGCAACAGGAATTTCTCGAGGTCGTCAATCCGTTCGCGAGATATGGGAGTTGTAGTTAAGGAATGGTTGAGAGACAATCAAAAATTTCGCAGGTCTGATACACGAAACCGATAACTACAATGGCCTAGGGGAAAAGTACACACACCATTGTAATCGGGCGAGTTTCTGCCTTCAGATGCAACAGGAATTTCTCGATTTTCTCAATCCGTTCGGGAGATATGGGAGTTTGAAGTTAAGGAATGGTTGAGAAACCATAAAAATTTTGCAAGTCTCTTACTCGAAACGAATAACTGGAATGGCCTAGGGGAAAAGCACACACACCATTGTAATCGGGCGAGTTTCAACTTTCAGATGCAACACGAGTTTCTCGAGTTCGTCAATCCCTTCGCGAGATATGGGAGTTTGAATTTAAGGAATGGTCGAGAAACAATCAAAAATTTCGCAGGTCTGATACACGAAACCGATAACTACAATGGCCTAGGGGAAAAGTACACACACCATTGTAATCGGGCGAGTTTCTACTTTCAGATGCAACAGGAATTTCTCGAATTCGTCAATCCGTTCGCGAGGTATGGGAGTTTGAAGTTAAGGAATGGTTGAAAAACCATCAAAATTTTCGCAAGTCTGATACTCGAAACCAATAACTACTATGGTCTAGAGCAAAAATACACAAACCGTTGTAATCGGGCGAGTTTCTACTTTCAGATGCAACAGGAATTTCTCGATTTTCTCAATCCGTTCGGGAGATATGGGAGTTTGAAGTTAAGGAATGGTTGAGAAACCATAAAAATTTTGCAAGTCTCTTACTCGAAACGAATAACTGGAATGGCCTAGGGGAAAAGCACACACACCATTGTAATCGGGCGAGTTTCAACTTTCAGATGCAACACGAGTTTCTCGAGTTCGTCAATCCCTTCGCGAGATATGGGAGTTTGAATTTAAGGAATGGTCGAGAAACAATCAAAAATTTCGCAGGTCTGATACACGAAACCGATAACTACAATGGCCTAGGGGAAAAGTACACACACCATTGTAATCGGGCGAGTTTCTGCCTTCAGATGCAACAGGAATTTCTCGAGGTCGTCAATCCGTTCGCGAGATATGGGAGTTGTAGTTAAGGAATGGTTGAGAGACAATCAAAAATTTCGCAGGTCTGATACACGAAACCGATAACTACAATGGCCTAGGGGAAAAGTACACACACCATTGTAATCGGGCGAGTTTCTGCCTTCAGATGCAACAGGAATTTCTCGAGGTCGTCAATCCGTTCTCGAGATATGAGAGTTGAAGTTAAGGAATGGTTGAGAAACCATCAAAATTTTGGCTAATCTGATACTCGAAACCAATAACTGGAATGGCCTAGGGGAAATGTACACATACCGTTGTAATCGGGCGAGTTTCTACTTTCAGATGCAACAGGAATTTCTCGATTTTCTCAATCCGTTCGGGAGACATGGGAGTTTGAAGTTAAGGAATGGTTGAGAAGCCATAAAAATTTTGCAAGTCTCTTACTCGAAACGAATAACTGGAATGGCCTAGGGGAAAAGCACACACACCATTGTAATCGGGCGAGTTTCTACTTTCAGATGCAACAGGAGTTTCTCGAGTTCGTCAATCCGTTCGCGAGATATGGGAGTTTGAAGTTAAGGAATGGTCGAGAAACCATCAAAATTTTCACAGGTCTGATACTCGAAACCAATAACTACTATGGTCTAGGGCGAAAATACGCATACCGTTGTAATTGGGCGAGCTTCTACTTTCAGATGCAAGAGGAATTTCTCGAGTTCGTCAATCCGTTCGCGAGATATGGGAGTTTGAAGTTGAGGAGTGGTTGCGGAACCATCAAAATTTTCGGAATCTCATACTCGAAACCAATAACTACTGTGGTCTAGGGCAAAAATACACATACCGTTGTAATCGGGCGAGTTTCTGCTTTCAGATGCAACAGGAATTTCTCGAGTTCGTCAATCTGTTCGCGAGATATGCGAGTTTGAATTTAAGGAATGGTTGAGTGTCCATTAAAATTTTCGCAAGTCTGATACTCGAAACCAATAACTGGAATGGCCTAGGGGAAAAGTACACATACCGTTGTAATCGGGCGAGTTTCTACTTTCAGATGCAACAGGAATTTCTCGATTTCCTCAATCCGTTCGGGAGATATGGGAGTTTGTAGTTAAGGAATGGTTGAGGAACGATCAAAATTTTCGCAAGTCTGATACTCGAAACCAATAACTGGAATGGCCTTGGGGAAAAGTACACACACCGTTGAAATCGGGCGAGTTTCTACTTTCAGATGCAACCGGAATTTCTCGAGTTCGTCAATCCGCGCGCGAGATATGGGAGTTTGAAGTTAAGGAATGGATGAGAAACCATCAAAATATGCGGAATCTGATACTCGGAACCATTAACTACTATGGTCTAGGGCAAAAATACACATACCGTGGTAATCGGGCGAGCTTCTGCTTTCAGATGCAACAGGAATTTCTCGAGGTCGTCAATCCGTTCTCGAGATATGAGAGTTGAAGTTAAGGAATGGTTGAGAAACCATCAAAATTTTCGCTAATCTGATACTCGAAACCAATAACTGGAATGGCCTAGGGGAAATGTACACATACCGTTGTAATCGGGCGAGTTTCTACTTTCAGATGCAACAGGAATTTCTCGATTTTCTCAATCCGTTCGGGAGACATGGGAGTTTGAAGTTAAGGAATGGTTGAGAAACCATAAAAATTTTGCAAGTCTCTTACTCGAAACGAATAACTGGAATGGCCTAGGGGAAAAGTACACACACCATTGTAATCGGGCGAGTTTCTGCCTTCAGATGCAATAGGAATTTCTCGAGTTCGTCAATCCGTTCGCGAGATATGGGAGTTTGAAGTTAGGGAATGGTTGAGAAACAATCAAAAATTTCGCAGGTCTGATACACGAAACCGATAACTACAATGGCCTAGGGGAAAAGTACACACACCATTGTAATCGGGCGAGTTTCTGCCTTCAGATGCAACAGGAATTTCTCGAGGTCCTCAATCCGTTCGCGAGATATGGGAGTTGAAGTTAAGGAATGGTTGAGAAACCATCAAAATTTTCGCAAATCTGATACTCGAAACCAATAACTACAACGGCCTAGGGGAAAAATACACATACCGTTGTAATCGGGGAGTTTCCACTTTCAGATGCAACAGAAATGTTTCGGATTCGTCAATCCGTTTGCGAAATATCGGAATTTGGAATTAAGAGATGGTTGAGAAACCATCAAAATTTTCGCAAGTCTGATACTCGAAACCAATAACTACTATGGCCTAGGGCAAAAATAGACATACCGTTGTATTCGGGCGAGTTCCTGCTTTCAGATGCAACGGGTGTTTCTCGTGTTCGTCAATCCGTTCGCGAGATATGGGAGTTTGATGTTAAGGAATGGTTGAGAATCCATCAAAATTTTCGCAAGCCTGATACTCGAAACCAATAACTGGAATGGCCCAGGGGAAAAGTACACACACCATTGTAATCGGGAGAGTTTCTGCTTTCAGATGCAACAGGAATTTCCCGAGTTCGTCAATCCGTTCGCGAGATATGGGACTTTGAAGTTAAGGAATGGTTGAGAAACCATCAAAATTTTCGCAAGTATGATACTCGAAACCAATAACTACAACGGCCTAGGGGAAAAATACACATACCGTTGTAATCGGGGAGTTTCCACTTTCAGATGCAACAGAAATGTTTCGGATTCGTCAATCCGTTCGCGAAATATCGGAGTTTGGAATTAAGAGATGGTTGAGAAACCATCAAAATTTTCGCAAGTCTGATACTCGAAACCAATAACTACTATGGCCTAGGGCAAAAATAGACATACCGTTGTATTCGGGCGAGTTCCTGCTTACAGATGCAACGGGTGTTTCTCGTGTTCGTCAATCCGTTCGCGAGATATGGGAGTTTGATGTTAAGGAATGGTTGAGAATCCATCAAAATTTTCGCAAGCCTGATACTCGAAACCAATAACTGGAATGGCCCAGGGGAAAAGTACACACACCATTGTAATCGGGCGAGTTTCTGCATTCAGATGCAACAGGAATTTCCCGAGTTCGTCAATCCGTTCGCGAAATATCGGAGTTTGGAATTAAGAGATGGTTGAGAAACCATCAAAATTTCCGCAAGTCTGATACTCGAAACCAATAACTACTATGGCCTAGGGCAAAAATAGACATACCGTTGTAATCGGGCGAGTTTCTTCTTTCAGATGCAACAGGAATTTCTCGAGATCGTCAATCAGTTCGCGCGATAGGGGAGTTTGAAGTTAAGGAATGGTTGAGAAACCATCAAAATTTTCGCAAGTCTGATACTCGAAACCAATAACTACAATGGCCTAGTGCGAAAATACACATACCGTTGTAATCGGGCGAGTTTCTGCTTTCAGATGCAACAGGAATTTCTCGAGTTCGTCAATCCGTTCGCGAGATATGCGAGTTTGAAACTGAGGAATGGTTGAGAAACCATCAAAATTTTCGCAAGTCTGATACTCGAAACCAATAACTACTATGGCCTAGGGCAAAAATAGACATACCGTTGTAATCGGGCGAGTTTCTTCTTTCAGATGCAACAGGAATTTCTCGAGATCGTCAATCAGTTCGCGCGATAGGGGAGTTTGAAGTTAAGGAATGGTTGAGAAACCATCAAAATTTTCGCAAGTCTGATACTCGAAACCAATAACTACAATGGCCTACGGGAAATATTCACATACCGTTGTAATCGGGCGAGCTTCTGCTTTCAGATACAACAGGAATTTCTCGAGTTCGTCAATCCGTTCGTGAGATATGGGAGTTTGAAGATAAGGAATGGTTGAGAAACCATAAAAATTTTTGCAAGTCTGATACTCGAAACCAGTAACTGGAATGGCCTAGGGGAAAAGTACACACACCACTGTAATCGGGCGAGTTTCTGCCTTCAGATGCAACAGGAATTTCTCGAGGTCGTCAATCCGTTCGCGAGATATGGGAGTTTGAATTTAAGGAATGGTTGACAAACCATCAAAATTTTCGCAAATCTGATACTCGAAACCAATAACTGGAATGGCCTAGGGGAAAAGTACACACACCATTGTAATCGGGCGAGTTTCTACTTTCAGGTGCAACAGGAATTGCTCGATTTCCTCAATCCGTTCGCGAGATATGGGAATTTGAAGTTAAGGAATGGTTGAGAAACCATCAAAATTTTCGCAAATCTGATACTCGAAACCAATAACTGGAATGGCCCAGGGGAAAAGTACACATACCGTTGTAATGGGGCGAGTTTCTACTTTCAGATGCAACAGGAATTTCTCGATTTCCTCAATCCGTTCGCGAGATATGGGAGTTTGAAGTTAGGGAATGGTTGAGAAACAATCAAAAATTTCGCAGGTCTGATACACGAAACCGATAACTACAATGGCCAAGGGGAAAAGTACACACACCATTGTAATCGGGCGAGTTTCTGCCTTCAGATGCAACAGGAATTTCTCGAGGTCGTCAATCCGTTCTCGAGATATGGGAGTTTGAATTTAAGGAATGGTTGACAAACCATCAAAATTTTCGCAAATCTGATACTCGAAACCAATAACTGGAATGGCCTAGGGGAAATGTACACATACCGTTGTAATGGGGCGAGTTTCTACTTTCAGATGCGACAGGAATTCCTCGAGTTCGTCAATCGGTTCGCGAGATATGGGAGTTTGAAGTTAGGGAATGGTTGAGAAACAATCAAAAATTTCGCAGGTCTGATACACGAAACCGATAACTACAATGGCCAAGGGGAAAAGTACACACACCATTGTAATCGGGCGAGTTTCTGCCTTCAGATGCAACAGGAATTTCTCGAGGTCGTCAATCCGTTCGCGAGATATGGGAGTTGAAGTTAAGGAATGGTTGAGAAACAATCAAAATTTTCGCAAGTCTGATGCTAGAAACGAATAACTGGAATGGCCTAGGGGAAAAGTACACACTCCATTGTAATCGGGCGAGTTTCTACTTTCAGACGCAACAGGAGTTTCTCGAGTTCGTCAATCCGTTCGCGAGATATGGGAGTATGAAGATAAGGAATGGTTGACAAACCATCAAAATTTTCGCAAATCTGATACTCAAAACCAATAACTGGAATGGCCTAGGGGAAATGTACACATACCGTTGTAATGGGGCGAGTTTCTACTTTCAGATGCGACAGGAATTCCTCGAGTTCGTCAATCGGTTCGCGAGATATGAGAGTTTGAATTTAAGGAATGGTTGAGAGTCCATTAAAATTTTCGCAAGTCTGATACTCGAAACCAATAACTGGAATTGCCTAGGGGAAAAGTACACACACCATTGTAATCAGGCGAGTTTCTGCCTTCAGATGCAATAGGAATTTCTCGAGTTCGTCAATCCGTTCGCGAGATATGGGAGTTTGAAGTTAGGGAATGGTCGAGAAACCATCAAAATTTTCACAAGTCTGATACTCGAAACCAATAACTGGAACGGCCTAGGGGAAAAGTACACACACCATTGTAATCGGGCGAGTTTCTGCCTTCAGATGCAATAGGAATTTCTCGAGTTCGTAAATCCGTTCGCGAGATATGGGAGTTTGAAGTTAGGGAATGATTGAGAAAAGATCAAAAATTTCGCAAGTCTGATACACGAAACCGATAACTACAATGGCCTAGGGGAAAAGTACACATACCGTTGTAATGGGGCGAGTTTCTACTTTCAGATCCAACAGGAATTTCATGATTTCCTCAATCCGTTCACGAGATATGGGAGTTTGAAGTTAAGGAATGGTTGAGAAACCATCAAAATTTTCCCAAGTCTGATACTCGAAACAATTAACTACTATGACCTAGGGCAAAAATACACATACCGTGGTAATCGGGCGAGTTTCTGATTCGGTTCAACAGGAATTTCTCGAGTTCGTCAGTCGGTTCGCGAGATATGGGAGTTTGAAGTTAAGGAATGGTTGAGAAACCATAAAAATTTTCGCAAGTCGGATACTCGAAACCAATAACTGGAATGGCCTAGGGGAAAAGTTCGCATACCGTTGTAATCGGGCGAGTTTCTACTTTCAGACGCAACAGGAATTTCTCGATTTCCTAAATCCGTTCGGGAGATATGGGAGTTTGAAGTTAAGGAATGGTTGAGAAACCATCAAAATTTTCGCAAGTCTGATACTCGAAACCAATAACTACTATGGCCTAGGGCAAAAATACACATACCTTTGTATTCGGGCGAGTTCCTGCTTTCAGATGCAACAGGAATTTCTCGTGTTCGTCAATCCGTTCGCGAGATATGGGAGTTTGAAGTTAAGGAATGGTTGACAAACCATCAAAATTTTCGCAAATCTGATACTCGAAACCAATAACAGGAATGGCCTAGGGGGAAAGTAAACACACCGTTGTAATGGGGCGAGTCTCTACTTTCAGATGCAATAGGAATTTCTCGAGTTCGTCAATCGGATCGCGAGATATGGGAGTTTGAAGTTAAGGAATGGTTGAGAAACCATCAAAATTTGCGGAATCTGATACTCGAAACCAATAACTACTATGGTCTAGGGCAAAAATACACATACCGTTGTAATCGTGCGAGTGCCTGCTTTCAGATGCAACAGGAATTTCTCGAGTTCGTCAGTCCGTTCGCGAGATATGGGAGTTTGAATCTAAGGAACGTTTGAGAAACCATCAAAATTTGCGGAATCTGATACTCGAAACCAATAACTACTATGGTCTAGGGCAAAAATACGCATACCGTTGTAATCGGGCGAGTTTCTGCTTTCAGATTCAACAGGAATTACTCGAGTTCGTCAATCCGTTTGCGAGATATGGGAGTTTGAAGTTAAGGAATGGTTGACAAACCATCAAAATTTACGCAAATCTGATACTCGAAACCAATAACAGGAATGGCCTAGGGGGAAAGTACACATACCGTTGTAATGGGGCGAGTTTCTGCTTTCAGATGCAACCGGAATTTCTCGAGTTCGTCAATCCGCTCGCGAGGTATGGGAGTTTGAAGTTAATGAATGGTTGAGAAACCACAAAAATTTTCGGAATCTGATACTCGAAACCAATAACTACAATGGCCTAGGGGAAAAATCCACATACCGTTGTAATCGGGCGAGTTTCTACTTTCAGATGCAACCGGAATTTCTCGAGTTCGTCAATCCGCTCGCGAGATATGCGAGTTTGAATTTAAGGAATGGTTGAGAGTCCAGTAAAATTTTCGCAAGTCGGATACTCGAAACCAATAACTGGAACGGCCTAGGGGAAAAGTACACACACCATTGTAATCGGGCGAGTTTCTGCCTTCAGATGCAATAGGAATTTCTCGAGTTCGTAAATCCGTTCGCGAGATATGGGAGTTTGAAGTTAGGGAATGATTGAGAAACAATCAAAAATTTCGCAAGTCGGATACTCGAAACCAATAACTGGAATGGCCTAGGGGAAAAGTTCACATACCGTTGTAATCGGGCGAGTTTCTACTTTCAGACGCAACAGGAATTTCTCGATTTCCTCAAACCGTTTGGGAGATATGGGAGTTTGAAGTTAAGGAATGGTTGAGAAACCATCAAAATTTTCGCAAGTATGATACTCGAAACCAATAACTACTATGGCCTAGGGCAAAAATACACATACCTTTGTATTCGGGCGAGTTCCTGCTTTCAGATGCAACAGGAATTTCTCGTGTTCGTCAATCCGTTCGCGAGATATGGGAGTTTGATGTTAAGGAATGGTTGACAAACCATCAAAATTTTCGCAAATCTGATACTCGAAACCAATAACAGGAATGGCCTAGGGGGAAAGTACACATACCGTTGTAATGGGGCGAGTTTCTACTTTCAGATGCAATAGGAATTTCTCGAGTTCGTCAATCGGATCGCGAGATATGGGAGTTTGAAGTTAAGGAATGGTTGAGAAACCATCAAAATTTGCGGAATCTGATACTCGAAACCAATAACTACTATGGTCTAGGGCAAAAATACACATACCGTTGTAATCGGGCGAGTGCCTGCTTTCAGATGCAACAGGAATTTCTCGAGTTCGTCAGTCCGTTCGCGAGATATGGGAGTTTGAATCTAAGGAACGTTTGAGAAACCATCAAAATTTGCGGAATCTGATACTCGAAACCAATAACTACTATGGTCTAGGGCAAAAATACGCATACCGTTGTAATCGGGCGAGTTTCTGCTTTCAGATTCAACAGGAATTACTCGAGTTCGTCAATCCGTTTGCGAGATATGGGAGTTTGAAGTTAAGGAATGGTTGACAAACCATCAAAATTCTCGCAAATCTGATACTCGAAACCAATAACAGGAATGGCCTAGGGGGAAAGTACACATACCGTTGTAATGGGGCGAGTTTCTGCTTTCAGATGCAACCGGAATTTCTCGAGTTCGTCAATCCGCTCGCGAGGTATGGGACTTTGAAGTTAAAGAATGGTTGAGAAACCATCAAAATTTTCGCAAGCCTGATACTCGACACCAATAACTGGAATGGCCCAGGGGAAAAGTACGCACACCATTGTAATCGGGCGAGTTTCTGCTTTCAGATGCAACAGGAATTTCCCGAGTTCGTCAATCCGGTCGCGAGATATGGGACTTTGAAGTTAAGGAATGGTTGAGAAACCATCAAAATTTTCGCAAGTATGATACTCGAAACCAATAACTACAATGGCCTAGGGGAAAAATATACATACCGTTGTAATCGGGGAGTTTCTACTTTCAGATGCAACAGAAATGTTTCGGATTCGTCAATCCGTTCGCGAAATATCGGAGTTTGGAATTAAGAGATGGTTGAGAAACCATCAAAATTTTCGCAAGTCTGATACTCGAAACCAATAACTACTATGGCCAAGGCAAAAATAGACATTCCGTTGTAATCGGACGAGTTTCTGCTTTCAGATGCAACAGGAATTTCTCGAGTTCGTCAATCCGTTCGCGAGATATGCGAGTTTCAATCTGAGGAATGGTTGAGAAACCATCAAAATTTTCGCAAGTCTGATACTCGATACCAATAACTACAATGGCCTAGGGGAAATATTCACATACCGTTGTAATCGGGCGAGCTTCTGCTTTCAGATACAACAGGAATTTCTCGAGTTCGACAATCCGTTCGCGAGATATGGGAGTTTGAAACTGAAGAATGGGTGAGAAACCATCAAAATTTTCGCAAGTCTGATACTCGAAACCAATAACTAAAGTGGCCTAGTGCGAAAATACACATACCGTTGTATTCGGGCGAGTTCCTGCTTTCAGATGCAACGGGTGTTTCTCGTGTTCGTCAATCCGTTCGCGAGATATGGGAGATTGATGTTAAGGAATGGTTGAGAATCCATCAAAATTTTCGCAAGCCTGATACTCGAAACCAATAACTGGAATGGCCCAGGGGAAAAGTACACACACCATTGTAATCGGGCGAGTTTCTGCTTTCAGATGCAACAGGAATTTCCCGAGTTCGTCAATCCGGTCGGGAGATATGGGACTTTGAAGTTAAGGAATGGTTGAGAAACCATCAAAATTTTCGCAAGTATGATACTCGAAACCAATAACTACAATGGCCTAGGGGAAAAATACACATACCGTTGTAATCGGGGAGTTTCTACTTTCAGATGCAACAGAAATGTTTCGGATTCGTCAATCCGCTCGCGAAATATCGGAGTTTGGAATTAAGAGATGGTTGAGAAACCATCAAAATTTTCGCAAGTCTGATACTCGAAACCAATAACTACTATGGCCAAGGCAAAAATAGACATTCCGTTGTAATCGGACGAGTTTCTGCTTTCAGATGCAACAGGAATTTCTCGAGTTCGTCAATCCGTTCGCGAGATATGCGAGTTTGAATCTGAGGAATGGTTGAGAAACCATCAAAATTTTCGCAAGTCTGATACTCGATACCAATAACTACAATGGCCTAGGGGAAATATTCACATACCGTTGTAATCGGGCGAGCTTCTGCTTTCAGATACAACAGGAATTTCTCGAGTTCGACAATCCGTTCGCGAGATATGGGAGTTTGAAACTGAAGAATGGGTGAGAAACCATCAAAATTTTCGCAAGTCTGATACTCGAAACCAATAACTAAAGTGGCCTAGTGCGAAAATACACATACCGTTGTATTCGGGCGAGTTCCTGCTTTCAGATGCAACGGGTGTTTCTCGTGTTCGTCAATCCGTTCGCGAGATATGGGAGTTTGATGTTAAGGAATGGTTGAGAATCCATCAAAATTTTCGCAAGCCTGATACTCGAAACCAATAACTGGAATGGCCCAGGGGAAAAGTACACACACCATTGTAATCGGGCGAGTTTCTGCTTTCAGATGCAACAGGAATTTCCCGAGTTCGTCAATCCGTTCGCGAGATATGGGACTTTGAAGTTAAGGAATGGTTGAGAAACCATCAAAATTTTCGCAAGTATGATACTCGAAACCAATAACTACAACGGCCTAGGGAAAAAATACACATACCGTTGTAATCGGGGAGTTTCCACTTTCAGATGCAACAGAAATGTTTCGGATTCGTCAATCCGTTCGAGAAATATCGGAGTTTGGAATTAAGAGATGGTTGAGAAACCATCAAAATTTTCGCAAGTCTGATACTCGAAACCAATAACTACTATGGCCTAGGGCAAAAATAGACATACCGTTGTATTCGGGCGAGTTCCTGCTTTCGGATGCAACGGGTGTTTCTCGTGTTCGTCAATCCGTTCGCGAGATATGGGAGTTTGATGTTAAGGAATGGTTGAGAATCCATCAAAATTTTCGCAAGCCTGATACTCGAAACCAATAACTGGAATGGCCCAGGGGAAAAGTACACACACCATTGTAATCGGGCGAGTTTCTGCTTTCAGATGCAACAGGAATTTCCCGAGTTCGTCAATCCGTTCGCGAGATATGGGACTTTGAAGTTAAGGAATGGTTGAGAAACCATCAAAATTTTCGCAAGTATGATACTCGAAACCAATAACTACAACGGCCTAGGGGAAAAATACACATACCGTTGTAATCGGGGAGTTTCCACTTTCAGATGCAACAGAAATGTTTCGGATTCGTCAATCCGTTCGCGAAATATCGGAGTTTGGAATTAAGAGATGGTTGAGAAACCATCAAAATTTTCGCAAGTCTGATACTCGAAACCAATAACTACTATGGCCTAGGGCAAAAATAGACATACCGTTGTATTCGGGCGAGTTCCTGCTTTCAGATGCAACGGGTGTTTCTCGTGTTCGTCAATCCGTTCGCGAGATATGGGAGTTTGATGTTAAGGAATGGTTGACAAACCATCAAAATTTTCGCAAATCTGATACTCGAAACCAATAACAGGAATGGCCTAGGGGGAAAGTACACATACCGTTGTAATGGGGCGAGTTTCTACTTTCAGATGCAATAGGAATTTCTCGAGTTCGTCAATCGGATCGCGAGATATGGGAGTTTGAAGTTAAGGAATGGTTGAGAAACCATCAAAATTTGCGGAATCTGATACTCGAAACCAATAACTACTATGGTCTAGGGCAAAAATACACATACCGTTGTAATCGGGCGAGTGCCTGCTTTCAGATGCAACAGGAATTTCTCGAGTTCGTCAGTCCGTTCGCGAGATATGGGAGTTTGAATCTAAGGAACGTTTGAGAAACCATCAAAATTTGCGGAATCTGATACTCGAAACCAATAACTACTATGGTCTAGGGCAAAAATACGCATACCGTTGTAATCGGGCGAGTTTCTGCTTTCAGATTCAACAGGAATTACTCGAGTTCGTCAATCCGTTTGCGAGATATGGGAGTTTGAAGTTAAGGAATGGTTGACAAACCATCAAAATTCTCGCAAATCTGATACTCGAAACCAATAACAGGAATGGCCTAGGGGGAAAGTACACATACCGTTGTAATGGGGCGAGTTTCTGCTTTCAGATGCAACCGGAATTTCTCGAGTTCGTCAATCCGCTCGCGAGGTATGGGACTTTGAAGTTAAAGAATGGTTGAGAAACCATCAAAATTTTCGCAAGCCTGATACTCGACACCAATAACTGGAATGGCCCAGGGGAAAAGTACGCACACCATTGTAATCGGGCGAGTTTCTGCTTTCAGATGCAACAGGAATTTCCCGAGTTCGTCAATCCGGTCGCGAGATATGGGACTTTGAAGTTAAGGAATGGTTGAGAAACCATCAAAATTTTCGCAAGTATGATACTCGAAACCAATAACTACAATGGCCTAGGGGAAAAATATACATACCGTTGTAATCGGGGAGTTTCTACTTTCAGATGCAACAGAAATGTTTCGGATTCGTCAATCCGTTCGCGAAATATCGGAGTTTGGAATTAAGAGATGGTTGAGAAACCATCAAAATTTTCGCAAGTCTGATACTCGAAACCAATAACTACTATGGCCAAGGCAAAAATAGACATTCCGTTGTAATCGGACGAGTTTCTGCTTTCAGATGCAACAGGAATTTCTCGAGTTCGTCAATCCGTTCGCGAGATATGCGAGTTTCAATCTGAGGAATGGTTGAGAAACCATCAAAATTTTCGCAAGTCTGATACTCGATACCAATAACTACAATGGCCTAGGGGAAATATTCACATACCGTTGTAATCGGGCGAGCTTCTGCTTTCAGATACAACAGGAATTTCTCGAGTTCGACAATCCGTTCGCGAGATATGGGAGTTTGAAACTGAAGAATGGGTGAGAAACCATCAAAATTTTCGCAAGTCTGATACTCGAAACCAATAACTAAAGTGGCCTAGTGCGAAAATACACATACCGTTGTATTCGGGCGAGTTCCTGCTTTCAGATGCAACGGGTGTTTCTCGTGTTCGTCAATCCGTTCGCGAGATATGGGAGATTGATGTTAAGGAATGGTTGAGAATCCATCAAAATTTTCGCAAGCCTGATACTCGAAACCAATAACTGGAATGGCCCAGGGGAAAAGTACACACACCATTGTAATCGGGCGAGTTTCTGCTTTCAGATGCAACAGGAATTTCCCGAGTTCGTCAATCCGGTCGGGAGATATGGGACTTTGAAGTTAAGGAATGGTTGAGAAACCATCAAAATTTTCGCAAGTATGATACTCGAAACCAATAACTACAATGGCCTAGGGGAAAAATACACATACCGTTGTAATCGGGGAGTTTCTACTTTCAGATGCAACAGAAATGTTTCGGATTCGTCAATCCGCTCGCGAAATATCGGAGTTTGGAATTAAGAGATGGTTGAGAAACCATCAAAATTTTCGCAAGTCTGATACTCGAAACCAATAACTACTATGGCCAAGGCAAAAATAGACATTCCGTTGTAATCGGACGAGTTTCTGCTTTCAGATGCAACAGGAATTTCTCGAGTTCGTCAATCCGTTCGCGAGATATGCGAGTTTGAATCTGAGGAATGGTTGAGAAACCATCAAAATTTTCGCAAGTCTGATACTCGATACCAATAACTACAATGGCCTAGGGGAAATATTCACATACCGTTGTAATCGGGCGAGCTTCTGCTTTCAGATACAACAGGAATTTCTCGAGTTCGACAATCCGTTCGCGAGATATGGGAGTTTGAAACTGAAGAATGGGTGAGAAACCATCAAAATTTTCGCAAGTCTGATACTCGAAACCAATAACTAAAGTGGCCTAGTGCGAAAATACACATACCGTTGTATTCGGGCGAGTTCCTGCTTTCAGATGCAACGGGTGTTTCTCGTGTTCGTCAATCCGTTCGCGAGATATGGGAGTTTGATGTTAAGGAATGGTTGAGAATCCATCAAAATTTTCGCAAGCCTGATACTCGAAACCAATAACTGGAATGGCCCAGGGGAAAAGTACACACACCATTGTAATCGGGCGAGTTTCTGCTTTCAGATGCAACAGGAATTTCCCGAGTTCGTCAATCCGTTCGCGAGATATGGGACTTTGAAGTTAAGGAATGGTTGAGAAACCATCAAAATTTTCGCAAGTATGATACTCGAAACCAATAACTACAACGGCCTAGGGAAAAAATACACATACCGTTGTAATCGGGGAGTTTCCACTTTCAGATGCAACAGAAATGTTTCGGATTCGTCAATCCGTTCGAGAAATATCGGAGTTTGGAATTAAGAGATGGTTGAGAAACCATCAAAATTTTCGCAAGTCTGATACTCGAAACCAATAACTACTATGGCCTAGGGCAAAAATAGACATACCGTTGTATTCGGGCGAGTTCCTGCTTTCGGATGCAACGGGTGTTTCTCGTGTTCGTCAATCCGTTCGCGAGATATGGGAGTTTGATGTTAAGGAATGGTTGAGAATCCATCAAAATTTTCGCAAGCCTGATACTCGAAACCAATAACTGGAATGGCCCAGGGGAAAAGTACACACACCATTGTAATCGGGCGAGTTTCTGCTTTCAGATGCAACAGGAATTTCCCGAGTTCGTCAATCCGTTCGCGAGATATGGGACTTTGAAGTTAAGGAATGGTTGAGAAACCATCAAAATTTTCGCAAGTATGATACTCGAAACCAATAACTACAACGGCCTAGGGGAAAAATACACATACCGTTGTAATCGGGGAGTTTCCACTTTCAGATGCAACAGAAATGTTTCGGATTCGTCAATCCGTTCGCGAAATATCGGAGTTTGGAATTAAGAGATGGTTGAGAAACCATCAAAATTTTCGCAAGTCTGATACTCGAAACCAATAACTACTATGGCCTAGGGCAAAAATAGACATACCGTTGTATTCGGGCGAGTTCCTGCTTTCAGATGCAACGGGTGTTTCTCGTGTTCGTCAATCCGTTCGCGAGATATGGGAGTTTGATGTTAAGGAATGGTTGACAAACCATCAAAATTTTCGCAAATCTGATACTCGAAACCAATAACAGGAATGGCCTAGGGGGAAAGTACACATACCGTTGTAATGGGGCGAGTTTCTACTTTCAGATGCAATAGGAATTTCTCGAGTTCGTCAATCGGATCGCGAGATATGGGAGTTTGAAGTTAAGGAATGGTTGAGAAACCATCAAAATTTGCGGAATCTGATACTCGAAACCAATAACTACTATGGTCTAGGGCAAAAATACACATACCGTTGTAATCGGGCGAGTGCCTGCTTTCAGATGCAACAGGAATTTCTCGAGTTCGTCAGTCCGTTCGCGAGATATGGGAGTTTGAATCTAAGGAACGTTTGAGAAACCATCAAAATTTGCGGAATCTGATACTCGAAACCAATAACTACTATGGTCTAGGGCAAAAATACGCATACCGTTGTAATCGGGCGAGTTTCTGCTTTCAGATTCAACAGGAATTACTCGAGTTCGTCAATCCGTTTGCGAGATATGGGAGTTTGAAGTTAAGGAATGGTTGACAAACCATCAAAATTCTCGCAAATCTGATACTCGAAACCAATAACAGGAATGGCCTAGGGGGAAAGTACACATACCGTTGTAATGGGGCGAGTTTCTGCTTTCAGATGCAACCGGAATTTCTCGAGTTCGTCAATCCGCTCGCGAGGTATGGGACTTTGAAGTTAAAGAATGGTTGAGAAACCATCAAAATTTTCGCAAGCCTGATACTCGACACCAATAACTGGAATGGCCCAGGGGAAAAGTACGCACACCATTGTAATCGGGCGAGTTTCTGCTTTCAGATGCAACAGGAATTTCCCGAGTTCGTCAATCCGGTCGCGAGATATGGGACTTTGAAGTTAAGGAATGGTTGAGAAACCATCAAAATTTTCGCAAGTATGATACTCGAAACCAATAACTACAATGGCCTAGGGGAAAAATATACATACCGTTGTAATCGGGGAGTTTCTACTTTCAGATGCAACAGAAATGTTTCGGATTCGTCAATCCGTTCGCGAAATATCGGAGTTTGGAATTAAGAGATGGTTGAGAAACCATCAAAATTTTCGCAAGTCTGATACTCGAAACCAATAACTACTATGGCCAAGGCAAAAATAGACATTCCGTTGTAATCGGACGAGTTTCTGCTTTCAGATGCAACAGGAATTTCTCGAGTTCGTCAATCCGTTCGCGAGATATGCGAGTTTCAATCTGAGGAATGGTTGAGAAACCATCAAAATTTTCGCAAGTCTGATACTCGATACCAATAACTACAATGGCCTAGGGGAAATATTCACATACCGTTGTAATCGGGCGAGCTTCTGCTTTCAGATACAACAGGAATTTCTCGAGTTCGACAATCCGTTCGCGAGATATGGGAGTTTGAAACTGAAGAATGGGTGAGAAACCATCAAAATTTTCGCAAGTCTGATACTCGAAACCAATAACTAAAGTGGCCTAGTGCGAAAATACACATACCGTTGTATTCGGGCGAGTTCCTGCTTTCAGATGCAACGGGTGTTTCTCGTGTTCGTCAATCCGTTCGCGAGATATGGGAGATTGATGTTAAGGAATGGTTGAGAATCCATCAAAATTTTCGCAAGCCTGATACTCGAAACCAATAACTGGAATGGCCCAGGGGAAAAGTACACACACCATTGTAATCGGGCGAGTTTCTGCTTTCAGATGCAACAGGAATTTCCCGAGTTCGTCAATCCGGTCGGGAGATATGGGACTTTGAAGTTAAGGAATGGTTGAGAAACCATCAAAATTTTCGCAAGTATGATACTCGAAACCAATAACTACAATGGCCTAGGGGAAAAATACACATACCGTTGTAATCGGGGAGTTTCTACTTTCAGATGCAACAGAAATGTTTCGGATTCGTCAATCCGCTCGCGAAATATCGGAGTTTGGAATTAAGAGATGGTTGAGAAACCATCAAAATTTTCGCAAGTCTGATACTCGAAACCAATAACTACTATGGCCAAGGCAAAAATAGACATTCCGTTGTAATCGGACGAGTTTCTGCTTTCAGATGCAACAGGAATTTCTCGAGTTCGTCAATCCGTTCGCGAGATATGCGAGTTTGAATCTGAGGAATGGTTGAGAAACCATCAAAATTTTCGCAAGTCTGATACTCGATACCAATAACTACAATGGCCTAGGGGAAATATTCACATACCGTTGTAATCGGGCGAGCTTCTGCTTTCAGATACAACAGGAATTTCTCGAGTTCGACAATCCGTTCGCGAGATATGGGAGTTTGAAACTGAAGAATGGGTGAGAAACCATCAAAATTTTCGCAAGTCTGATACTCGAAACCAATAACTAAAGTGGCCTAGTGCGAAAATACACATACCGTTGTATTCGGGCGAGTTCCTGCTTTCAGATGCAACGGGTGTTTCTCGTGTTCGTCAATCCGTTCGCGAGATATGGGAGTTTGATGTTAAGGAATGGTTGAGAATCCATCAAAATTTTCGCAAGCCTGATACTCGAAACCAATAACTGGAATGGCCCAGGGGAAAAGTACACACACCATTGTAATCGGGCGAGTTTCTGCTTTCAGATGCAACAGGAATTTCCCGAGTTCGTCAATCCGTTCGCGAGATATGGGACTTTGAAGTTAAGGAATGGTTGAGAAACCATCAAAATTTTCGCAAGTATGATACTCGAAACCAATAACTACAACGGCCTAGGGAAAAAATACACATACCGTTGTAATCGGGGAGTTTCCACTTTCAGATGCAACAGAAATGTTTCGGATTCGTCAATCCGTTCGAGAAATATCGGAGTTTGGAATTAAGAGATGGTTGAGAAACCATCAAAATTTTCGCAAGTCTGATACTCGAAACCAATAACTACTATGGCCTAGGGCAAAAATAGACATACCGTTGTATTCGGGCGAGTTCCTGCTTTCGGATGCAACGGGTGTTTCTCGTGTTCGTCAATCCGTTCGCGAGATATGGGAGTTTGATGTTAAGGAATGGTTGAGAATCCATCAAAATTTTCGCAAGCCTGATACTCGAAACCAATAACTGGAATGGCCCAGGGGAAAAGTACACACACCATTGTAATCGGGCGAGTTTCTGCTTTCAGATGCAACAGGAATTTCCCGAGTTCGTCAATCCGTTCGCGAGATATGGGACTTTGAAGTTAAGGAATGGTTGAGAAACCATCAAAATTTTCGCAAGTATGATACTCGAAACCAATAACTACAACGGCCTAGGGGAAAAATACACATACCGTTGTAATCGGGGAGTTTCCACTTTCAGATGCAACAGAAATGTTTCGGATTCGTCAATCCGTTCGCGAAATATCGGAGTTTGGAATTAAGAGATGGTTGAGAAACCATCAAAATTTTCGCAAGTCTGATACTCGAAACCAATAACTACTATGGCCTAGGGCAAAAATAGACATACCGTTGTATTCGGGCGAGTTCCTGCTTTCAGATGCAACGGGTGTTTCTCGTGTTCGTCAATCCGTTCGCGAGATATGGGAGTTTGATGTTAAGGAATGGTTGAGAATCCATCAAAATTTTCGCAAGCCTGATACTCGAAACCAATAACTGGAATGGCCCAGGGGAAAAGTACACACACCATTGTAATCGGGCGAGTTTCTGCTTTCAGATGCAACAGGAATTTCCCGAGTTCGTCAATCCGTTCGCGAAATATCGGAGTTTGGAATTAAGAGATGGTTGAGAAACCATCAAAATTTTCGCAAGTCTGATACTCGAAACCAATAACTACTATGGCCTAGGGCAAAAATAGACATACCGTTGTAATCGGGCGAGTTTCTTCTTTCAGATGCAACAGGAATTTCTGGAGATCGTCAATCAGTTCGCGCGATAGGGGAGTTTGAAGTTAAGGAATGGTTGAGAAACCATCAAAATTTTCGCAAGTCTGATACTCGAAACCAATAACTACAATTGCCTAGTGCGAAAATACACATACCGTTGTAATCGGGCGAGTTTCTGCTTCCAGATGCAACAGGAATTTCTCGAGTTCGTCAATCCGTTCGCGAGATATGCGAGTTTGAAACTGAGAAATGGTTGAGAAACCATCAAAATTTTCGCAAGTCTGATACTCGAAACCAATAACTACAGTGGCCTACGGGAAATATTCACATACCGTTGTAATCGGGCGAGCTTCTGCTATCATATACAACAGGAATTTCTCGAGTTCGTCAATCCGTTCGCGATATATGGGGGTTTGAAGTTAAGGAAAGGTTGAGGAACCATCACAATTTTCGGAATCTGATGCTCGGAACCAATAACTACTATGGTCTAGGGCAAAAATACACATACCGTTGTAATCGGGCGAGTTTTTGCTTTCAGATGCAACAGGAATTTCTCGAGTTCGTCAATCCGCTCGCGAGATATGGGAGTTTGAAGTTAAGGAATGGTTGAGAAACCATAAAAATTTTTGCAAGTCTGATACTCGAAACCAATAACTGGAATGGCCTAGGGGAAAAGTACACACACCATTGTAATCGGGCGAGTTTCTACGTTCAGATGCAACAGGAATTTCTCGTGTTCGTCAATCCGTTCGCGAGATATGGGTGTATGAAGTTAAGGAATGGTTGACAAGCCATCAAAATTTTCGCAAATCTGATACTCGAAACCAATAGCTGGAATGGCCCAGGGGGAAAGTACACATACCGTTGTAATGGGGCGAGTTTCTACTTTCAGATGCAACAGGAATTTCTCGATTTCCTCAATCCGTTCACGAGATATGGGAGTTTGAAGTTAAGGAATGGTTGAGAAACCATAAAAATTTTCGCAAGTCTGATACTCGAAACCAATAACTACAATGGCCTAGTGCAAAGATACACATACCGTTGTATTCGGGCGAGTTCCTGCTCTCAGATGCAACGGGAATTTCTCGTGTTCGTCAATCCGTCCGCGAGATATGGGAGTTTGATATTAAGGAATGTTTGAGAATCCATCAAAATTTTCGCAAGTCTGATACTCGAAATCAATAACTGGAATGGCACAGGGGAAAAGTACACACACCATTGTAATCGAGCGAGTTTCTGCTTTCAGATGCAACAGGAATTTCTCGAGTTAGTCCATCCGTTCGCGAGATATGGGAGCTTGAAGTTAAGGAATGGTTGTGAAACCATAAAAATTTTGCAAGTCTCTTACTCGAAACGAATAACTGGAATGGCCTAGGGGAAAAGCACACACACCATTGTAATCGGGCGAGTTTCTACTTTCAGATGCAACAGGAGTTTCTCGAGTTCGTCAATCCGTTCGCGAGATATGGGTGTTTGAAACTGAGGAATGGGTGAGAAACCATCAAAATTTTCGCAAGTCTGATACTCGAAACCAATAACTACTATGGCCTAGGGCAAAAATAGACATACCGTTGTAATCGGACGAGTTCCTGTTTTCAGATGCAACAGGAATTCCTCGAGTTCGTCAATCCGTTCGCGAGATATGCGAGTTTGAAACTGAGGAATGGTTGAGAAACCATCAAAATTTTCGCAAGTCTGATACTCGAAACCAATTACTAAAATGGCCTAGTGCGAAAATACACATACCGTTGTATTCGGGCGAGTTCCTGCTTTCAGATGCAACGGGAGTTTCTCGTGTTCGTCAATCCGTTCGCGAGATATGGGAGTTTGATGTTAAGGAATGGTTGAGAATCCATCAAAATTTCCGCAAGCCTGATACTCGAAACCAATAACTGGAATGGCCCAGGGGAAAAGTACACACACCATTGTAATCGGGCGAGTTTCTGCTTTCAGATGCAACAGGAATTTCCCGAGTTCGTCAATCCGTTCGCGAGATATGGGACTTTGAAGTTAAGGAATGGTTGAGAAACCATCAAAATTTTCGCAAGTATGATACTCGAAACCAATAACTACAACGGCCTAGGGGAAAAATACACATACCGTTGTAATCGGGCGAGCTTCTGCTTTCAGATACAACAGGAATTTCTCGAGTTCGTCAATCCGTTCTCGAGATATGGGAGTTTGAAACTGAGGAATGGGTGAGAATCCATCAAAATTTCCGCAAGTCTGATACTCGAAACCAATAACTACTATGGCCTAGGGCAAAAATAGACATACCGTTGTAATCGGACGAGTTCCTGCTTTCAGATGCAACAGGAATTTCTCGAGTTCGTCAATCCGTTCGCGAGATATGCGAGTTTGAAACTGAGGAATGGTTGAGAAACCATCAAAATTTTCGCAAGTCTGATACTCGAAACCAATAACTACTATGGCCTAGGGCAAAAATAGACATACCGTTGTAATCGGGCGAGTTTCTTCTTTCAGATGCAACAGGAATTTCTCGAGATCGTCAATCAGTTCGCGCGATAGGGGAGTTTGAAGTTAAGGAATGGTTGAGAAACCATCAAAATTTTCGCAAGTCTGATACTCGAAACCAATAACTACAATGGCCTACGGGAAATATTCACATACCGTTGTAATCGGGCGAGCTTCTGCTTTCAGATACAACAGGAATTTCTCGAGTTCGTCAATCCGTTCGTGAGATATGGGAGTTTGAAGATAAGGAATGGTTGAGAAACCATAAAAATTTTTGCAAGTCTGATACTCGAAACCAGTAACTGGAATGGCCTAGGGGAAAAGTACACACACCACCGTAATCGGGCGAGTTTCTACTTTCAGATGCAACAGGAATTTCTCGAGTTCGTCAATCCGTTCGCGAGATATGCGTGTTTGAAGTTAAGGAATGGTTGAGAATCCATCAAAATTTTCGCAAATCTGATTGTCGAAACCAATAACTGGAATGGCCTAGGGGAAAAGTACACACACCATTGTAATCGGGCGAGTTTCTCCTTTCAGATGCAACAGGATTTTCTCGAGTTCGTCAATCCGTTCGTGAGATATGGGAGTATGAAGTTAAGGAATGGTTGACAAACCATCAAAATTTTCGCAAATCTGATACTCGAAACCAATAACTGGAATGGCCTAGGGGAAAAGTACACACACCATTGTAATCGGGCGAGTTTCTACTTTCAGGTGCAACAGGAATTGCTCGATTTCCTCAATCCGTTCGCGAGATATGGGAATTTGAAGTTAAGGAATGGTTGAGAAACCATCAAAATTTTCGCAAATCTGATACTCGAAACCAATAACTGGAATGGCCTAGGGGAAAAGTACACATACCGTTGTAATGGGGCGAGTTTCTACTTTCAGATGCAACAGGAATTTCTCGATTTCCTCAATCCGTTCGCGAGATATGGGAATTTCAAGTTAAGGAACTGTTGAGAAACCATCAAAATTTTCGCAAATCTGATACTCGAAACCAATAACTGGAATGGCCCAGGGGAAAAGTACACATACCGTTGTAATGGGGCGAGTTTCTACTTTCAGATGCAACAGGAATTTCTCGATTTCCTCAATCCGTTCACGAGATATGGGAATTTGAAGTTAAGGAATGGTTGAGAATCCATCAAAATTTTCGCAAATCTGATACTCGAAACCAATAACTGGAATGGCCTAGGGGAAAACTACACACACCATTGTAATCGGGCGAGTTTCTACTTTCAGATGCAACAGGAATTTCTCGAGTTCGTCAATCCGTTCGCGAGATAAGCGAGTTTGAAGTTAAGGAATGGTTGAGAATCCATCAAAATTTTCGCAAATCTAATAGTCGAAACCAATAACTGGAATGGCCTAGGGGAAAAATACACATACCTTTGTAATCGGGCGAGTTTCTACTTTCAGATGCAACAGGAATTGCTCGATTTCCTCAATCCGTTCGCGAGATATAGGAATTTGAAGTTAAGGAATGGTTGAGAAACCATCAAAATTTTCGCAAATCTGATACTCGAAACCAATAACTGGAATGGCCTAGGGGAAAAGTACACATACCGTTGTAATGGGGCGAGTTTCTACTTTCAGATGCAACAGGAATTTCTCGATTTCCTCAATCCGTTCTTGAGATATGGGAGTTTGAAGTTAAGGAATGGTTTAGAAACCATCAAAATTTTCGCAAGTCTGATACTCGAAACCATTAACTACTATGGCCTAGGGCAAAAATACACATACCGTTGTAATCGGGCGAGTTTCTGCTTTCAGATGCAACAGGAATTGCTCGAGTTCGTCAATCCGTTCGCGAGATATGGGAGTTTGAAGTTAAGGAATGGTTGAGAAACCATAAAAATTTTTGCAAGTCTGATACTCGAAACCAGTAACTGGAATGGCCTAGGGGAAAAGTACACACACCACTGTAATCGGGCGAGTTTCTACTTTCAGATGCAACAGGAATTTCTCGAGTTCGTTAATCCGTTCGCGAGATATGCGAGTTTGAAGTTAAGGAATGGTTGAGAATCCATCAAAATTTTCGCAAATCTGATAGACGAAACCAATAACTGAAATGGCCTAGGGGAAAAGTGCACACACCATTGTAATCGGGCGAGTTTCTCCTTTCAGATGCAACAGGAATTTCTCGAGTTCGTCAATCCGTTCGCGAGATATGGGAGTATGAAGTTAAGGAATGGTTGACAAACCATCAAAATTTTCGCAAATCTGATACTCGAAACCAATAACTGGAATGGCCTAGGGGAAAAGTACACACACCATTGTAATCGGGCGAGTTTCTACTTTCAGATGCAACAGGAATTTCTCGAGTTCGTCAATCGGTTCGCGAGATATGCGAGTTTGAAGTTAAGGAATGGTTGAGAATCCATCAAAATTTTCGCAAATCTGATAGTCGAAACCACTAACTGGAATGGCCTAGGGGAAAAATACACATACCGTTGTAATGGGGCGAGTTTCTACTTTCAGATGCAACAGGAATTTCTCGATTTCCTCAATCCGTTCACGAGATATGGGAGTTTGAAGTTAAGGAATGGTTGAGAAACCATAAAAATTTTCGGAATCTGATACTCGGAACCATTAACTACTATGGTCTAGGGCAAAAATACACATAGCGTTGTAATCGGGCGAGTTTCTGCTTTCAGATGCAACAGGAATTTCTCGAGTTCGTCAATCCGTTCGCGAGATATGCGAGTTTGAAACTGAGGAATGGTTGAGAAACCATCAAAATTTTCGCAAGTCTGATACTCGAAACCAATAACTACAATGCCCTACGGGAAATATTCACATACCGTTGTAATCGGGCGAGCTTCTGCTTTCAGATGCAACAGGAATTTCTCGAGTTCGTCAATCCGTTCGCGAGATATGGGAGTTTGAAGATAAGGAATGGTTGAGAAACCATAAAAATTTTTGCAAGTCTGATACTCGAAACCAGTAACTGGAATGGCCTAGGGGAAAAGTACACACACCACTGTAATCGGGCGAGTTTCTACTTTCAGATGCAACAGGAATTTCTCGAGTTCGTCAATCGGTTCGCGAGATATGCGAGTTTGAAGTTAAGGAATGGTTGAGAATCCATCAAAATTTTCGCAAATCTGATAGTCGAAACCAATAACTGGAATGGCCTAGGGGAAAATACACATACCTTTGTAATCGGGCGAGTTTCTACTTTCAGATGCAACAGGAATTGCTCGATTTCCTCAATCCGTTCGCGAGATATGGGAATTTGAAGTTAAGGAATGGTTGAGAAACCATCAAAATTTTCGCAAATCTGATACTCGAAACCAATAACTGGAATGGCCTAGGGGAAAAGTACACATACCGTTGTAATGGGGCGAGTTTCTACTTTCAGATGCAACAGGAATTTCTCGATTTCCTCAATCCGTTCGCGAGATATGGGAATTTCAAGTTAAGGAATGGTTGAGAAACCATCAAAATTTTCGCAAATCTGATACTCGAAACCAATAACTGGAATGGCCCAGGGGAAAAGTACACATACCGTTGTAATGGGGCGAGTTTCTACTTTCAGATGCAACAGGAATTTCTCGATTTCCTCAATCCGTTCACGAGATATGGGAGTTTGAAGTTAAGGAATGGTTGAGAAACCATAAAAATTTTCGGAATCTGATACTCGGAACCATTAACTACTATGGTCTAGGGCAAAAATACACATAGCGTTGTAATCGGGCGAGTTTCTGCTTTCGGATGCAACAGGAATTTCTCGAGTTCGTCAATCCGTTCGCGAGATATGCGAGTTTGAAACTGAGGAATGGTTGAGAAACCATCAATATTTTCGCAAGTCTGATACTCGAAACCAATAACTACAATGTCCTAGGGGAAATATTCACATACCGTTGTAATCGGGCATGCTTCTGCTTTCAGATACAACAGGAATTTCTCGAGTTCGTCAATCCGTTCGCGAGATATGGGAGTATGAAGTTAAGGAATGGTTGACAAACCATCAAAATTTTCGCAAATCTGATACTCGAAACCAATAACTGGAATGGCCTAGGGGAAAACTACAAACACCATTGTAATCGGGCGAGTTTCTACCTTCAGATGCAACAGGAATTTCTCGAGTTCGTCAATCCGTACGCGAGATAAGCGAGTTTGAAGTTAAGGAATGGTTGAGAATCCATCAAAATTTTCGCAAATCTGATAGCCGAAACCAATAACTGGAATGGCCTAGGGGAAAAATACACATACCTTTGTAATCGGGCGAGTTTCTACTTTCAGATGCAACAGGAATTGCTCGATTTCCTCAATCCGTTCGCGAGATATGGGAATTTGAAGTTAAGGAATGGTTGAGAAACCATCAAAATTTTCGCAAATCTGATACTCGAAACCAATAACTGGAATGGCCTAGGGGAAAAGTACACATACCGTTGTAATGGGGCGAGTTTCTACTTTCAGATGCAACAGGAATTTCTCGATTTCCTCAATCCGTTCGCGAGATATGGGAATTTCAAGTTAAGGAATGGTTGAGAAACCATCAAAATTTTCGCAAATCTGATACTCGAAACCAATAACTGGAATGGCCCAGGGGAAAAGTACACATACCGTTGTAATGGGGCGAGTTTCTACTTTCAGATGCAACAGGAATTTCTCGATTTCCTCAATCCGTTCACGAGATATGGGAGTTTGAAGTTAAGGAATGGTTGAGAAACCATAAAAATTTTCGGAATCTGATACTCGGAACCATTAACTACTATGGTCTAGGGCAAAAATACACATAGCGTTGTAATCGGGCGAGTTTCTGCTTTCAGATGCAACAGGAATTTCTCGAGTTCGTCAATCCGTTCGCGAGATATGCGAGTTTGAAACTGAGGAATGGTTGAGAAACCATCAATATTTTCGCAAGTCTGATACTCGAAACCAATAACTACAATGGCCTAGGGGAAATATTCACATACCGTTGTAATCGGGCATGCTTCTGCTTTCAGATACAACAGGAATTTCTCGAGTTTGTCAATCCGTTCGCGAGATATGGGAGTATGAAGTTAAGGAATGTTTGACAAACCATCAAAATTTTCGCAAATCTGATACTCGAAACCAATAACTGGAATGGCCTAGGGGAAAAATACACATACCTTTGTAATCGGGCGAGTTTCTACTTTCAGATGCAACAGGAATTGCTCGATTTCCTCAATCCGTTCGCGAGATATGGGAATTTGAAGTTAAGGAATGGTTGAGAAACCATCAAAATTTTCGCAAATCTGATACTCGAAACCAATAACTGGAATGGCCTAGGGGAAAAGTACACATACCGTTGTAATCGGGCGAGCTTCTGCTTTCAGATACAACAGGAATTTCTCGAGTTCGTCAATCCGTTCGCGAGATATGGGAGTTTGAATCTGAGGAATGGGTGAGAAACCATCAAAATTTTCGCAAGTCTGATACTCGAAACCAATTACTAAAATGGCCTAGTGCGAAAATACACATACCGTTGTATTCGGGCGAGTTCCTGCTTTCAGATGCAACGGGAGTTTCTCGTGTTCGTCAATCCGTTCGCGAGATATGGGAGTTTGATGTTAAGGAATGGTTGAGAATCCATCAAAATTTTCGCAAGCCTGATACTCGAAACCAATAACTGTAATGGCCCAGGGGAAAAGTACACACACCATTGTAATCGGGCGAGTTTCTGCTTTCAGATGCAACAGGAATTTCTCGAGTTCGTCAATCCGTTCGCGAGATGTGGGAGTATGAAGTTAAGGAATGGTTGAGAATCCATCAAAATTTTCGCAAATCTGATAGCCGAAACCAATAACTGGAATGGCCTAGGGGAAAAATACACATACCTTTGTAATCGGGCGAGTTTCTACTTTCAGATGCAACAGGAATTGCTCGATTTCCTCAATCCGTTCGCGAGATATGGGAATTTGAAGTTAAGGAATGGTTGAGAAACCATCAAAATTTTCGCAAGTCTGTTACTCGAAACCAATAACTACAATGGCCTAGGGCAAAAATAGACATACCGTTGTAATCGGGCGAGTTTCTTCTTTCAGATGCAACAGGAATTTCTCGAGATCGTCAATCAGTTCGCGCGATAGGGGAGTTTGAAGTTAAGGAACGGTTGAGAAACCATCAAAATTTTCGCAAGTCTGATACTCGAAACCAATAACTACAATGGCCTAGTTCGAAAATACACATACCGTTGTAATCGGGCGAGTTTCTGCTTTCAGATGCAACAGGAATTTCTCGAGTTCGTCAATCCGTTCGCGAGATATGCGAGTTTGAAACTGAGGAATGGTTGAGAAACCATCAAAATTTTCGCAAGTCTGATACTCGAAACCAATAACTACAATGGCCTACGGGAAATATTCACATACCGTTGTAAACGGGCGAGCTTCTGCTTTCAGATACAACAGGAATTTCTCGAGTTCGTCAATCCGTTCGCGATATATGGGGGTTTGAAGTTAAGGAAAGGTTGAGGAATCATCACAATTTTCGGAATCTGATGCTCGGAACCAATATCTACTATGGTCTAGGGCAAAAATACACATACCGTTGTAATCGGGCGAGTTTTTGCTTTCAGATGCAACAGGAATTTCTCGAGTTCGTCAATCCGCTCGCGAGATATGGGAGTATGAAGTTAAGGAATGGTTGAGAAACCATAAAAATTTTTGCAAGTCTGATACTCGAAACCAATAACTGGAATGGCCTAGGGGAAAAGTACACACACCATTGTAATCGGGCGAGTTTCTACGTTCAGATGCAACAGGAATTTCTCGAGTTCGTCAATCCGTTCGCGAGATATGCGAGTTTGAAACTGAGGAATGGTTGAGAAACCATCAAAATTTTCGCAAATCTGATACTCGAAACCAATAACTGTAATGGCCCAGGGGAAAAGTACACATACCGTTGTAATGGGGCGAGTTTCTACTTTCAGATGCAACAGGAATTTCTCGATTTCCTCAATCCGTTCACGAGATATGGGAGTTTGAAGTTAAGGAATGGTTGAGAAACCATAAAAATTTTCGCAAGTCTGATACTCGAAACCAATAACTACAATGGCCTAGTGCAAAAATACACATACCGTTGTATTCGGGCGAGTTCCTGCTTTCAGATGCAACGGGAATTTCTCGTGTTCGTCAATCCGTTCGCGAGATATGGGAGCTTGAAGTTAAGGAATGGTTGTGAAACCATAAAAATTTTGCAAGTCTCTTACTCGAAACGAATAACTGGAATGGCCTAGGGGAAAAGCACACACACCATTGTAATCGGGCGAGTTTCTACTTTCAGATGCAACAGGAGCTTCTCGAGTTCGTCAATACGTTCGCGAGATATGGGTGTTCGAAACTGAGGAATGGGTGAGATACCATCAAAATTTTCGCAAGTCTGATACTCGAAACCAATAACTACAATGGCCTAGTGCAAAAATACACATACCGTTGTATTCGGGCGAGTTCCTGCTTTCAGATGCAACGGGAATTTCTCGTGTTCGTCAATCCGTTCGCGAGATATGGGAGTTTGATGTTAAGGAATGGTTGAGAATCCATCAAAATTTCCGCAAGCCTGATACTCGAAACCAATAACTGGAATGGCCCAGGGGAAAAGTACACACACCAATGTAATCGGGCGAGTTTCTGCTTTCAGATGCAACAGGAATTTCCCGAGTTCGTCAATCCGTTCGCGAGATATGGGACTTTGAAGTTAAGGAATGGTTGAGAAACCATCAAAATTTTCGCAAGCATGATACTCGAAACCAATAACTACAACGGCCTAGGGGAAAAATACACATACCGTTGTAATCGGGGAGTTTCTACTTTCAGATGCAACAGAAATGTTTCGGATTCGTCAATCCGTTCGCGAAATATCGGAGTTTGGAATTAAGAGATGGTTGAGAAACCATCAAAATTTTCGCAAGTCTGATACTCGAAACGAATAACTACTATGGCCTAGGGCAAAAATAGACATACCGTTGTAATCGGGCGAGTTTCTTCTTTCAGATGCAACAGGAATTTCTCGAGATCGTCAATCCGTTCGCGAGATATGCGAGTTTGAAACTGAGGAATGGTTGAGAAACCATCAAAATTTTCGCAAGTCTGATACTCGAAACCAATAACTACAATGGCCTAGTGCGAAAATACACATACCGTTGTAATCGAGCGAGTTTCTGCTTTCAGATGCAACAGGAATTTCTCGAGTTCGTCAATCCGTTCGCGAGATATGCGAGTTTGAAACTGAGGAATGGTTGAGAAACCATCAAAATTTTCGCAAGTCTGATACTCGAAACCAATAACTACAGTGGCCTACGGGAAATATTCACATACCGTTGTAATCGGGCGAGCTTCTGCTTTCAGATACAACAGGAATTTCTCGAGTTCGTCAATCCGTTCGCGAGATATGTGAGTTTGAAGATAAGGAATGGTTGAGAAACCATAACAATTTTTGCAAGTCTGATACTCGAAACCAGTAACTGGAATGGCCTAGGGGAAAAGTACACACACCACTGTAATCGGGCGAGTTTCTACTTTCAGATGCAACAGGAATTTCTCGAGTTCGTCAATCCGTTCGCGAGATATGCGAGTTTGAAGTTAAGGAATGGTTGAGAATCCATCAAAATTTTCGCAAATCTGATAGTCGAAAACAATAACTGGAACGGCCTAGGGGAAAAATACACATACCTTTGTAATCGGGCGAGTTTCTACTTTCAGATGCAACAGGAATTTCTCGATTTCCTCAATCCGTTCGCGAGATATGGGAATTTCAAGTTAAGGAATGGTTGAGAAACCATCAAAATTTTCGCAAATCTGATACTCGAAACCAATAACTGGAATGGCCCAGGGGAAAAGTACACATAGCGTTGTAATGGGGCGAGTTTCTACTTTCAGATGCAACAGGAATTTCTCGATTTCCACAATCCGTTCACGAGATATGGGAGTTTGAAGTTAAGGAATGGTTGAGAAACCATAAAAATTTTCGGAATCTGATACTCGGAACCATTAACTACTATGGTCTAGGGCAAAAATACACATAGCGTTGTAATCGGGCGAGTTTCTGCTTTCAGATGCAACAGGAATTTCTCGAGTTCGTCAATCCGTTCGCGAGATATGAGAGTTTGAAACTGAGGAATTGTTGAGAAACCATCAATATTTTCGCAAGTCTGATACTCGAAACCAATAACTACAATGGCCTAGGGGAAATATTCACATACCATTGTAATCGGGCATGCTTCTGCTTTCAGATACAACAGGAATTTCTCGAGTTCGTCAAACCGTTCGCGAGATATGGGAGTATGAAGTTAAGGAATGGTTGACAAACCATCAAAATTTTCGCAAATCTGATACTCGAAACCAATAACTGGAATGGCCTAGGGGAAAACTACACACACCATTGTAATCGGGCGAGTTTCTACTTTCAGATGCAACAGGAATTTCTCGAGTTCGTCAATCCGTTCGCGAGATAAGCGAGTTTGAAGTTAAGGAATGGTTGAGAATCCATCAAAATTTTCGCAAATCTGATAGCCGAAACCAATAACTGGAATGGCCTAGGGGAAAAATACACATACCTTTGTAATCGGGCGAGTTTCTACTTTCAGATGCAACAGGAATTGCTCGATTTCCTCAATCCGTTCGCGAGATATGGGAATTTGAAGTTAAGGAATGGTTGAGAAACAATCAAAATTTTCGCAAATCTGATACTCGAAACCAATAACTGGAATGGCCTAGGGGAAAAGTACACATACCGTTGTAATGGGGCGAGTTTCTACTTTCAGATGCAACACGAATTTCTCGATTTCCTCAATCCGTTCGCGAGATATGGGAATTTCAAGTTAAGGAATGGTTGAGAAACCATCAAAATTTTCGCAAATCTGATACTCGAAACCAATAACTGGAATGGCCCAGTGGAAAAGTACACATACCGTTGTAATGGGGCGAGTTTCTACTTTCAGATGCAACAGGAATTTCTCGATTTCCTCAATCCGTTCACGAGATATGGGAGTTTGAAGTTAGGAATGGTTGAGAAACCATAAAAATTTTCGGAATCTGATACTCGGAACCATTAACTACTATGGTCTAGGCCAAAAATACACAGAGCGTTGTAATCGGGCGAGTTTCTGCTTTCAGATGCAACAGGAATTTCTCGAGTTCGTCAATCCGTTCGCGAGATATGCGAGTTTGAAACTGAGGAATGGTTGAGAAACCATCAATATTTTCGCAAGTCTGATACTCGAAACCAATAACTACAATGGCCTAGGGGAAATATTCACATACCGTTGTAATCGGGCATGCTTCAGCTTTCAGATACAACAGGAATTTCTCGAGTTCGTCAATCCGTTCGCGAGATATGGGAGTATGAAGTTAAGGAATGGTTGACAAACCATCAAAATTTTCGCAAATCTGATACTCGAAACCAATAACTGGAATGGCCTAGGGGAAAAATACACATACCTTTGTAATCGGGCGAGTTTCTACTTTCAGATGCAACAGGAATTGCTCGATTTCCTCAATCCGTTCGCGAGATATGGGAATTTGAAGTTAAGGAATGGTTGAGAAACCATCAAAATTTTCGCAAATCTGATACTCGAAACCAATAACTGGAATGGCCTAGGGGAAAAGTACACATACCGTTGTAATGGGGCGAGTTTCTACTTTCAGATGCAACAGGAATTTCTCGAGTTCGTCAATCCGTTCGCGAGATAAGCGAGTTTGAAGTTAAGGAATGGTTGAGAATCCATCAAAATTTTCGCTAATCTGATAGTCGAAACCAATAACTGGAATGGCCTAGGGGAAAAATACACATACCTTTGTAATCGGGCGAGTTTCTACTTTCAGATGCAACAGGAATTTCTCTATTTCCTCAATCCGTTCGCGAGATATGGGAATTTGAAGTTAAGGAATGGTTGAGAAACCATCAAAATTTTCGCAAATCTGATACTCGAAACCAATAACTGGAATGGCCTAGGGGAAAAGTACACGTACCGTTGTAATCGGGCGAGTTTCTGCTTTCAGATGCAACAGAAATTTCTCGAGTTCGTCAATCCGTTCGCGAGATATGGGAGTTTGAAGTTAAGGAATGGTTGAGAAACCATAAAAATTTTTGCAAGTCTGATACTCGAAACCAGTAACTGGAATGGCCTAGGGGAAAAGTACACACACCACTGTAATCGGGCGAGTTTCTACTTTCAGATGCAACAGGAATTTCTCGAGTTCGTCAATCCGTTCGCGAGATATGGGAGTATGAAGTTAAGGAATGGTTGACAAACCATCAAAATTTTCGCAAATCTGATACTCGAAACCAATAACTGGAATGGCCTAGGGGAAAAGTACACACACCATTGTAATCGGGCGAGTTTCTACTTTCAGATGCAACAGGAATTTCTCGAGTTCGTCAATCCGTTCGCGAGATATGCGAGTTTGAAGTTAAGGAATGGTTGAGAATCCATCAAAATTTTCGCAAATCTGATAGTCGAAACCAATAACTGGAATGGCCTAGGGGATAAATACACATACCTTTGTAATCGGGCGAGTTTCTACTTTCAGATGCAACAGGAATTGCTCGATTTCCTCAATCCGTTCGCGAGATATGGGAATTTGAAGTTATGGAATGGTTGAGAAACCATCAAAATTTTCGCAAATCTGATACTCGAAACCAATAACTGGAATGGCCTAGGGGAAAAGTACACATACCGTTGTAATGGTGCGAGTTTCTACTTTCAGATGCAACAGGAATTTCTCGATTTCCTCAATCCGTTCTTGAGATATGGGAGTTTGAAGTTAAGGAATGGTTGAGAAACCATCAAAATTTTCGCAAGTCTGATACTCGAAACCATTAACTACTATGGCCTAGGGCAAAAATACACATACCGTTGTAATCGGGCGAGTTTCTGCTTTCAGATGCAACAGAAATTTCTCGAGTTCGTCAATCCGTTCGCGAGATATGGGAGTTTGAAGTTAAGGAATGGTTGAGAAACCATAAAAATTTTTGCAAGTCTGATACTCGAAACCAGTAACTGGAATGGCCTAGGGGAAAAGTACACACACCACTGTAATCGGGCGAGTTTCTACTTTCAGATGCAACAGGAATTTCTCGAGTTCGTCAATCCGTTCGCGACATATGAGAGTATCAAGTTAAGGAATGATTGACAATCCATCAAAATTTTCGCAAATCTGATACTCGAAACCAATAACTGGAATGGCCTAGGGGAAAAGTGCACACACCATTGTAATCGGGCGAGATTCTACTTTCAGATGCAACAGGAATTTCTCGAGTTCGTCAATCGGTTCGCGAGATATGCGAGTTTGAAGTTAAGGAATGGTTGAGAATCCATCAAAATTTTCGCAAATCTGATAGTCCAAACCAATAACTGGAATGGCCTAGGGGAAAGGTACACACACCATTGTAATCGGGCGATTTTCTCCTTTCAGATGCAACAGGAATTTCTCGAGATCGTCAATCCGTTCGCGAGATATGGGAGTATGAAGTTAAGGAATGGTTGACAAACCATCAAAATTTTCGCAAATCTGATACTCGAAACCAATAACTGGAATGGCCTAGGGGAAAAGTACACACACCATTGTAATCGGGCGAGTTTCTACTTTCAGATGCGACAGCAATTTCTCGAGTTCGTCAATCCGTTCGCGAGATATGGGAATTTGAAGTTAAGGAATGATTGAGAAACCATCAAAATTTTCGCAAATCTGATACTGGAAACCAATAACTGGAATGGCCTAGGGGAAAAGTACACATACCGTTGTAATGGGGCGAGTTTCTACTTTCAGGTGCAACAGGAATTTCTCGATTTCCTCAATCCGTTCTAGAGATATGGGAGTTTGAAGCTAAGGAATGGTTGAGAAACCATCAAAATTTTCGCAAGTCTGTTACTCGAAACCATTAACTACTATGGCCTAGGGCAAAAATACACATACCGTTGTAATCGGGCGAGTTTCTGCTTTCAGATGCAACAGAAATTTCTCGAGTTCGTCATTCCGTTCGCGAGATATGGGAGTTTGAAGTTAAGGAATGGTTGAGAAACCATAAAAATTTTTGCAAGTCTGATACTCGAAACCAGTAACTGGAATGGCCTAGGGGAAAAGTACACACACCACTGTAATCGGGCGAGTTTCTACTTTCAGATGCAACAGGAATCTCTCGAGTTCGTCAATCCGTTCGCGACATATGGGAGTATGAAGTTAAGGAATGATTGACAATCCATCAAAATTTTCGCAAATCTGATACTCGAAACCAATAACTGGAATGGCCTAGGGGAAAAGTACACACACCATTGTAATCGGGCGAGTTTCTACTTTCAGATGCAACAGGAATTTCTCGAGTTCGTCAATCCGTTCGCGAGATATGGGTGTATGAAGTTAAGGAATGGTTAACAAACCATCAAAATTTTCGCAAATCTGATACTCGAAACCAATAACTGGAATGGCCTAGGGGAAAAGTACACATACCGTTGTAATGGGGCGAGTTTCTACTTTCAGCTGCAACAGGAATTTCTCGATTTCCTCAATCCGTTCACGAGATATGGGAGTTTGAGGTTAAGGAATGGTTGAGAAACCATCAAAATTTTCGGAATCTGAAACACGGAACCATTAACTACTATGGTCTAGGGCAAAAATACACATACCGTTGTAATCGGGCGAGTTTCTGCTTTCAGATGCAACAGGAATTTCTCGAGTTCGTCAATCCGTTCGCGAGATATGCGAGTTTGAAACTGAGGAATGGTTGAGAAACCATCAAAATTTTCACAAGTCTGATACTCGAAACCAATAACTACAATGGCCTAGGGGAAATATTCACATACCGTTGTAATCGGGCGTGCTTCTGCTTTCAGATACAACAGGAATTTCTCGAGTTCGTCAATCCGCTCGCGAGATATGGGAGTTTGAAGTTAACGAATGGTTGAGAAACCATAAAAATTTTTGCAAGTCTGATACTCGGAACCAATAACTACTATGGTCTAGGGCAAAAATACACATAACGTTGTAACCGGGCGAGTTTTTGCTTTCAGATGCAACAAGAATTTCTCGAGTTCGTCAATCCGTTCGCGAGATATGGGAGTATGAAGTTAAGGAATGGTTGACAATCCATCAAAATTTTCGCAAATCTGATACTCGAAACCAATAACTGGAATGGCCTAGGGGAAAAGTTCACACTCCATTGTAATCGGGCGAGTTTCTACTTTCAGATGCAACAGGAATTTCTCGAGTTCGTCAATCCGTTCGTGAGATATGGGAGTATGAAATTAAGGAATGGTTGACAAGCCATCAAAATTTTCGCAAATCTGATACTCGAAACCAATAACTGGAATGGCCTACGGGAAAAGTACACATACCGTTGTAATGGGGCGAGTTTCTACTTTCAGCTGCAACAGGAATTTCTCGATTTCCTCAATCCGTTCACGCGATATGGGAGTTTGAAGTTAAGGAATGGTTGAGAAACCATCAAAATTTTCGGAATCTGATACTCGGAACCAATAACTGGAATGGCCTAGGGGAAAAGTACACATACCGTTGTAATGGGGCGAGTTTCTACTTTCAGATGCAACAGGAATTTCTCGATCTCCTCAATCCGTTCACGAGATTTGGGAGCTTGAAGTTAAGGAATGGATGAGAAACCATCAAAGTTTTCGCAAGTCTGATACTCGAAAACATTAACTACTATGGCCTAGGGCAAAAATACACATACCGTTGTAATCGGGCGAGTTTCTGCTTTCAGATGCAACAGAAATTTCTCTTGTTCGTCAATCCGTTCGCGAGATATGGGAGTTTGAAGTTAAGGAATGGTTGAGAAACCATAAAAATTTTTGCAAGTCTGATACTCGAAACCAATAACTGGAATGGCCTAGGGGAAAAGTACACACACCACTGTAATCGGGCGAGTTTCTACTTTCAGATGCAACAGGAATCTCTCGAGTTCGTCAATCCGTTCGCGACATATGGGAGTATGAAGTTAAGGAATGATTGACAATCCATCAAAATTTTCGCAAATCTGATACTCGAAACCAATAACTGGAATGGACTAGGGGAAAAGTACACACACCATTGTAATCGGGCGAGTTTCTCGATTTAAGATGCAACAGGAATTTCTCGAGTTCGTCAATCCGTTCGCGAGATATGGGAGTATGAAGTTAAGGAATGGTTGACAATCCATCAAAATTTTCGCAAATCTGATACTCGAAACCAATAAGTGGAATGGCCTAGGGGAAAAGTTCACACACCATTGTAATCGGGCGAGTTTCTACTTTCAGATGCAACAGGAATTTCTCGAGTTCGTCAATCCGTTCGCGAGATATGGGAGTATGAAATTAAGGAATGGTTGACAAACCATCAAAATTTTCGCAAATCTGATACTCGAAACCAATAACTGGAATGGCCTAGGGGAAAAGTACACATACCGTTGTAATGGGGCGAGTTTCTACTTTCAGATGCAACAGGAATTTCTCGATCTCCTCAATCCGTTCACGAGATTTGGGAGCTTGAAGTTAAGGAATGGATGAGAAACCATCAAAGTTTTCGCAAGTCTGATACTCGAAAACATTAACTACTATGGCCTAGGGCAAAAATACACATACCGTTGTAATCGGGCGAGTTTCTGCTTTCAGATGCAACAGAAATTTCTCTTGTTCGTCAATCCGTTCGCGAGATATGGGAGTTTGAAGTTAAGGAATGGTTGAGAAACCATCAAAATTTTCGGAATCTGATACTCGGAACCATTAACTACTATTGTCTAGGGCAAAAATACACATACCGTTGTAATCGGGCGAGTTTCTGCTTTCAGATGCAACAGGAATTTCTCGAGTTCGTCAATCCGTTCGCGAGATATGGGGGTTTGAAGCTAAGGAAAGGTTGAGAAACCATCAAAATTTTCGGAATCTGATGCTCGAAACGAATAACTACTATGGTCTAGGGCAAAAATACACATAACGTTGTAATCGGGCGAGTTTCTTCTTTCAGATGCAACAGGAATTTCTCGAGTTCGTCAATCCGGTCGCGAGATATGCGAGTTTGAAGTTAAGGAATGGTTGAGAATCCATCAAAATTTTCGCAAATCTGATACTCGAAACCAATAACTGGATTGGCCTAGGGGAAAAGTACACAAACCATTGTAATCGGGCGAGTTTCTACTTTCAGATGCAACAGGAATTTCTCGAGTTCGTCAATCCGTTCGCGAGATATGCGAGTTTGAAGTTAAGGAATGGTTGAGAAACCATAAAAATTTTCGCAAATCTGATACTCGAAACCATTAACTACTATGGCCTAGGGCAAAAATACACATACCGTTGTAATCGGGCGAGTTTCTGCTTTCAGATGCAACAGAAATTTCTCGAGTTCGTCAATCCGTTCGCGAGATATGGGAGTTTGAAGTTAAGGAATGGTTGAGAAACCATACAAATTTTTGCAAGTCTGATACTCGAAACCAGTAACTGGAATGGCCAAGGGGAAAAGTACACATACCGTTGTAATCGGGCAAGCTTCTACTTTCAGATGCAACCGGAATTTCTCGATTTCGTCAATCCGCTCGCGAGATATGGGAGTTTTGAAGTTAAGGAATGGTTGAGAAACCATCAAAATTTGCGGAATCTGATACTCGAAACCAATAACTAGTATGGTCTAGGGCAAAAATACACTTACCGTTGTAATCGGGCGAGTTTCTGCTTTCAGATGCAACAGGAATTTCTCTAGTTCGTCAATCCTTTCGCGAGATATGCGAGTTTGAAATTAAGGAATGGTTGAGAGGCCATCAAATTTTCGCAAGTCTGATACACGAAACCAGTAACTACAATGGCCAAGGGGAAAAATACACATACCGTTGTAATCGGGCGAGTTTCTACTTTCAGATGCAACAGGAATTTCTCGATTCCCTCAATCCGTTCACGAGATATGGGAGTTTGAAGTTAAGGAATGGTTGAGAAACCACCAAAATTTTCGCAAGTCTGATACTCGGAACCAATAATTACAATGGCCTATGGGAAATATTCACATACCGTTGTAATCGGGCGAACTTCTGCTTTCAGATACAACAGGAATTTCTCGAGTTCGTCAATCCGTTCGCGAGATATGCGAGTTTGAAATTAAGGAATGGTTGAGAAACCATCAAAATTTGCGGAATCTGATACTCGAAACCAATAACTAGTATGGTCTAGGGCAAAAATGCACATACCGTTGTATTCGGGCGAGTGTCTGCTTTATGATTCAACAGGAATTTCTCGAGTTCGTCAATCCTTTCGCGAGATATGCGAGTTTGAAATTAAGGAATGGTTGAGAAACCATCAAAATTTGCGGAATCTGATACTCGAAACCAATAACTAGTATGGTCTAGGGCAAAAATGCACATACCGTTGTATTCGGGCGAGTGTCTGCTTTATGATTCAACAGGAATTTCTCGAGTTCGTCAATCCGTTCGCGAGATATGGGGGTTTCAAGTTAAGGAAAGGTTGAGAAACCATCAAAATTTTCGGAATCTGATGCTTGGAACCAATAACTACTATGGTCTTGGACAAAAATACACATACCGTTGTAATCGGGCGAGTTTCTACTTTCAGATGCAACAGGAATTTCTCGAGTTCGTCAATCCGTTCGCGAGATATGCGAGTTTGAAGTTAAGGAATGGTTGAGAAACCATCAAAATTTTCGCAAATCTGATACTCGAAACCATTAACTACTATGGCCTAGGGCAAAAATACACATACCGTTGTAATCGGGCGAGTTTCTGCTTTCAGATGCAACAGAAATTTCTCGAGTTCGTCAATCCGTTCGCGAGATATGGGAGTTTGAAGTTAAGGAATGGTTGAGAAACCATACAAATTTTTGCAAGTCTGATACTCGAAACCAGTAACTGGAATGGCCAAGGGGAAAAGTACACATACCGTTGTAATCGGGCAAGCTTCTACTTTCAGATGCAACCGGAATTTCTCGATTTCGTCAATCCGCTCGCGAGATATGGGAGTTTGAAGTTAAGGAATGGTTGAGAAACCATCAAAATTTGCGGAATCTGATACTCGAAACCAATAACTAGTATGGTCTAGGGCAAAAATACACTTACCGTTGTAATCGGGCGAGTTTCTGCTTTCAGATGCAACAGGAATTTCTCTAGTTCGTCAATCCTTTCGCGAGATATGCGAGTTTGAAATTAAGGAATGGTTGAGAGGCCATCAAATTTTCGCAAGTCTGATACACGAAACCAGTAACTACAATGGCCAAGGGGAAAAATACACATACCGTTGTAATCGGGCGAGTTTCTACTTTCAGATGCAACAGGAATTTCTCGATTCCCTCAATCCGTTCACGAGATATGGGAGTTTGAAGTTAAGGAATGGTTGAGAAACCACCAAAATTTTCGCAAGTCTGATACTCGGAACCAATAATTACAATGGCCTATGGGAAATATTCACATACCGTTGTAATCGGGCGAACTTCTGCTTTCAGATACAACAGGAATTTCTCGAGTTCGTCAATCCGTTCGCGAGATATGCGAGTTTGAAATTAAGGAATGGTTGAGAAACCATCAAAATTTGCGGAATCTGATACTCGAAACCAATAACTAGTATGGTCTAGGGCAAAAATGCACATACCGTTGTATTCGGGCGAGTGTCTGCTTTATGATTCAACAGGAATTTCTCGAGTTCGTCAATCCTTTCGCGAGATATGCGAGTTTGAAATTAAGGAATGGTTGAGAAACCATCAAAATTTGCGGAATCTGATACTCGAAACCAATAACTAGTATGGTCTAGGGCAAAAATGCACATACCGTTGTATTCGGGCGAGTGTCTGCTTTATGATTCAACAGGAATTTCTCGAGTTCGTCAATCCGTTCGCGAGATATGGGGGTTTCAAGTTAAGGAAAGGTTGAGAAACCATCAAAATTTTCGGAATCTGATGCTTGGAACCAATAACTACTATGGTCTTGGACAAAAATACACATACCGTTGTAATCGGGCGAGTTTCTGCTTTCAAATGCAACAGGAACTTCTCGAGATCGTCAATCCGTTCGCGAGATATGGGAGTATGAAGTTAAGGAATGGTTGACAAACCATCAAAATTTTCGCAAATCTGACACTCGAAACCAATAACTGGAATGGCCTAGGGGAAAGGTACACACACCATTGTAATGGGGCGAGTTTCTACTTTCAGATGCAACAAGAATTTCTCGATTCCCCCAATCCGTTCACGAGATATGGGAGTTTGAAGTTAAGGAATGGTTGAGAAACCATCAAAATTCTCGCAAGTCTGATACTCGGAACCAATAACTACAATGGCCTAGGGGAAATATTCACATACCGTTGTAATCGGGCGAACTTCTGCTTTCAGATACAACAGAAATTTCTCGAGTTCGTCAATCCGTTCGCGAGATATGGGAGTTTGAAATTAAGGAATGGTTGAGAAACCATCAAAATTTTCCCAAGTCTGATACTCGAAACCAATAACTACTATGGTCTAGAGCAAAAATACACATACCGTTGTAATCGCGAGAGTTTCTACTTTCAGATGCAACAGAAATTTTTCGGATTCGTCAATCCGTTCGCGAAATATCAGAGTTTGGAATTAAGAGATGGTTGAGAAACCATCAAAATTTTCGCGAGTCTGATACTCGAAACCAATAAATACTATGGCCTAGGGCCAAAATAGACATACCGTTGTAATCGGGCGAGTTTCTGCTTTCAGATGCAACAGGAACTTCTCGAGATCGTCAATCAGTTCGCGCGATATGGGAGTTTGAAGTTAAGGAATGGTTGAGAAACCATCAAAATTTTCGCAAGACTGATACTCGAAACCAATAACTACAATGGCCTAGTGGAAAAATACACATACCCTTGTAATCGGGCGAGTTTCTACTTTCAGATGCAACAGGAACTTCTCGAGTTCGTCAATCCGTTCGCGAGATATGGGAGTATGAAGTTAAGGAATGGTTGACAATCCATCAAAATTTTCGCAAATCTGATACTCGAAACCAATAACTGGAATGGCCTAGGGGAAAAGTACACATACCGTTGTAATGGGGCGAGTTTCTACTTTCAGATGCAACAAGAATTTCTCGATTCCCCCAATCCGTTCACGAGATATGGGAGTTTGAAGTTAAGGAATGGTTGAGAAACCATCAAAATTCTCGCAAGTCTGATACTCGGAACCAATAACTACAATGGCCTAGGGGAAATATTCACATACCGTTGTAATCGGGCGAACTTCTGCTTTCAGATACAACAGAAATTTCTCGAGTTTGTCAATCCGTTCGCGAGATATGGGAGTTTGAAATTAAGGAATGGTTGAGAAACCATCAAAATTTTCCCAAGTCTGATACTCGAAACCAATAACTACTATGGTCTAGAGCAAAAATACACATACCGTTGTAATCGCGAGAGTTTCTACTTTCAGATGCAACAGAAATTTTTCGGATTCGTCAATCCGTTCGCGAAATATCAGATTTTGGAGTTAAGAGATGGTTGAGAAACCATCAAAATTTTCGCAAGTCTGATACGCGAAACCAATAAATACTATGGCCTAGGGCAAAAATAGACATACCGTTGTAATCGGGCGAGTTTCTGCTTTCAGATGCAACAGGAACTTCTCGAGATCGTCAATCAGTTCGCGCGATATGGGAGTTTGAAGTTAAGGAATGGTTGAGAAACCATCAAAATTTTCGCAAGACTGATACTCGAAACCAATAACTACAATGGCCTAGGGGAAAAATACACATACCCTTGTAATCGGGCGAGTTTCTACTTTCAGATGCAACAGGAATTTTGCGAGTTCGTCAATCCGTTCGCGAGATATGCGAGTTTGAAGTTAAGGAATGGTTGAGAATCCATAAAAATTTTCGCAAATCTGATAGTCGAAACCAATAACTGGAATGGCCTAGGGGAAAAATACACATGCCTTTGAAATCGGGCGAGTTTCTGCTTTCAGATTCAACAGGAATTTCTCGAGTTCGTCAATCGGTTCGCGAGATGTGGGAGTTTGAAGTTAAGGAATGGTTGAGAAACCATAAAAATTTTCGCAAGTCTGATACTCGAAACCAATAACTGGAATGGCCAAGGGGAAAAGTACACATACCGTTGTAATCGGGCAAGCTTCTACTTTCAGATGCAACCGGAATTTCTCGATTTCGTCAATCCGCTCGCGAGATATGGGAGTTTGAAGTTAAGGAATGGTTGAGTAACCATCAAAATTTGCGGAATCTGATACTCGAAACCAATAACTACAATGGCCTAGGGGAAAAATACACATACCCTTGTAATCGGGCGAGTTTCTACTTTCAGATGCAACAGGAACTTCTCGAGTTCGTCAATCCGTTCGCGAGATATGGGAGTATGAAGTTAAGGAATGGTTGACAATCCATCAAAATTTTCGCAAATCTGATACTCGAAACCAATAACTGGAATGGCCTAGGGGAAAAGTACACATACCGTTGTAATGGGGCGAGTTTCTACTTTCAGATGCAACAAGAATTTCTCGATTCCCCCAATCCGTTCACGAGATATGGGAGTTTGAAGTTAAGGAATGGTTGAGAAACCATCAAAATTCTCGCAAGTCTGATACTCGGAACCAATAACTACAATGGCCTAGGGGAAATATTCACATACCGTTGTAATCGGGCGAACTTCTGCTTTCAGATACAACAGAAATTTCTCGAGTTCGTCAATCCGTTCGCGAGATATGGGAGTTTGAAATTAAGGAATGGTTGAGAAACCATCAAAATTTTCCCAAGTCTGATACTCGAAACCAATAACTACTATGGTCTAGAGCAAAAATACACATACCGTTGTAATCGCGAGAGTTTCTACTTTCAGATGCAACAGAAATTTTTCGGATTCGTCAATCCGTTCGCGAAATATCAGAGTTTGGAGTTAAGAGATGGTTGAGAAACCATCAAAATTTTCGCAAGTCTGATACTCGAAACCAATAAATACTATGGCCTAGGGCAAAAATAGACATACCGTTGTAATCGGGCGAGTTTCTGCTTTCAGATGCAACAGGAACTTCTCGAGATCGTCAATCAGTTCGCGCGATATGGGAGTTTGAAGTTACGGAATGGTTGAGAAACCATCAAAATTTTCGCAAGACTGATACTCGAAACCAATAACTACAATGGCCTAGGGGAAAAATACACATACCCTTGTAATCGGGCGAGTTTCTACTTTCAGATGCAACAGGAATTTTGCGAGTTCGTCAATCCGTTCGCGAGATATGCGAGTTTGAAGTTAAGGAATGGTTGAGAATCCATCAAAATTTTCGCAAATCTGATAGTCGAAACCAATAACTGGAATGGCCTAGGGGAAAAATACACATGCCTTTGAAATCGGGCGAGTTTCTGCTTTCAGATTCAACAGGAATTTCTCGAGTTCGTCAATCGGTTCGCGAGATGTGGGAGTTTGAAGTTAAGGAATGGTTGAGAAACCATAAAAATTTTCGCAAGTCTGATACTCGAAACCAATAACTGGAATGGCCAAGGGGAAAAGTACACATACCGTTGTAATCGGGCAAGCTTCTACTTTCAGATGCAACCGGAATTTCTCGATTTCGTCAATCCGCTCGCGAGATATGGGAGTTTGAAGTTAAGGAATGGTTGAGTAACCATCAAAATTTGCGGAATCTGATACTCGAAACCAATAACTAGTATGGTCTAGGGCAAAAATACACATACCGTTGTAATCGGGCGAGTTTCTGCTTTCAGATGCAGCAGGAATTTCTCGAGTTCGTCAATCCTTTCGCGAGATATACGAGTTTCAAATTAAGGAATGGTTGAGAGGCCATCAAATTTTCGCAAGTCTGATACACGAAACCAGTAACTACAATGGCCAAGGGGAAAAATACACATACCGTTGTAATCGGGCGAGTTTCTACTTTCAGATGCAACAGGAATTTCTCGATTCCCTCAATCCGTTCACGAGATATGGGAGTTTGAAGTTAAGGAATGGTTGAGAAACCACCAAAATTTTCGCAAGTCTGATACTCGGAACCAATAACTACAATGGCCTATGGGAAATATTCACATACCGTTGTAATCGGGCGAACTTCTGCTTTCAGATACAACAGGAATTTCTCGAGTTCGTCAATCCGTTCGCGAGATATGGGGGTTTGAAGTTAAGGAAAGGTTGAGAAACCATCAAAATTTTCGGAATCTGATACTCGAAACCAATAACTACTATGGTCTCGGGCAAAAATACACTTACCGTTGTAATCGGGCGAGTTTCTGCTTTCAGATGCAACAGGAATTTCTCTAGTTCGTCAATCCTTTCGCGAGATATGCGAGTTTGAAATTAAGGAATGGTTGAGAAACCATCAAAATTTGCGGAATCTGATACTCGAAACCAATAACTACTATGGTCTCGGGCAAAAATACACTTACCGTTGTAATCGGGCGAGTTTCTGCTTTCAGATGCAACAGGAATTTCTCTAGTTCGTCAATCCTTTCGCGAGATATGCGAGTTTGAAATTAAGGAATGGTTGAGAAACCATCAAAATTTTCGGAATCTGATGCTTGGAACCAATAACTACTATGGTCTTGGACAAAAATACACATACCGTTGTAATCGGGCGAGTTTCTGCTTTCAAATGCAACAGGAATTTCTCGAGTTCGTCAATCCGCTCGCGAGATATGGGACTTTGAAATTAAGAAATGGTTGAGAAACCATCAAAATTTTCGCAAGTCTGATACTCGAAACCAATAACTTCTATGGTCTAGAGCAAAAATGCACATACCGTTGTAATCGCGAGAGATTCTACTTTCAGATGCAACAGAAATTTTTCGGATTCGTCAATCCGTTCGCGAAATATCAGAGTTTGGAATTAAGAGATGGTTGAGAAACCATCAAAATTTTCGCAAGTCTGATACTCGAAACCAATAACTACTATGGCCTAGGGCAAAAATAGACATACCGTTGTAATCGGGCGAGTTTCTGCTTTCAGATGCAACAGGAACTTTTCGAGATCGTCAATCCGTTCGCGAGATATGGGAGTATGAAGTTAAGGAATGGTTGACAAACCATCAAAATTTTCGCAAATCCGATACTCGAAACCAATAACTGGAATGGCCTAGGGGAAAGGTACACACACCATTGTAATCGGGCGAGTTTCTACTTTCAGATGCAACAGGAATTTCTCTAGTTCGTCAATCCTTTCGCGAGATATGCGAGTTTGAAATTAAGGAATGGTTGAGAAACCATCAAAATTTTCGGAATCTGATGCTTGGAACCAATAACTACTATGGTCTTGGACAAAAATACACATACCGTTGTAATCGGGCGAGTTTCTGCTTTCAAATGCAACAGGAATTTCTCGAGTTCGTCAATCCGCTCGCGAGATATGGGAGTTTGAAATTAAGAAATGGTTGAGAAACCATCAAAATTTTCGCAAGTCTGATACTCGAAACCAATAACTTCTATGGTCTAGAGCAAAAATGCACATACCGTTGTAATCGCGAGAGTTTCTACTTTCAGATGCAACAGAAATTTTTCGGATTCGTCAATCCGTTCGCGAAATATCAGAGTTTGGAATTAAGAGATGGTTGAGAAACCATCAAAATTTTCGCAAGTCTGATACTCGAAACCAATAACTACTATGGCCTAGGGCAAAAATAGACATACCGTTGTAATCGGGCGAGTTTCTGCTTTCAGATGCAACAGGAACTTTTCGAGATCGTCAATCCGTTCGCGAGATATGGGAGTATGAAGTTAAGGAATGGTTGACAAACCATCAAAATTTTCGCAAATCCGATACTCGAAACCAATAACTGGAATGGCCTAGGGGAAAGGTACACACACCATTGTAATCGGGCGAGTTTCTACTTTCAGATGCAACAGGAACTTCTCGAGTTCGTCAATCCGTTCGCAAGATATGGGAGTATGAAGTTAAGGAATGGTTGACAATCCATCAAAACTTTCGCAAATCTGATACTCGAAACCAATAACTGGAATGGCCTAGGGGAAAAGTACACATACCGTTGTAATGGGGCGAGTTTCTACTTTCAGATGCAACAGGAATTTCTCGATTCCCTCAATCCGTTCACGAGATATGGGAGTTTGAAGTTAAGGAATGGTTGAGAAACCATCAAAATTTTCGCAAGTCTGATACTCGGAACCAATAACTACAATGGCCTAGGGGAAATATTCACATACCGTTGTAATCGGGCGAACTTCTGCTTTCAGATACAACAGAAATTTCTCGAGTTCGTCAATCCGTTCACGAGATATGGGAGTTTGAAGTTAAGGAATGGTTGAGAAACCACCAAAATTTTCGCAAGTCTGATACTCGGAACCAATAACTACAATGGCCTATGGGAAATATTCACATACCGTTGTAATCGGGCGAACTTCTGCTTTCAGATACAACAGGAATTTCTCGAGTTCGTCAATCCGTTCGCGAGATATGGGGGTTTGAAGTTAAGGAAAGGTTGAGAAACCATCAAAATTTTCGGAATCTGATACTCGAAACCAATAACTACTATGGTCTCGGGCAAAAATACACTTACCGTTGTAATCGGGCGAGTTTCTGCTTTCAGATGCAACAGGAATTTCTCTAGTTCGTCAATCCTTTCGCGAGATATGCGAGTTTGAAATTAAGGAATGGTTGAGAAACCATCAAAATTTGCGGAATCTGATACTCGAAACCAATAACTAGTATGGTCTAGGGCAAAAATACACATACCGTTGTATTCGGGCGAGTGTCTGCTTTATGATTCAACAGGAATTTCTCGAGTTCGTCAATCCGTTCGCGAGATATGGGGGTTTCAAGTTAAGGAAAGGTTGAGAAACCATCAAAATTTTCGGAATCTGATGCTTGGAACCAATAACTACTATGGTCTTGGACAAAAATACACATACCGTTGTAATCGGGCGAGTTTCTGCTTTCAAATGCAACAGGAATTTCTCGAGTTCGTCAATCCGCTCGCGAGATATGGGAGTTTGAAATTAAGGAATGGTTGAGAAACCATCAAAATTTTCGCAAGTCTAATACTCGAAACCAATAACTTCTATGGTCTAGAGCAAAAATGCACATACCGTTGTAATCGCGAGAGTTTCTACTTTCAGATGCAACAGAAATTTTTCGGATTCGTCAATCCGTTCGCGAAATATCAGAGTTTGGAATTAAGAGATGGTTGAGAAACCATCAAAATTTTCGCAAGTCTGATACTCGAAACCAATAACTACTATGGCCTAGGGCAAAAATAGACATACCGTTGTAATCGGGCGAGTTTCTGCTTTCAGATGCAACAGGAACTTTTCGAGTTCGTCAATCCGCTCGCGAGATGTGGGAGTTTGAAGTTAAGGAATGGTTGAGAAACCATAAAAATTTTTGCAAGTCTGATACTCAAAACCAATAACTGGAATGGCCTAGGGGAAAAGTACACACACCGTTGTAATCGGGCTGGTTTCTACTTTCAGATGCAACTGGAATATCTCGAGTTCGTCAATCCGTTCGCGAGATATGGGAGTATGAAGTTAAGGAATGGTTGACAAACCATCAAAATTTTCGCAAATCTGATACTCGAAACCAATAACTGGAATGGCCAAGAGCAAAAATACACATACCGTTGTAATCGGGCGAGTTGCTACTTTCAGATGCAACAGGAATTTCTCGAGTTCGACAATCGGTTCGCGAGATATAGAAGTTTGAATTTAATGAATGGTTGAGAGTCCATTAAAATTTTCGCAAGTCTGATACTCGAAACCAATAACTGGAATGGCCTAGGGGAAAAGTACACACACCATTGTAATCGGGCGAGTTTCTACTTTCAGATGCAACAGGAATTTCTCGAGTTCGTCAATCCCTTCGCGAGATATGGGAGTATGAAGTTAAGGAATGGTTGACAAACCATCAAAATTTTCGCAAATCTGATACTCGAAACCAATAACTGGAATGGCCTAGGGGAAAAGTACACACACCATTGTAATCGGGCGAGTTTCTACTTTCAGATGCAACAGGAATTTCTCGAGTTCGTCAATCCGTTCGCGAGGTATGGGAGTTTGAAGTTAAGGAATGGTTGAGAAACCATCAAAATTTTCGGAATCTGATACTCGGAACCATTAACTACTACGGTCTAGGGCAAAAATACACATACCGTTGTAATCGGGCGAGTTTCTGCTTTCAGATGCAACAGGAATTTCTCAAGTTCGTCAATCCGCTCGCGAGATATGGGAGTTTGAAGTTAAGGAATGGTTGAGAAATCATAAAAATTTTTGCAAGTCTGATACTCGAAACCAATAACTGGAATGGCCTAGGGGAAAAGTACACACCCCATTGTAATCGGGCGAGTTTCTACTTTCAGATGCAACAGGAATTTCTCGAGTTCGTCAATCCGTTCGCGAGATATGCGAGTTTGAAACTGAGGAATGGTTGAGAAACCATCAAAATTTTCGCAAGTCTGATACTCGAAACCAATAACTACAATGGCCTAGGGGAAAAGTACACACACCATTGTAATCGGGCGAGTTTCTACTCTCAGATGCAACAGGAATTTCTCGAGTTCGTCAATCCGTTCGCAAGGTATGGGGGGATGAAGTTAAGGAATGTTTGACAATCCATCAAAATTTTCGCAAGTCTGATACTCGAAACCAATAACTGGAATGGCCTAGGGGAAAAGTACACATACCGTTGTAATCGGGCGAGTTTCTACTTTCAGATGCAACCGGAATTTCTCGAGTTCGTCAATCCGCTCGCGAGATATGGGAGTTTGAAGTTAAGGAATGGTTGAGAAACCATCAAAATTTGCGGAATCTGATACTCGAAACCAATAACTAGTATGGTCTAGGGCAAAAATACACATACCGTTGTAATCGGGCGAGTTTCTGCTTTCAGATGCAGCAGGAATTTCTCGAGTTCGTCAATCCTTTCGCGAGATATACGAGTTTCAAATTAAGGAATGGTTGAGAGGCCATCAAATGTTCGCAAGTCTGATACACGAAACCAGTAACTACAATGGCCAAGGGGAAAAATACACATACCGTTGTAATCGGGCGAGTTTCTTCTTTCAGATGCAACAGGAATTTCTCGATTCCCTCAATCCGTTAACGAGATATGGGAGTTTGAAGTTAAGGAATGGTTGAGAAACCACCAAAATTTTGGCAAGTCTGATACTCGGATCCAAGAACTACAATGGCCTATGGGAAATATTCACATACCGTTGTAATCCGGCGAACTTCTGCTTTCAGATACAACAGGAATTTCTCGAGTTCGTCAATCCGTTCGCGAGATATGGGGGTTTGAAGTTAAGGAATGGTTGAGAAACCATCAAAATTTGCGGAATCTGATACTCGAAACCAATAACTACTATGGTCTCGGGCAAAAATACACTTACCGTTGTAACCGGGCGAGTTCCTGCTTTCTGATGCAACAGGAATTTCTCTAGTTCGTCAATCCTTTCGCGAGATATGCGAGTTTGAAATTAAGGAATGGTTGAGAAACCATCAAAATTTGCGGAATCTGATACTCGAAACCAATAACTAGTATGGTCTAGGGCAAAAATACACATACCGTTGTATTCGGGCGAGTGTCTGCTTTATGATTCAACAGGAATTTCTCGAGTTCGTCAATCCGTTCGCGAGATATGGGGGTTTCAAGTTAAGGAAAGGTTGAGAAACCATCAAAATTTTCGGAATCTGATGCTTGGAACCAATAACTACTATGGTCTTGGACAAAAATACACATACCGTTGTAATCGGGCGAGTTTCTGCTTTCAAATGCAACAGGAATTTCTCGAGTTCGTCAATCCGCTCGCGAGATATGGGAGTTTGAAATTAAGGAATGGTTGAGAAACCATCAAAATTTTCGCAAGTCTGATACTCGAAACCAATATCAACTATGGTCTAGAGCAAAAATACACATACCGTTGTAATCGCGAGAGTTTCTACTTTCAGATGCAACAGAAATTTTTCGGATTGGTCAATCCGTTCGCGAAATATCAGAGTTTGGAATTAAGAGATGGTTGAGAAACCATCAAAATTTTCGCAAGTCTGATACTCGAAACCAATAAATACTATGGCCTAGGGCAAAAATAGACATACCGTTGTAACCGGGGGAGTTTCTGCTTTCAGATGCAACAGGAAATTCTCGAGATCGTCAATCAGTTAGCGCGATATGGGAGTTTGAAGAGAAGGAATGGTTGACAAACCATCAAAATTTTCGCAAATCCGATACTCGAAACCAATAACTGGAATGGCCTAGGGGAAAGGTACACACACCGTTGTAATCGGGCGAGTTTCTACTTTCAGATGCAACAGGAACTTCTCGAGTTCGTCAATCCGTTCGCAAGATATGGGAGTATGAAGTTAAGGAATGGTTGACAATCCATCAAAATTTTCGCAAATCTGATACTCGAAACCAATAACTGGAATGGCCTAGGGGAAAAGTACACATACCGTTGTAATGGGGCGAGTTTCTACTTTCAGATGCAACAGGAATTTCTCGATTCCCTCAATCCGTTCACGAGATATGGGAGTTTGAAGTTAAGGAATGGTTGAGAAACCATCAAAATTTTCGCAAGTCTGATACTCGGAACCAATAACTACAATGGCCTAGGGGAAATATTCACATACCGTTGTAATCGGGCGAACTTCTGCTTTCAGATACAACAGAAATTTCTCGAGTTCGTCAATCCGTTCACGAGATATGGGAGTTTGAAGTTAAGGAATGGTTGAGAAACCACCAAAATTTTCGCAAGTCTGATACTCGGAACCAATAACTACAATGGCCTATGGGAAATATTCACATACCGTTGTAATCGGGCGAACTTCTGCTTTCAGATACAACAGGAATTTCTCGAGTTCGTCAATCCGTTCGCGAGATATGGGGGTTTGAAGTTAAGGAAAGGTTGAGAAACCATCAAAATTTTCGGAATCTGATACTCGAAACCAATAACTACTATGGTCTCGGGCAAAAATACACTTACCGTTGTAATCGGGCGAGTTTCTGCTTTGAGATGCAACAGGAATTTCTCTAGTTCGTCAATCCTTTCGCGAGATATGCGAGTTTGAAATTAAGGAATGGTTGAGAAACCATCAAAATTTGCGGAATCTGATACTCGAAACCAATAACTAGTATGGTCTACGGCAAAAATACACATACCGTTGTATTCGGGCGAGTGTCTGCTTTATGATTCAACAGGAATTTCTCGAGTTCGTCAATCCGTTCGCGAGATATGGGGGTTTCAAGTTAAGGAAAGGTTGAGAAACCATCAAAATTTTCGGAATCTGATGCTTGGAACCAATAACTACTATGGTCTTGGACAAAAATACACATACCGTTGTAATCGGGCGAGTTTCTGCTTTCAAATGCAACAGGAATTTCTCGAGTTCGTCAATCCGCTCGCGAGATATGGGAGTTTGAAATTAAGGAATGGTTGAGAAACCATCAAAATTTTCGCAAGTCTGATACTCGAAACCAATAACTTCTATGGTCTAGAGCAAAAATGCACATACCGTTGTAATCGCGAGAGTTTCTACTTTCAGATGCAACAGAAATTTTTCGGATTCGTCAATCCGTTCGCGAAATATCAGAGTTTGGAATTAAGAGATGGTTGAGAAACCATCAAAATTTTCGCAAGTCTGATACTCGAAACCAATAACTACTATGGCCTAGGGCAAAAATAGACATACCGTTGTAATCGGGCGAGTTTCTGCTTTCAGATGCAACAGGAACTTTTCGAGTTCGTCAATCCGCTCGCGAGATGTGGGAGTTTGAAGTTAAGGAATGGTTGAGAAACCATAAAAATTTTTGCAAGTCTGATACTCGAAACCAATAACTGGAATGGCCTAGGGGAAAAGTACACACACCATTGTAATCGGGCGAGTTTCTACTTTCAGATGCAACAGGAATTTCTCGAGTTCGTCAATCCCTTCGCGAGATATGGGAGTATGAAGTTAAGGAATGGTTGACAAACCATCAAAATTTTCGCAAATCTGATACTCGAAACCAATAACTGGAATGGCCTAGGGGAAAAGTACACACACCATTGTAATCGGGCGAGTTTCTACTTTCAGATGCAACAGGAATTTCTCGAGTTCGTCAATCCGTTCGCGAGGTATGGGAGTTTGAAGTTAAGGAATGGTTGAGAAACCATCAAAATTTTCGGAATCTGATACTCGGAACCATTAACTACTACGGTCTAGGGCAAAAATACACATACCGTTGTAATCGGGCGAGTTTCTGCTTTCAGATGCAACAGGAATTTCTCAAGTTCGTCAATCCGCTCGCGAGATATGGGAGTTTGAAGTTAAGGAATGGTTGAGAAATCATAAAAATTTTTGCAAGTCTGATACTCGAAACCAATAACTGGAATGGCCTAGGGGAAAAGTACACACCCCATTGTAATCGGGCGAGTTTCTACTTTCAGATGCAACAGGAATTTCTCGAGTTCGTCAATCCGTTCGCGAGATATGCGAGTTTGAAACTGAGGAATGGTTGAGAAACCATCAAAATTTTCGCAAGTCTGATACTCGAAACCAATAACTACAATGGCCTAGGGGAAAAGTACACACACCATTGTAATCGGGCGAGTTTCTACTCTCAGATGCAACAGGAATTTCTCGAGTTCGTCAATCCGTTCGCAAGGTATGGGGGGATGAAGTTAAGGAATGTTTGACAATCCATCAAAATTTTCGCAAGTCTGATACTCGAAACCAATAACTGGAATGGCCTAGGGGAAAAGTACACATACCGTTGTAATCGGGCGAGTTTCTACTTTCAGATGCAACCGGAATTTCTCGAGTTCGTCAATCCGCTCGCGAGATATGGGAGTTTGAAGTTAAGGAATGGTTGAGAAACCATCAAAATTTGCGGAATCTGATACTCGAAACCAATAACTAGTATGGTCTAGGGCAAAAATACACATACCGTTGTAATCGGGCGAGTTTCTGCTTTCAGATGCAGCAGGAATTTCTCGAGTTCGTCAATCCTTTCGCGAGATATACGAGTTTCAAATTAAGGAATGGTTGAGAGGCCATCAAATGTTCGCAAGTCTGATACACGAAACCAGTAACTACAATGGCCAAGGGGAAAAATACACATACCGTTGTAATCGGGCGAGTTTCTTCTTTCAGATGCAACAGGAATTTCTCGATTCCCTCAATCCGTTAACGAGATATGGGAGTTTGAAGTTAAGGAATGGTTGAGAAACCACCAAAATTTTGGCAAGTCTGATACTCGGATCCAAGAACTACAATGGCCTATGGGAAATATTCACATACCGTTGTAATCCGGCGAACTTCTGCTTTCAGATACAACAGGAATTTCTCGAGTTCGTCAATCCGTTCGCGAGATATGGGGGTTTGAAGTTAAGGAATGGTTGAGAAACCATCAAAATTTGCGGAATCTGATACTCGAAACCAATAACTACTATGGTCTCGGGCAAAAATACACTTACCGTTGTAACCGGGCGAGTTCCTGCTTTCTGATGCAACAGGAATTTCTCTAGTTCGTCAATCCTTTCGCGAGATATGCGAGTTTGAAATTAAGGAATGGTTGAGAAACCATCAAAATTTGCGGAATCTGATACTCGAAACCAATAACTAGTATGGTCTAGGGCAAAAATACACATACCGTTGTATTCGGGCGAGTGTCTGCTTTATGATTCAACAGGAATTTCTCGAGTTCGTCAATCCGTTCGCGAGATATGGGGGTTTCAAGTTAAGGAAAGGTTGAGAAACCATCAAAATTTTCGGAATCTGATGCTTGGAACCAATAACTACTATGGTCTTGGACAAAAATACACATACCGTTGTAATCGGGCGAGTTTCTGCTTTCAAATGCAACAGGAATTTCTCGAGTTCGTCAATCCGCTCGCGAGATATGGGAGTTTGAAATTAAGGAATGGTTGAGAAACCATCAAAATTTTCGCAAGTCTGATACTCGAAACCAATAACAACTATGGTCTAGAGCAAAAATACACATACCGTTGTAATCGCGAGAGTTTCTACTTTCAGATGCAACAGAAATTTTTCGGATTGGTCAATCCGTTCGCGAAATATCAGAGTTTGGAATTAAGAGATGGTTGAGAAACCATCAAAATTTTCGCAAGTCTGATACTCGAAACCAATAAATACTATGGCCTAGGGCAAAAATAGACATACCGTTGTAACCGGGGGAGTTTCTGCTTTCAGATGCAACAGGAAATTCTCGAGATCGTCAATCAGTTAGCGCGATATGGGAGTTTGAAGAGAAGGAATGGTTGAGAAACCTTCAAAATTTTCGCAAGACTGATACTCGAAACCAATAACTACAATGGCCTAGGGGAAAAATACACATACCCTTGTAATCGGGCGAGTTTCTACTTTCAGATGCAACAGGAATTTTGCGAGTTCGTCAATCCGTTCGCGAGATATGCGAGTTTGAAGTTAAGGAATGGTTGAGAATCCATCAAAATTTTCGCAAATCTGATAGTCGAAACCAATAACTGGAATGGCCTAGGGGAAAAATACACATACCTTTGTAATCGGGCGAGTTTCTGCTTTCAGATTCAACAGGAATTTCTCGAGTTCGTCAATCGGTTCGCGAGATGTGGGAGTTTGAAGTTAAGGAATGGTTGAGAAACCATAAAAATTTTCGGAAATCTGATACTCGAAACCAATAACTGGAATGGCCTAGGGGAAATATTCACATACCGTTGTAATCGGGCGAGCTTCTGCTTTCAGATGCAACAGGAATTTCTCGAGTTCGTCAATCCGCTTTCGAGATATAGGAGTTTGAAGTTAAGGAATGGTTGAGAAACCATCAAAATTTTCGCAAGTCTGATACTCGAAACCAATAACTGGAATGGCCTAGGGGAAAGTACACACACCATTGTAATCGTGCGAGTTTCTACTTTCAGATGCAACAGGAATTTCTCGAGTTCGTCAATCCGTTCGCGAGATATGGTAGTATGAAGTTAAGGAATGGTTGACAAACCATCAAAATTTTCGCAAAACTGATACTCGAAACCATTAACTACTGTGGCCTAGGGCAAAAATACACATACCGTTGTAATCGGGCGAGTTTCTGCTTTCAGATGCAACAGAAATTTCTCGTGCTCGTCAATCCGGTCGCGAGATATGGGAGTTTGAAGTTAAGGAATGGTTGAGAAACCATCAAAATTTTCGCAAGTCTGATACTAGAAACCAATAACTACAATGGCCTAGGGGAAATATTCACATACCGTTGTAATCGGGCGAGCTTCTGCTTTCAGATACAACAGGAATATCTCGAGTTCGTCAATCCGCTCGCGAGATGTGGGAGTTTGAAGTTAAGGAATGGTTGAGAAACCATAAAAATTTTTGCAAGTCTGATACTCGAAACCAATAACTGGAATGGTCTAGGGGAAAAGTACACACACCGTTGTAATCGGGCTGGTTTCTACTTTCAGATGCAACTGGAATATCTCGAGTTCGTCAATCCGTTCGCGAGATATGGGAGTATGAAGTTAAGGAATGGTTGACAAACCATCAAAATTTTCGCAAATCTGATACTCGAAACCAATAACTGGAATGGCCTAGAGCAAAAATACACATACCGTTGTAATCGGGCGAGTTGCTACTTTCAGATGCAACAGGAATTTCTCGAGTTCGACAATCGGTTCGCGAGATATAGGAGTTTGAATTTAATGAATGGTTGAGAGTCCATTAAAATTTTCGCAAGTCTGATACTCGAAACCAATAACTGGAATGGCCTAGGGGAAAAGTACACACACCATTGTAATCGGGCGAGTTTCTACTTTCAGATGCAACAGGAATTTCTCGAGTTCGTCAATCCCTTCGCGAGATATGGGAGTATGAAGTTAAGGAATGGTTGACAAACCATCAAAATTTTCGCAAATCTGATACTCGAAACCAATAACTGGAATGGCCTAGGGGAAAAGTACACACACCATTGTAATCGGGCGAGTTTCTACTTTCAGATGCAACAGGAATTTCTCGAGTTCGTCAATCCGTTCGCGAGGTATGGGAGTTTGAAGTTAAGGAATGGTTGAGAAACCATCAAAATTTTCGGAATCTGATACTCGGAACCATTAACTACTACGGTCTAGGGCAAAAATACACATACCGTTGTAATCGGGCGAGTTTCTGCTTTCAGATGCAACAGGAATTTCTCAAGTTCGTCAATCCGCTCGCGAGATATGGGAGTTTGAAGTTAAGGAATGGTTGAGAAATCATAAAAATTTTTGCAAGTCTGATACTCGAAACCAATAACTGGAATGGCCTAGGGGAAAAGTACACACACCATTGTAATCGGGCGAGTTTCTACTTTCAGATGCAACAGGAATTTCTCGAGTTCGTCAATCCGTTCGCGAGATATGCGAGTTTGAAACTGAGGAATGGTTGAGAAACCATCAAAATTTTCGCAAGTCTGATACTCGAAACCAATAACTACAATGGCCTAGGGGAAAAGTACACACACCATTGTAATCGGGCGAGTTTCTACTCTCAGATGCAACAGGAATTTCTCGAGTTCGTCAATCCGTTCGCAAGGTATGGGGGTATGAAGTTAAGGAATGTTTGACAATCCATCAAAATTTTCGCAAGTCTGATACTCGAAACCAATAACTGGAATGGCCTAGGGGAAAAGTACACATACCGTTGTAATCGGGCGAGTTTCTACTTTCAGATGCAACCGGAATTTCTCGAGTTCGTCAATCCGCTCGCGAGATATGGGAGTTTGAAGTTAAGGAATGGTTGAGAAACCATCAAAATTTGCGGAATCTGATACTCGAAACCAATAACTAGTATGGTCTAGGGCAAAAATACACATACCGTTGTAATCGGGCGAGTTTCTGCTTTCAGATGCAGCAGGAATTTCTCGAGTTCGTCAATCCTTTCGCGAGATATACGAGTTTCAAATTAAGGAATGGTTGAGAGGCCATCAAATTTTCGCAAGTCTGATACACGAAACCAGTAACTACAATGGCCTAGGGCAAAAATACACATACCGTTGTAATCGGGCGAGTTTCTGCTTTCAGATGCAACAGAAATTTCTCTTGTTCGTCAATCCGTTCGCGAGATATGGGAGTTTGAAGTTATGGAATGGTTGAGAAACCATCAAAATTTTCGGAATCTGTTACTCGAAACCAATAACTAGTATGGTCTAGGGCAAAAATACACATACCGTTGTATTCGGGCGAGTGTCTGCTTTATGATTCAACAGGAATTTCTCGAGTTCGTCAATCCGTTCGCGAGATATGGGGGTTTCAAGTTAAGGAAAGGTTGAGAAACCATCAAAATTTTCGGAATCTGATGCTTGGAACCAATAACTACTATGGTCTTGGACAAAAATACACATACCGTTGTAATCGGGCGAGTTTCTGCTTTCAAATGCAACAGGAACTTCTCGAGATCGTCAATCCGTTCGCGAGATATGGGAGTATGAAGTTAAGGAATGGTTGACAAACCATCAAAATTTTCGCAAATCTGATACTCGAAACCAATAACTGGAATGGCCTAGGGGAAAGGTACACACACCATTGTAATCGGGCGAGTTTCTACTTTCAGATGCAACAGGAACTTCTCGAGTTCGTCAATCCGTTCGCGAGATATGGGAGTATGAAGTTAAGGAATGGTTGACAATCCATCAAAATTTTCGCAAATCCGATACTCGAAACCAATAACTGGAATGGCCTAGGGGAAAAGTACACATACCGTTGTAATGGGGCGAGTTTCTACTTTCAGATGCAACAAGAATTTCTCGATTCCCCCAATCCGTTCACGAGATATGGGAGTTTGAAGTTAAGGAATGGTTGAGAAACCATCAAAATTCTCGCAAGTCTGATACTCGGAACCAATAACTACAATGGCCTAGGGGAAATATTCACATACCGTTGTAATCGGACGAACTTCTGCTTTCAGATACAACAGAAATTTCTCGAGTTCGTCAATCCGTTCGCGAGATATGGGAGTTTGAAATTAAGGAATGGTTGAGAAACCATCAAAATTTTCCCAAGTCTGATACTCGAAACCAATAACTACTATGGTCTAGAGCAAAAATACACATACCGTTGTAATCGCGAGAGTTTCTACTTTCAGATGCAACAGAAATTTTTCGGATTCGTCAATCCGTTCGCGAAATATCAGAGTTTGGAATTAAGAGATGGTTGAGGAACCATCAAAATTTTCGCAAGTCTGATACTCGAAACCAATAAATACTATGGCCTAGGGCAAAAATAGACATACCGTTGTAATCGGGCGAGTTTCTGCTTTCAGATGCAACAGGAACTTCTCGAGATCGTCAATCAGTTCGCGCGATATGGGAGTTTGAAGTTAAGGAATGGTTGAGAAACCATCAAAATTTTCGCAAGACTGATACTCGAAACCAATAACTACAATGGCCTAGGGGAAAAATACACATACCCTTGTAATCGGGCGAGTTTCTACTTTCAGACGCAACAGGAATTTTGCGAGTTCGTCAATCCGTTCGCGAGATATGCGAGTTTGAAGTTAAGGAATGGTTGAGAATCCATCAAAATTTTCGCAAATCTGATAGTCGAAACCAATAACTGGAATGGCCTAGGGGAAAAATACACATGCCTTTGTAATCGGGCGAGTTTCTGCTTTCAGATTCAACAGGAATTTCTCGAGTTCGTCAATCGGTTCGCGAGATGTGGGAGTTTGAAGTTAAGGAATGGTTGAGAAACCATAAAAATTTTCGCAAGTCTGATACTCGAAACCAATAACTGGAATGGCCAAGGGGAAAAGTACACATACCGTTGTAATCGGGCAAGCTTCTACTTTCAGATGCAACCGGAATTTCTCGATTTCGTCAATCCGCTCGCGAGATATGGGAGTTTGAAGTTAAGGAATGGTTGAGAAACCATCAAAATTTGCGGAATCTGATACTCGAAACCAATAACTAGTATGGTCTAGGGCAAAAATACACATACCGTTGTAATCGGGCGAGTTTCTGGTTTCAGACGCAGCAGGAATTTCTCGAGTTCGTCAATCCTTTCGCGAGATATACTAGTTTCAAATTAAGGAATGGTTGAGAGGCCATCAAATTTTCGCAAGTCTGATACACGAAACCAGTAACTACAATGGCCAAGGGGAAAAATACACATACCGTTGTAATCGGGCGAGTTTCTACTTTCAGATGCAACAGGAATTTCTCGATTCCCTCAATCCGTTCACGAGATATGGGAGTTTGAAGTTAAGGAATGGTTGAGAAACCACCAAAATTTTCGCAAGTCTGATACTCGGAACCAATAACTACAATGGCCTATGGGAAATATTCACATACCGTTGTAATCGGGCGAACTTCTGCTTTCAGATACAACAGGAATTTCTCGAGTTCGTCAATCCGTTCGCGAGATATGCGAGTTTGAAATTAAGGAATGGTTGAGAAACCATCAAAATTTGCGGAATCTGATACTCGAAACCAATAACTAGTATGGTCTAGGGCAAAAATACACATACCGTTGTATTCGGGCGAGTGTCTGCTTTATGATTCAACAGGAATTTCTCGAGTTCGTCAATCCGTTCGCGAGATATGGGGGTTTCTAGTTAAGGAAAGGTTGAGAAACCATCAAAATTTTCGGAATCTGATGCTTGGAACCAATAACTACTATGGTCTTGGACAAAAATACACATACCGTTGTAATCGGGCGAGTTTCTGCTTTCAAATGCAACAGGAATTTCTCGAGTTCGTCAATCCGCTCGCGAGATATGGGAGTTTGAAATTAAGGAATGGTTGAGAAACCTTCAAAATTTTCGCAAGTCTGATACTCGAAAACAATAACTTCTATGGTCTAGAGCAAAAATGCACATACCGTTGTAATCGCGAGAGTTTCTACTTTCAGATGCAACAGAAATTTTTCGGATTCGTCAATCCGTTCGCGAAATATCAGAGTTTGGAATTAAGAGATGGTTGAGAAACCATCAAAATTTTCGCAAGTCTGATACTCGAAACCAATAACTACTATGGCCTAGGGCAAAAATAGACATACCGTTGTAATCGGGCGAGTTTCTGCTTTCAGATGCAACAGGAACTTTTCGAGATCGTCAATCCGTTCGCGAGATATGGGAGTATGAAGTTAAGGAATGGTTGACAAACCATCAAAATTTTCGCAAATCTGATACTCGAAACCAATAACTGGAATGGCCTAGGGGAAAGGTACACACACCATTGTAATCGGGCGAGTTTCTACTTTCAGATGCAACAGGAACTTCTCGAGTTCGTCAATCCGTTCGCAAGATATGGGAGTATGAAGTTAAGGAATGGTTGACAATCCATCAAAATTTTCGCAAATCTGATACTCGGAACCAATAACTACAATGGCCTAGGGGAAATATTCACATACCGTTGTAATCGGGCGAACTTCTGCTTTCAGATACAACAGAAATTTCTCGAGTTCGTCAATCCGTTCGCGAGATATGGGAGTTTGAAATTAAGGAATGGTTGAGAAACCATCAAAATTTTCCCAAGTCTGATACTCGAAACCAATAACAACTATGGTCTAGAACAAAAATACACATACCGTTGTAATCGCGAGAGTTTCTACTTTCAGATGCAGCAGAAATTTTTCGGATTGGTCAATCCGTTCGCGAAATATCAGAGTTTGGAATTAAGAGATGGTTGAGAAACCATCAAAATTTTCGCAAGTCTGATACTCGAAACCAATAAATACTATGGCCTAGGGCAAAAATAGACATACCGTTGTAACCGGGGGAGTTTCTGCTTTCAGATGCAACAGGAAATTCTCGAGATCGTCAATCAGTTCGCGCGATATGGGAGTTTGAAGTTAAGGAATGGTTGAGAAACCATCAAAATTTTCGCAAGACTGATACTCGAAACCAATAACTACAATGGCCTAGGGGAAAAATACACATACCCTTGTAATCGGGCGAGTTTCTACTTTCAGATGCAACAGGAATTTTGCGAGTTCGTCAATCCGTTCGCGAGATATGCGAGTTTGAAGTTAAGGAATGGTTGAGAATCCATCAAAATTTTCGCAAATCTGATAGTCGAAACCAATAACTGGAATGGCCTAGGGGAAAAATACACATACCTTTGTAATCGGGCGAGTTTCTGCTTTCAGATTCAACAGGAATTTCTCGAGTTCGTCAATCGGTTCGCGAGATGTGGGAGTTTGAAGTTAAGGAATGGTTGAGAAACCATAAAAATTTTCGGAAGTCTGATACTCGAAACCAATAACTGGAATGGCCTAGGGGAAATATTCACATACCGTTGTAATCGTGCGAGTTTCTACTTTCAGATGCAACAGGAATTTCTCGAATTCGTCAATCCGTTCGCGAGGTATGGGAGTTTTATGTTAAGGAATGGTTGAAAAACCATCAAAGTTTTCGCAAGTATGATACACGAAAGCAATAACTACAGTGGCCAAGGGGAAAAACACAAATACCGTTGTAATCGGGCGAGTTTCTGCTTTCAGATGCAACAGGAATATCTCGAGTTTGCCAATCCGTTCGCGAGATATGGGAGTTTGAAGTTCAGAAATGGTTGAGAAACCATCAAAATTTTCGCAAGTCTGATACTCGAAACCAATAACTACTATGGCCTAGGGCAAAAATACACCTTCCATTGTAAACGGGCGAGTTTATGCTTTCAGATGCAACAGGAATTTCTCGAGTTCGTCAATCCGTTCGCGAGATATGCGAGTTTGAAATTAAGCAATGGTTGAGAAACCATCAAAATTTTCGTAAGTCTGATACACGAAACCAATAACTGGAATGGCCTAGGGGAAAAGTACACACACCATTTTAATCGGGCGAGTTGCTACTTTCAGATGCAACAGGAATTTCTCGAATTCGTCAATCCGTTCGCGAGGTATGGGAGTTTGAAGTTAAGGAATGGTTGAGAAACCATCAAAGTTTTCGCAAGTATGATACTCGAAAGCAATAACTACAGTGGCCAAGGGGAAAAACACAAATACCGTTGTAATCGTGCGAGTTTCTGCTTTCAGATGCAACAGGAATATCTCGAGTTCGACAATCCGTTCGCGAGATATGGGAGTTTGAAGTTAAGGAATGGTTGAGAAACCATCAAAATTTTCGGAATCTGATACTCGGAAACATTAACTACTATGGTCTAGGGCAAAAATACACATACCGTTGTAATCGGGCGAGTTTCTACTTTCAGATGCAACAGGAATTTCTCGAGTTCGTCAATCCGTTCGCGAGATATTGGAGTTTGAAGTTAAGGAATGGTTAAGAAACCATCAAAATTTTCGCAAGTCTGATACTCGAAACCAATAACTGGAATGGCCTAGGGGAAAGGTACACACACAATTGTAATCATGCGAGTTTCTAATTTCAGATGCAACAGGAATTTCTCGAATTCGTCAATCCGTTCGCGAGGTATGGGAGTTTTAAGTTAAGGAATGGTTGAGAAACCATCAAAGTTTTCGCAAGTATGATACATGAAAGCAATAACTACAGTGGCCAAGGGGAAAAACACAAATACCGTTGTAATCGGGCGAGTTTCTGCTTTCAGATGCAACAGGAATATCTCGAGTTTGCCAATCCGTTCGCGAGATATGGGAGTTTGAAGTTCAGGAATGGTTGAGAAACCATCAAAATTTTCGCAAGTCTGATACTCGAAACCAATAACTACTATGGCCTAGGGCAAAAATACACCTTCCATTGTAAACGGGCGAGTTTATGCTTTCAGATGCAACAGGAATTTCTCGAGTTCGTCAATCCGTTCGCGAGATATGCGAGTTTGAAATTAAGCAATGGTTGAGAAACCATCAAAATTTTCGTAAGTCTGATACACGAAACCAATAACTGGAATGGCCTAGGGGAAAAGTACACACACCATTTTAATCGGGCGAGTTGCTACTTTCAGATGCAACAGGAATTTCTCGAATTCGTCAATCCGTTCGCGAGGTATGGGAGTTTGAAGTTAAGGAATGGTTGAGAAACCATCAAAGTTTTCGTAAGTCTGATACTCGAAACCAATAACTGGAATGGCCTAGGGGAAAAGTACACACACCATTGTAATTGGGCGAGTTTCCACTTTCAGATGCAACAGGAATTTCTCGAATTTGTCAATCCGTTCGCGAGGTATGGGAGTTTGAAGTTAAGGAATGGTTGAGAAATCATCAAAGTTTTCGCAAGTATGATACTCGAAAGCAATAACTACAATGGCCTAGGGGCAAAATACAAATACCGTTGTAATCGGGCGAGTTTCTGATTTCAGATGCAACAGGAATTTCTCGAGTTCGTCAATCCGTTCGCGAGATATGCGAGTTTGAAATTAAGCAATGGTTGAGAAACCATCAAAATTTTCGTAAGTCTGATACACGAAACCAATAACTGGAATGGCCTAGGGGAAAAGTACACACACCATTTTAATCGGGCGAGTTGCTACTTTCAGATGCAACAGGAATTTCTCGAATTCGTCAATCCGTTCGCGAGGTATGGGAGTTTGAAGTTAAGGAATGGTTGAGAAACCATCAAAGTTTTCGCAAGTCTGATACTCGAAACCAATAACTACAATGGCCTAGGGGAAAAATTCACATACCGTTGTATTCGGGCGAGCTTCTACTTTCAGAGGCAACCGGAATTTCTCGAGTTCGTCAATCTGCTCGCGAGATATGGGAGATTGAAGTTAAGGAATGGTTGAGAAACCATCAAAATTTGCGGAATCTGATACTCGAAACCAATAACTACTATGGTCCAGAGCAAAAATACACATACCGTTGAAATCGGGCAAGTGTCTGCTTTCGGATTCAACAGGAATTTCTCGAGTTCGTCCATCCGTTCGCGAGATATGGGAGTTTGAAGTTCAGGAATGGTTGGGAAACCATCAAAATTTTCGCAAGTCTGATACTCGAAACCAATAACTACAATGGCCTAGGGGAAAAATTCACATACCGTTGTATTCGGGCGAGCTTCTACTTTCAGATGCAACCGGAATTTCTCGAGTTCGTCAATCTGCTCGCGAGATATGGGAGATTGAAGTTAAGGAATGGTTGAGAAACCATCAAAATTTGCGGAATCTGATACTCGAAACCAATAACTACTATGGTCCAGAGCAAAAATACACATACCGTTGAAATCGGGCAAGTGTCTGCTTTCGGATTCAACAGGAATTTCTCGAGTTCGTCCATCCGTTCGCGAGATATGGGAGTTTGAAGTTAAGGAATGGTTGAGAAACCATCAAAATTTTCGCAAATCTGATACTCGAAACCAATGACTGGAATGGCCTAGGGGAAAAGTACACTCACCTTTGTAATCGGGCGAGTTTCTACTTTCAGATGCAGCAGGAATTTCTCGAGTTCGACAATCCGTTCGCGAGATATGGGATTTTGAAGTTAAGGAATGGTTGAGAAACCATCAAAATTTTTGGAATCTGATACTCGGAAACATTAACTACTATGGTCTAGGGCAAAAATACACATACCGTTGTAATCGGGCGAGTTTCTACTTTCAGATGCAACAGGAATTTCTCGAGTTCGTCAATCCGTTCGCGAGATATTGGAGTTTGAAGTTAAGGAATGGTTAAGAAACCATCAAAATTTTCGCAAGTCTGATACTCGAAACCAATAACTGGAATGGCCTAGGGGAAAGGTACACACACCATTGTAATCAGGCGAGTTTCTAATTTCAGATGCAACAGGAATTTCTCGAATTCGTCAATCCGTTCGCGAGGTATGGGAGTTTTAAGTTAAGGAATGGTTGAGAAACCATCAAAGTTTTCGCAAGTATGATACATGAAAGCAATAACTACAGTGGCCAAGGGGAAAAACACAAATACCGTTGTAATCGGGCGAGTTTCTGCTTTCAGATGCAACAGGAATATCTCGAGTTTGCCAATCCGTTCGCGAGATATGGGAGTTTGAAGTTCAGGAATGGTTGAGAAACCATCAAAATTTTCGCAAGTCTGATACTCGAAACCAATAACTACTATGGCCTAGGGCAAAAATACACCTTCCATTGTAAACGGGCGAGTTTATGCTTTCAGATGCAACAGGAATTTCTCGAGTTCGTCAATCCGTTCGCGAGATATGCGAGTTTGAAATTAAGCAATGGTTGAGAAACCATCAAAATTTTCGTAAGTCTGATACACGAAACCAATAACTGGAATGGCCTAGGGGAAAAGTACACACACCATTTTAATCGGGCGAGTTGCTATTTTCAGATGCAACAGGAATTTCTCGAATTCGTCAATCCGTTCGCGAGGTATGGGAGTTTGAAGTTAAGGAATGGTTGAGAAACCATCAAAGTTTTCGCAAGTATGATACTCGAAAGCAAGAACTACAGTGGCCAAGGGGAAAAACACAAATACCGTTGTAATCGGGCGAGTTTCTGCTTTCAGATGCAACAGGAATATCTCGAGTTTGCCAATCCGTTCGCGAGATATGGGAGTTTGAATTTCAGGAATGGTTGAGAAACCATCAAAATTTTCGCAAGTCTGATACTCGAAACCAATAACTACTATGGCCTAGGGCAAAAATACACCTTCCATTTAAACGGGCGAGTTTATGCTTTCAGATGCAACAGGAATTTCTCGACTTCGTCAATCCGTTCGCGAGATATGCGAGTTTGAAATTAAGCAATGGTTGAGAAACCATCAAAATTTTCGTAAGTCTGATACACGAAACCAATAACTGGAATGGCCTAGGGGAACAGTACACACACCATTTTAATCGGGCGAGTTGCTACTTTCAGATGCAACAGGAATTTCTCGAATTCGTCAATACGTTCGCGAGGTATGGGAGTTTGAAGTTAAGGAATGGTTGAGAAACCATCAAAGTTTTCGCAAGTCTGATACTCGAAACCAATAACTACAATGGCCTAGGGGAAAAATTCACATACCGTTGTATTCGGGCGAGCTTCTACTTTCAGATGCAACCGGAATTTCTCGAGTTCGTCAATCTGCTCGCGAGATATGGGAGATTGAAGTTAAGGAATGGTTGAGAAACCATCAAAATTTGCGGAATCTGATACTCGAAACCAATAACTACTATGGTCCAGAGCAAAAATACACATACCGTTGAAATCGGGCAAGTGTCTGCTTTCGGATTCAACAGGAATTTCTCGAGTTCGTCCATCCGTTCGCGAGATATGGGAGTTTGAAGTTAAGGAATGGTTGAGAAACCATCAAAATTTTCGCAAGTCTGATACTCGAAACCGATAACTGGAATGGCCTAGGGGAAAGGTACACACACCATTGTAATCAGGCGAGTTTCTACTTTCAGATGCAACAGGAATTTCTCGAATTCGTCAATCCGTTCGCGTGGTATGGGAGTTTTAAGTTAAGGAATGGTTGAGAAACCATCAAAGTTTTCGCAAGTATGATACTCGAAAGCAATAACTACAGTGGCCTAGGGGAAAAACACAAATACCGTTGTAATCGGGCGAGTTTCTGCTTTCAGATGCAACAGGAATATCTCGAGTTTGCCAATCCGTTCGCGAGATATGGGAGTTTGAAGTTCAGGAATGGTTGAGAAACCATCAAAATTTTCGCATGTCTTATACTCGAAACCATTAACTACTAAGGTCTAGGGCAAAAATGCACATGCCGTTGTAATCGGGCGAGTTTCTGCTTTCAGATTCAACAGGAATTACTCGAGTTCGTCAATCCGTTCGCGAGGTATGCGAGTTTGAAATTAAGGAATGGTTGAGAAACCATCCAAATTTTCGTAAGTCTGATACTCGAAACGAATAACTGGAATGGCGTAGGGGAAAAGTAGACACACCATTGTAATCGGGCGAGTTTCTACTTTCAGATGCAACAGGAATTTCTCGAATTCGTCAATCCGTTCGCGAGGTATGGGTGTTTGAAGTTAAGGAATGGTTGAGAAACCATCAAAGTTTTCGCAAGTATGATACTCGAAAGCAATTACTACAATGGCCTAGGGGAAAAATACAAATACCGTTGTAATTGGGCGAGTTTCTGCTTTCAGATGCAACAGGAATTTCTCGAGTTTGTCAATCCGTTCGCGAGATATGGGGGTTTGAAGTTATGGAATGGTTGAGAAACCATCAAAATTTTCGCAAGTCTGATACTCGAAACCAATAACTACTATGGCCTAGGGCAAAAATACACCTTCCATTGTAAACGGGCGAGTTTATGCTTTCAGATGCAACAGGAACTTCTCGAATTCGTCAATCCGTTCGCGAGGTATGGGAGTTTGAAGTTAAGGAATGGTTGAGAAATCATCAAAGTTTTCGCAAGTATGATACTCGAAAGCAATAACTACAATGGCCTAGGGGAAAAATACAAATACCGTTGTAATCGGGCGAGTTTCTGCTTTCAGATGCAACAGGAATTTCTCGAGTTCGTCAATCCGTTCGCGAGATATGCGAGTTTGAAATTAAGGAATGGTTGAGAAACGATCAAAATTTTCGTAAGTCTGATACTTGAAACCAATAACTACTATGGCCTAGGGCAAAAATGCACATGCCGTTGTAATCGGGCGAGTTTCTGCTTTCAGATTCAACAGCAATTACTCGAGTTCGTCAATCCGTTCGCGAGATATGCGAGTTTGAAATTAAGGAATGGTTGAGAAACCATCAAAATTTTCGTAAGTCTGATACTCGAAACCAATAACTGGAATGGCCTAGGGGAAAAGTACACACACCATTGTAATCGGGCGGGTTTCCACTTTCAGATGCAACAGGAATTTCTCGAATTCGTCAATCCGTTCGCGAGGTATGGGAGTTTGAAGTTAAGGAATGGTTGAGAAATCATCAAAGTTTTCGCAAGTATGATACTCGAAAGCAATAACTACAATGGCCTAGGGGAAAAATACAAATACCGTTGCAATCGGGCGAGTTTCTGATTTCAGATGCAACAGGAATTTCTCGAGTTCGTCAATCCGTTCGCGAGATATGGGAGTTTGAAGTTCAGGAATGGTTAAGAAACCATCAAAATTTTCGCATGTCTTATACTCGAAACCAACAACTACTATGGCCTAGGGCAAAAATGCACATGCAGTTGTAATCGGGCGAGTTTCTGCTTTCAGATGCAACAGGAATTTCTCGGGTTCGTCAATCCGTTCGCGATATATGGGAGTTTGAAATTAAGGAATGGTTGAGAAACCATCAAAATTTTCGTAAGTCTGATACACGAAACCAATAACTGGAATGGCCTAGGGGAAAAGTACACACACCATTGTAATCGGGCGAGTTTCTACATTCAGATGCAACAGGAATTTCTCGAATTCGTCAATCCGTTCGCGAGGTATGGGAGTTTGAAGTTAAGGAATGGTTGAGAAACCATCAAAGTTTTCGCAAGTATGATACTCGAAAGCAATAACTACAATGCCCTAGGGGAAAAATACAAATACCGTTGTAATCGGGCGAGTTTCTGCTTTCAGATGCAACAGGAATTTCTCGAGTTCGTCAATCCATTCGCGAGATATGCGAGTTTGAAATTAAGGAATGGTTGAGGAACGATCAAAATTTTCGTAAGTCTGATACTTGAAACCAATAACTACTATGGCATAGGGCAAAAATGCACATGCCGTTGTAATCGGGCGAGTTTCTGCTTTCAGATTCAACAGCAATTACTCGAGTTCGTCAATCCGTTCGCGAGATATGCGAGTTTGAAATTAAGGAATGGTTGAGAATCCATCAAAATTTTCGTAAGTCTGATACTCGAAACCAGTAACTGGAATGGCCTAGGGGAAAAGTACACACACCATTGTAATCGGGCGAGTTTCCACTTTCAGATGCAACAGGAATTTCTCGAATTCGTCAATCCGTTCGCGAGGTATGGGAGTTTGAAGTTAAGGAATGGTTGAGAAATCATCAAAGTTTTCGCAAGTATGATACTCGAAAGCAATAACTACAATGGCCTAGGGGAAAAATACAAATACCGTTGTAATCGGGCGAGTTTCTGATTTCAGATGCAACAGGAATTTCTCGAGTTCGTCAATCCGTTCGCGAGATATGGGAGTTTGAAGTTCAGGAATGGTTAAGAAACCATCAAAATTTTCGCATGTCTTATACTCGAAACCAACAACTACTATGGCCTAGGGCAAAAATGCGCATACAGTTGTAATCGGGCGAGCTTCTGCTTTCAGATGCAACAGGAATTTCTCGGGTTCGTCAATCCGTTCGCGATATATGGGAGTTTGAAATTAAGGAATGGTTGAGAAACCATCAAAATTTTTGTAAGTCTGATACACGAAACCAATAACTGGAATGGCCTAGGGGAAAAGTACACACACCATTGTAATCGGGCGAGTTTCTACTTTCAGATGCAACAGGAATTTCTCGAATTCGTCAATCCGTTCGCGAGGTATGGGAGTTTGAAGTTAAGGAATGGTTGAGAAACCATCAAAGTTTTCGCAAGTATGATACTCGAAAGCAATAACTACAATGGCCTAGGGGAAAAATACAAATACCGTTGTAATCGGGCGAGTTTCTGCTTTCAGATGCAACAGGAATTTCTCGAGTTCGTCAATCCGTTCGCGAGATATGCGAGTTTGAAATTAAGGAATGGTTGAGGAACGATCAAAATTTTCGTAAGTCTGATACTTGAAACCAATAACTACTATGGCCTAGTGCAAAAATGCACATGCCGTTGTAATCGGGCGAGTTTCTGCTTTCAGATTCAACAGCAATTACTCGAGTTCGTCAATCCGTTCGCGAGATATGCGAGTTTGAAATTAAGGAATGGTTGACAAACCATCAAAATTTTCGTAAGTCTGATACACGAAACCAATAACTGGAATGGCCTAGGGGAAAAGTACACACACCATTGTAATCGGGCGAGTTTCTACTTTCAGATGCAACAGGAATTTCTCGAATTCGTCAGTCCGTTCGCGAGGTATGGGAGTTTGAAGTTAAGGAATGGTTGAGAAACCATCAAAGTTTTCGCAAGTATGATACTCGAAAGCAATAACTACAATGGCCTAGGGGAAAAATACAAATACCGTTGTAATCGGGTGAGTTTCTGCTTTCAGACGCAACAGGAATTTCTCGAGTTCGTCAATCCGTTCGCGAGATATGCGAGTTTGAAATTAAGGAATGATTGAGAAACGATCAAAATTTTCGTAAGTCTGATACTTGAAACCAATAACTACTATGGCCTAGGGCAAAAATGCACATGCCGTTGTAATCGGGAGAGTTTCTGCTTTCAGATTCAACAGCAATTACTCGAGTTCGTCAATCCGTTCGCGAGATATGCGAGTTTGAAATTAAGGAATGGTTGAGAAACCATCAAAATTTTCGTAAGTCTGATACTCGAAAGCAATAACTACAATGGCCTAGGGAAAAAATACAAATACCGTTGTAATCGGGCGAGTTTCTGCTTTCAGATTCAACAGCAATTACTCGAGATCGTCAATCCGTTCGTGAGATATGCGAGTTTGAAATTAAGGAATGGTTGAGAAACCATCAAAATTTTCGTAAGTCTGATACTCGAAACCAATAACTGGAATGGTCTAGGGGAAAAGTACACACACCATTGTAATCGGGCGAGTTTCCACTTTCAGATGCAACAGGAATTTCTCGAATTTGTCAATCCGTTCGCGAGGTATGGGAGTTTGAAGTTAAGGAATGGTTGAGAAATCATCAAAGTTTTCGCAAGTATGATACTCGAAAGCAATAACTACAATGGCCTAGGGGCAAAATACAAATACCGTTGTAATCGGGCGAGTTTCTGATTTCAGATGCAACAGGAATTTCTCGAGTTCGTCAATCCGTTCGCGAGATATGGGAGTTTGAAGTTCAGGAATGGTTAAGAAACCATCAAAATTTTCGCATGTCTTATACACGAAACCAACAACTACTATGGCCTAGGGCAAAAATGCACATACAGTTGTAATCGGGCGAGTTTCTGCTTTCAGATGCAACAGGAATTTCTCGGGTTCGTCAATCCGTTCGCGATATATGGGAGTTTGAAGTTATGGAATGGTTGAGAAACCATCAAAATTTTCGCAAGTCTGATACTAGAAACCAATAACTACTATGGCCTAGGGCAAAAATACACATACCGTTGTAAACGGGCGAGTGTCTGCTTTCAGATGCAACAGGTATTTCTCGAGGTCGTCAATCCGTTCGCGAGATATGGGAGTTTGAGGTTAAGGAATGGTTGAGAAACCATCAAAATTTTCGCAAGTCTGATATTCGAAACCAATAACTACAAAGGCCTACGGGAAAAATACACATACCTTTGTAATCGGGCGAGTTTCCACTTTCAGATGCAACAGGAATTTCTCGAGTTCGTCAACCCGTTCGCGAGATATGGGAGTTTGAAGATACGGAATGGTTGAGAAACCATCAAAATTTTCGCAAGTCTGATACTCGAAACCTATAACTACTCTGGTCTAGGGCAAAAATACACATACCGTTGAAATCGGGCGAGTTTCTGCTTTCAGATGCAACAGGAATTTCTCGAGTTCGTCAATCCGTTCGCGAGATATGCGAGTTTGAAATTAAGGAATGGTTGAGAAACGATCAAAATTTTCGTAAGTCTGATACTTGAAACCAATAACTACAATGGCCTAGGGGAAAAATTCACATACCGTTGTAATCGGGCGAGTTTCTACTTTCAGATGTAATCGGAATTTCTGGAGTTCGTCAATCCGCTCGCGAGGTATGGGAATTTGAAGATAAGGAATGGTCGAGAAACCATCAAAATTTTCGCAAATCTGATACTCGAAACCAATAACTGGAATGGCCTAAGGGAGAAGTACACATACCGTTGAAATCGGGCGAGTTTCTGCTTTCAGATGCAATCGGAATTTCTGGAGTTCGTCAATCCGTTCGCGAGATATGCGAGTTTGAAATTAAGGAATGGTTGAGAAACGATCAAAATTTTCGTGAGTCTGATACTTGAAACCAATAACTACTATGGCCTAGGGCAAAAATGCACATGCCGTTGTAATCGGGCGAGTTTCTGCTTTCAGATTCAACAGCAATTACTCGAGTTCGTCAATCCGTTCGCGAGATATGCGAGTTTGAAATTAAGGAATGGTTGAGAAACCATCAAAATTTTCGTAAGTCTGATACTCGAAACCAATAAGTGGAATGGCCTAGGGGAAAAGTACACACACCATTGTAATCGGGCGAGTTTCTACTTTCAGATGCAACAGGAATTTCTCGAATTCGTCAATCCGTTCGCGAGGTATGGGAGTTTGAATTTAAGGAATGGTTGAGAAACCATCAAAGTTTTCGCAAGTATGATACTCGAAAGCAATAACTACAATGGCCTAGGGGAAAAATACAAATACCGTTGTAATCGGGCGAGTTTCTGATTTCAGATGCAACAGGAATTTCTCGAGTTTGTCAATCCGTTCGCAAGATATGGGAGTGTGAAGTTCAGGAATGGTTAAGATACCATCAAAATTTTCGCATGTCTTATACTCGAAACCAACAACTACTATGGCCTAGGGCAAAAATGCACATACAGTTGCAATCGGGCGAGTTTCTGCTTTCAGATGCAACAGGAATTTCTCGGGTTCGTCAATCAGTTCGCGATATATGGGAGTTTGAAGTTATGGAATGGTTGAGAAACCATCAAAATTTTCGCAAGTCTGATACTAGAAACCAATAACTACTATGGCCTAGGGCAAAAATACACCTTCCATTGTAAACGGGCGAGTTTATGCTTTCAGATGCAACAGGAATTTCTAGAGTTCGTCAATCCGTTCGCGAGATATGGGGGTTTGAAGTTATGGAATGGTTGAGAAACCATCAAAATTTTCGCAAGTCTGATACTCGAAACCAATAACTACTATGGCCTAGGGCAAAAACACACATACCGTTGTAAACGGGCGACTGTCTGCTTTCAGATGCAACAGGAATTTCTCGAGGTCGTCAATCCGTTCGCGAGATATGGGAGTTTGAGGTTAAGGGATGGTTGAGAAACCATCAAAATTTTCGCGAGTCTGATACTCGAAACCAATAACTACAAAGGCCGACGGGAAAAATACACATACCTTTGTAATCGGGCGAGTTTCCACTTTCAGATGCAACAGGAATTTCTCGAGTTCGTCAACCCGTTCGCGAGATATGGGAGTTTGAAGATACGGAATGGTTGAGAAACCATCAAAATTTTCGCAAGTCTGATACTCGAAACCTATAACTACTCTGGTCTAGGGCAAAAATACACATACCGTTGAAATCGGGCGAGTTTCTGCTTTCAGATGCAACAGGAATTTCTCGAGTTCGTCAATCCGTTCGCGAGATATGCGAGTTTGAAATTAAGGAATGGTTGAGAAACGATCCAAATTTTCGTAAGTCTGATACTTGAAACCAATAACTACAATGGCCTAGGGGAAAAATTCACATACCGTTGTAATCGGGCGAGTTTCTACTTTCAGATGTAATCGGAATTTCTGGAGTTCGTCAATCCGCTCGCGAGGTATGGGAATTTGAAGATAAGGAATGGTCGAGAAACCATCAAAATTTTCGCAAATCTGATACTCGAAACCAATAACTGGAATGGCCTAAGGGAGAAGTACACATACCGTTGAAATCAGGCCAGTTTCTGCTTTCAGATGCAATCGGAATTTCTGGAGTTCGTCAATCCGTTCGCGAGATATGCGAGTTTGAAATTAAGAAATGGTTGAGAAACGATCAAAATTTTCGTGAGTCTGATACTTGAAACCAATAACTACTATGGCCTAGGGCAAAAATGCACATGCCGTTGTAATCGGGCGAGTTTCTGCTTTCAGATTCAACAGCAATTACTCGAGTTCGTCAATCCGTTCGCGAGATATGCGAGTTTGAAATTAAGGAATGGTTGAGAAACCATCAAAATTTTCGTAAGTCTGATACTCGAAACCAATAACTGGAATGGCCTAGGGGAAAAGTACACACACCATTGTAATCGGGCGAGTTTCTACTTTCAGATGCAACAGGAATTTCTCGAATTCGTCAATCAGTTCGCGTGGTATGGGAGTTTGAATTTAAGGAATGGTTGAGAAACCATCAAAGTTTTCGCAAGTATGATACTCGAAAGCAATAACTACAATGGCCTAGGGGAAAAATACAAATACCGTTGTAATCGGGCGAGTTTCTGATTTCAGATGCAACAGGAATTTCTCGAGTTTGTCAATCCGTTCGCAAGATATGGGAGTGTGAAGTTCAGGAATGGTTAAGATACCATCAAAATTTTCGCAAGTGTGATACTAGAAACCAATAACTACTATGGCCTAGGACAAAAATACACCTTCCATTGTAAACGGGCGAGTTTATGCTTTCAGATGCAACAGGAATTTCTAGAGTTCGTCAATCCGTTCGCGAGATATGGGGGTTTGAAGTTATGGAATGGTAGAGAAACCATCAAAATTTTCGCAAGTCTGATACTCGAAACCAATAACTACTATGGCCTAGGGCAAAAACACACATACCGTTGTAAACGGGCGTGTGTCTGCTTTCAGATGCAACAGGAATTTCTCGAGGTCGTCAATCCGTTCGCGAGATATGGGAGTTTGAGGTTAAGGAATGGTTGAGAAACCATCAAAATTTTCGCGAGTCTGATACTCGAAACCAATAACTACAAAGGCCTACGGGAAAAATACACATACCTTTGTAATCGGGCGAGTTTCCACTTTCAGATGCAACAGGAATTTCTCGAGTTCGTCAACCCGTTCGCGAGATATGGGAGTTTGAAGATACGGAATGGTTGAGAAACCATCAAAATTTTCGCAAGTCTGATACTCGAAACCTATAACTACTATGGTCTAGGGCAAAAATACACATACCGTTGAAATTGGGCGAGTTTCTGCTTTCAGATGCAACAGGAATTTCTCGAGTACGGCAATCCGTTCGCGAGATATGGGAGTTTGAAGTTAAGGAATGGTTGCGAAACCATCAAAATTTTCGATGGTCTGATACTCGAAACCAATAACTACAAAGCCCTACGGGAAAAATACACATACCTTTGTAATCGGGCGAGTTTCCACTTTCAGATGCAACAGGAATTTCTCGAGTTCGTCAACCCGTTCGCGATATATGGGAGTTTGAAATTAAGGAATGGTTGAGAAACCATCAAAATTTTCGTAAGTCTGATACTCGAAACCAATAACTACTATGGCCTAGGGCAAAAACACACATACCGTTGTAAACGGGCGAGTGTCTGCTTTCAGATGCAACAGGAATTTCTCGAGGTCGTCAATCCGTTCGCGAGATATGGGAGTTTGAGGTTAAGGAATGGTTGAGAAACCATCAAAATTTTCGCGAGTCTGATACTCGAAACCAATAACTACAAAGCCTACGGGAAAAATACACATACCGTTGAAATTGGGCGAGTTTCTAATTTCAGATGCAACAGAAATTTCTCGAGTTCGTCAATCCGTTCACGAGATATGGGAGTTTGAAGTTAAGGAATGGTTGAGAAACCATCAAAGTTTTCGCAAGTATGATACTCGAAAGCAATAACTACAATGGCATAGGGGAAAAATACAAATACCGTTGTAATCGGGCGAGTTTCTGCTTTCAGATGCAACAGGAATTTCTCGAGTTCGTCAATCCGTTCGCGAGATATGGGAGTTTGAATTTAAGGAATGGTTGAGCAACCATCAAAATTTTCGCATGTCTGATGCTCGAAACCAATAACTGGAATGACCTAGGGGGAAAGTACACACACCAATGTAATCGGGCGAGTTTCTGCTTCCAGGTGCAACAGGAATTTCTCGAGTTCGTCAATCAGTTCGCGAGATATGGGAGTTTGAAGTTAAGGAATGGTTGAGAAACTATCAAAATTTTCGTAAGTCTGATACTCGAAACCAATAACTGGAATGGCCTAGGGGAAAAGTACAAACACCATTGTAATCGGGCGAGTTTCCACTTTCAGATGCAACAGGAATTTCTCGAGTTCGTCATTCCGTTCGCGAGATATGGGAGTTTGAAGTTAAGGAATGGTTGAGAAACCATCGAAATTTTCGCAATTCTGATGCTAGAAACGAATAACTGGAATGGCCTAGGGGAAAAGTACACACACCATTCTAATCGGGCGAGTGTCTGCTTTCAGATTCAACTGGAATTTCTGGAGTTCGTCAATCCGTTCGCGAGATATGGGAGTTTGAAGTTAAGGAATGGTTGAGAAACCATCAAAATTTTCGCAAGTCTGGTACTCGAAACCAATAACTGCAAAGGCCTAGGGGAAAAATGCACACACCATTGTACACGGGCGAGTTTCTGCTTTCAGATGCAACAGAAATTTCTCGAGTTCTGCAATCCGTTCGCGAGATATGGGAGTTTGAAGTTAAGGTATGCTTGAGAAACCATCAAAATTTTCGAAAGTCTAATACTCGAAACCAATAACTATAAAGGCCGAGGTGAAAAATACACATACCGTTGTAATCGGGCGAGTTTCTACTTTCACATGCAACAAGAATTTCTCGAGTTCGGCAATCCGTTCGCGAGATATGGGATTTTGAAGTTAAGGAATGGTTGCGAAACCATCAAAATTTTCGCTGGTCTGATTCTCGAACCAATAACTGGAATGGCCTAGGGGAAAAGTACACACACCGTTGTAATCGGGCGAGTTTCTACTTTCAGATGCAACAGGAATTTCTCGAGTTCGTCAACCCGTTTGCGAGATATGGGAGTTTGAATATACGGAATGGTTGAGACACCATCAAAATTTTCGCAAGTCTGATACTCGAAACCAATGACTACAATGGCCCAGGGGAAAAACACACATACCGTTGTAATTGGGAGAGTTTCTACTTTCAGATGCAACAGGAATTTCTCGAGTTCGTCAATCCGTTCGCGAGATATGGGAGTTTGAAGTTAAGGAATGCTTGAGAAACCATCAAAATTTTCGAAAGTCTGATACTCGAAACCAATAACTACAAAGGCCTAGGGGAAAAATACACATACCGTTGTAATCGGGCGAGTTTCTACTTTCTCATGCAACAGGAATTTCTCGAGTTCGTCAATCCGTTCGCGAGATATGGAAGTGTGAAGTTACGGAATGGTTGAGAAACCATCAAAATTTTCGCAAGTCTGATAATCGAAACCAATAGCTGGAATGGTCTAGAGGAAAAGTACACACACCGTTGTAATTGCGAGAGTTTCTACTTTCAGATGCAACAGGAATTTCTCGAGTTCGTCAATCCGTTCGCGAGATATGGGAGTTTGAAGTTAAGGAATGCTTGAGAAACCATCAAAATTTTCGAAAGTCTAATACTCGAAACCGATAACTACAAAGGCCTAGGGGAAAAATATAGTACACACACCGTTGTAATCGGGCGAGTTTCTACTTTCAGATGCAACAGGAATTTCTCGAGTTCGGCAATCCGTTCGCGAGATATGGGAGGTTGAAGTTAAGGAATGGTTGCGAAACCATCAAAATTTTCGCTGGTCTGATAGTCGAAACCAATAACTGGAATGGCCTAGGGGAAAGATACACACACCATTGTACTCGGGCGAGTTTCTACTTTCAAGTGCAACTGGAATTTCTCGAGTTCGTCAATCCGTTCGCGAGATATGGGAATTTGATGTTAGGGAATGGTTGAGAAACCATCAAAATTTTCGCTGGTCTGATACTCGAAACCAATAACTGGAATGGCCTAGGGGAAAAGTACACATACCATTGCAATCGTGCGAGTTTCTACTTTCAGGTGCAACTGGAATTTCTCGAGTTCGTCAATCCTTTCGCGAGATATGGGAGTTTGAAGTTAAGGAGTGGTTGTGAAACCATCAAAATTTTCGCTGGTCTGATACTCGAAACCAATAACTGGAATGGCCTAGGGGAAAAGTACATACACCATTGTAATCGGGCGGGTTTCTACTTTCAGGTGCAACAGAAATTTCTCGAGTTCGTCAATCCGTTCGCGAGATATGGGAGTTTGAAATTATGGAATGGTTGAGAAACCATCAAAATTTTCGTAAGTCTGATACTCGAAACCAATAACTGGAATGGCCTAGGGGAAAAGTACACACACCATTGTAATCGGGCGAGTTTCCACTTTCAGATGCAACAGGAATTTCTCGAATTCGTCAATCCGTTCGCGAGGTATGGGAGTTTGAAGTTAAGGAATGGTTGAGAAATCATCAAAGTTTTCGCAAGTATGATACTCGAAAGCAATAACTACAATGGCCTAGGGGAAAAATACAAATACCGTTGTAATCGGGCGAGCTTCTGATTTCAGATGCAACAGGAATTTCTCGAGTTCGTCAATCCGTTCGCGAGATATGGGAGTTTGAAGTTCAGGAATGGTTAAGAAACCATCAAAATTATCGCATGTCTTATACTCGAAACCAACAACTACTATGGCCTAGGGCAAAAATGCACATACAGTTGTAATCGGGCGAGTTTCTGCTTTCAGATGCAGCAGGAATTTCTCGGGTTCGTCAATCCGTTCGCGATATATGGGAGTTTTAAGTTATGGAATGGTTGAGAAACCATCAAAATTTTCGCAAGTCTGATACTCGAAACCAATAACTACTATGGCCTAGGGCAAAAATACAAATACCGTTGTAATCGGGCGAGTTTCTGCTTTCAGATGCAACAGGAATTTCTCGAGTTCGTCAATCCGTTCGCGAGATATGCGAGTTTGAAATTAAGGAATGGTTGAGAAACGATCAAAATTTTCGTGAGTCTGATACTCGAAACCAATAACTGGAATGGCCTAGGGGAAAAGTACATACACCATTGTAATCGGGCGGGTTTCTACTTTCAGGTGCAACAGAAATTTCTCGAGTTCGTCAATCCGTTCGCGAGATATGGGAGTTTGAAATTATGGAATGGTTGAGAAACCATCAAAATTTTCGTAAGTCTGATACTCGAAACCAATAACTGGAATGGCCTAGGGGAAAAGTACACACACCATTGTAATCGGGCGAGTTTCCACTTTCAGATGCAACAGGAATTTCTCGAATTCGTCAATCCGTTCGCGAGGTATGGGAGTTTGAAGTTAAGGAATGGTTGAGAAATCATCAAAGTTTTCGCAAGTATGATACTCGAAAGCAATAACTACAATGGCCTAGGGGAAAAATACAAATACCGTTGTAATCGGGCGAGTTTCTGATTTCAGATGCAACAGGAATTTCTCGAGTTCGTCAATCCGTTCGCGAGATATGGGAGTTTGAAGTTCAGGAATGGTTAAGAAACCATCAAAATTATCGCATGTCTTATACTCGAAACCAACAACTACTATGGCCTAGGGCAAAAATGCACATACAGTTGTAATCGGGCGAGTTTCTGCTTTCAGATGCAGCAGGAATTTCTCGGGTTCGTCAATCCGTTCGCGATATATGGGAGTTTTAAGTTATGGAATGGTTGAGAAACCATCAAAATTTTCGCAAGTCTGATACTCGAAACCAATAACTACTATGGCCTAGGGCAAAAATACAAATACCGTTGTAATCGGGCGAGTTTCTGCTTTCAGATGCAACAGGAATTTCTCGAGTTCGTCAATCCGTTCGCGAGATATGCGAGTTTGAAATTAAGGAATGGTTGAGAAACGATCAAAATTTTCGTGAGTCTGATACTTGAAACCAATAACTACTATGGCCTAGGGCAAAAACACACATACCTTTGTAAACGGGCGAGTGTCTGCTTTCAGATGCAACAGGAATTTCTCGAGGTCGTCAATCCGTTCGCGAGATATGGGAGTTTGAGGTTAAGGAATGGTTGAGAAACCATCAAAATTTTTGCAAGTCTGATACTCGAAACCAATAACTACAAAGGCCTACGGGAAAAATACACATACCTTTGTAATCGGGCGAGTTTCTACTTTCAGATGCAACAGGAATTTCTCGCATTCGTCAATCCGTTCGCGAGGTATGGGAGTTTGAAGTTAAGGAATGGTTGAGAAACCATCAAAGTTTTCGCAAGTATGATACTCGAAAGCAATAACTACAATGGCCTAGGGGAAAAATACAAATACCGTTGTAATCGGGCGAGTTTCTGATTTCAGATGCAACAGGAATTTCTCGAGTTCGTCAATCCGTTCGCAAGATATGGGAGTTTGAAGTTCAGGAATGGTTAAGATACCATCAAAATTTTCGCATGTCTTATACTCGAAACCAACAACTACTATGGCCTAGGGCAAAAATGCACATACAGTTGTAATCGGGCGAGTTTCTGCTTTCAGATGCAATAGGAATTTCTCGGGTTCGTCAATCCGTTCGCGATATATGGGAGTTTGAAGTTATGGAATGGTTGAGAAACCATCAAAATTTTCGCAAGTCTGATACTAGAAACCAATAACTACTATGGCCTAGGGCAAAAATACACCTTCCATTGTAAACGGGCGAGTTTATGCTTTCAGATGCAACAGGAATTTCTAGAGTTCGTCAATCCGTTCGCGAGATATGGGGGTTTGAAGTTATGGAATGGTTGAGAAACCATCAAAATTTTCGCAAGTCTGATACTCGAAACCAATAACTACTATGGCCTAGGGCAAAAACACACATACCGTTGTAATCGGGCGAGTTTCTGCTTTCAGATGCAATAGGAATTTCTCGGGTTCGTCAATCCGTTCGCGATATATGGGAGTTTGAAGTTATGGAATGGTTGAGAAACCATCAAAATTTTCGCAAGTCTGATACTAGAAACCAATAACTACTATGGCCTAGGGCAAAAATACACCTTCCATTGTAAACGGGCGAGTTTATGCTTTCAGATGCAACAGGAATTTCTAGAGTTCGTCAATCCGTTCGCGAGATATGGGGGTTTGAAGTTATGGAATGGTTGAGAAACCATCAAAATTTTCGCAAGTCTGATACTCGAAACCAATAACTACTATGGCCTAGGGCAAAAACACACATACCGTTGTAAACGGGCGAGTGTCTACTTTCAGATGCAACAGGAATTTCTCGAGGTCGTCAATCCGTTCGCGAGATATGGGAGTTTGAGGTTAAGGAACGGTTGAGAAACCATCAAAATTTTCGCGAGTCTGTTACTCGAAACCAATAACTACAAAGGCCTACGGGAAAAATACACATACGTTTGTAATCGGGCGAGTTTCCACTTTCAGATGCAACAGGAATTTCTCGAGTTCGTCAACCCGTTCGCGAGATATGGGAGTTTGAAGATACGGAATGGTTGAGAAACCATCAAAATTTTCGAAAGTCTAATACTCGAAACCGATAACTACAAAGGCCTAGGGGAAAAATATAGTACACACACCGTTGTAATCGGGCGAGTTTCTACTTTCAGATGCAACAGGAATTTCTCGAGTTCGGCAATCCGTTCGCGAGATATGGGAGGTTGAAGTTAAGGAATGGTTGCGAAACCATCAAAATTTTCGCTGGTCTGATAGTCGAAACCAATAACTGGAATGGCCTAGGGGAAAGATACACACACCATTGTACTCGGGCGAGTTTCTACTTTCAAGTGCAACTGGAATTTCTCGAGTTCGTCAATCCGTTCGCGAGATATGGGAATTTGATGTTAGGGAATGGTTGAGAAACCATCAAAATTTTCGCTGGTCTGATACTCGAAACCAATAACTGGAATGGCCTAGGGGAAAAGTACACATACCATTGCAATCGTGCGAGTTTCTACTTTCAGGTGCAACTGGAATTTCTCGAGTTCGTCAATCCTTTCGCGAGATATGGGAGTTTGAAGTTAAGGAGTGGTTGTGAAACCATCAAAATTTTCGCTGGTCTGATACTCGAAACCAATAACTGGAATGGCCTAGGGGAAAAGTACATACACCATTGTAATCGGGCGGGTTTCTACTTTCAGGTGCAACAGAAATTTCTCGAGTTCGTCAATCCGTTCGCGAGATATGGGAGTTTGAAATTATGGAATGGTTGAGAAACCATCAAAATTTTCGTAAATCTGATACTCGAAACCAATAACTGGAATGGCCTAGGGGAAAAGTACACACACCATTGTAATCGGGCGAGTTTCCACTTTCAGATGCAACAGGAATTTCTCGAATTCGTCAATCCGTTCGCGAGGTATGGGAGTTTGAATTAAGGAATGGTTGAGAAATCATCAAAGTTTTCGCAAGTATGATACTCGAAAGCAATAACTACAATGGCCTAGGGGAAAAATACAAATACCGTTGTAATCGGGCGAGTTTCTGATTTCAGATGCAACAGGAATTTCTCGAGTTCGTCAATCCGTTCGCGAGATATGGGAGTTTGAAGTTCAGGAATGGTTAAGAAACCATCAAAATTATCGCATGTCTTATACTCGAAACCAACAACTACTATGGCCTAGGGCAAAAATGCACATACAGTTGTAATCGGGCGAGTTTCTGCTTTCAGATGCAGCAGGAATTTCTCGGGTTCGTCAATCCGTTCGCGATATATGGGAGTTTGAAGTTATGGAATGGTTGAGAAACCATCAAAATTTTCGCAAGTCTGATACTCGAAACCAATAACTACTATGGCCTAGGGCAAAAATACAAATACCGTTGTAATCGGGCGAGTTTCTGCTTTCAGATGCAACAGGAATTTCTCGAGTTCGTCAATCCGTTCGCGAGATATGTGAGTTTGAAATTAAGGAATGGTTGAGAAACGATCAAAATTTTCGTGAGTCTGATACTTGAAACCAATAACTACTATGGCCTAGGGCAAAAACACACATACCTTTGTAAACGGGCGAGTGTCTGCTTTCAGATGCAACAGGAATTTCTCGAGGTCGTCAATCCGTTCGCGAGATATGGGAGTTTGAGGTTAAGGAATGGTTGAGAAACCATCAAAATTTTTGCAAGTCTGATACTCGAAACCAATAACTACAAAGGCCTACGGGAAAAATACACATACCTTTGTAATCGGGCGAGTTTCTACTTTCAGATGCAACAGGAATTTCTCGCATTCGTCAATCCGTTCGCGAGGTATGGGAGTTTGAAGTTAAGGAATGGTTGAGAAACCATCAAAGTTTTCGCAAGTATGATACTCGAAAGCAATAACTACAATGGCCTAGGGGAAAAATACAAATACCGTTGTAATCGGGCGAGTTTCTGATTTCAGATGCAACAGGAATTTCTAGAGTTCGTCAATCCGTTCGCGAGATATGGGGGTTTGAAGTTATGGAATGGTTGAGAAACCATCAAAATTTTCGCAAGTCTGATACTCGAAACCAATAACTACTATGGCCTAGGGCAAAAACACACATACCGTTGTAATCGGGCGAGTTTCTGCTTTCAGATGCAATAGGAATTTCTCGGGTTCGTCAATCCGTTCGCGATATATGGGAGTTTGAAGTTATGGAATGGTTGAGAAACCATCAAAATTTTCGCAAGTCTGATACTAGAAACCAATAACTACTATGGCCTAGGGCAAAAATACACCTTCCATTGTAAACGGGCGAGTTTATGCTTTCAGATGCAACAGGAATTTCTAGAGTTCGTCAATCCGTTCGCGAGATATGGGGGTTTGAAGTTATGGAATGGTTGAGAAACCATCAAAATTTTCGCAAGTCTGATACTCGAAACCAATAACTACTATGGCCTAGGGCAAAAACACACATACCGTTGTAAACGGGCGAGTGTCTACTTTCAGATGCAACAGGAATTTCTCGAGGTCGTCAATCCGTTCGCGAGATATGGGAGTTTGAGGTTAAGGAACGGTTGAGAAACCATCAAAATTTTCGCGAGTCTGTTACTCGAAACCAATAACTACAAAGGCCTACGGGAAAAATACACATACGTTTGTAATCGGGCGAGTTTCCACTTTCAGATGCAACAGGAATTTCTCGAGTTCGTCAACCCGTTCGCGAGATATGGGAGTTTGAAGATACGGAATGGTTGAGAAACCATCAAAATTTTCGCAAGTCTGATACTCGAAACCTATAACTACTATGGTCTAGGGCAAAAATACACATACCGTTGAAATCGGGCGAGTTTCTGCTTTCAGATGCAACTGGAATTTCTGGAGTTCGTCAATCCGTTCGCGAGATATGGGAGTTTGAAGTTAAGGAATGCTTGGGAAACCATCAAAATTTTCGAAAGTCTGATACTCGAAACCAATAACTACAAAGGCCTAGGGGAAAAATACACCTACCGTTGTAATCGGGCGAGTTTCTACTTTCACATGCAACTGGAATTTCTCGAGTTCGTCAATCCGTTCGCGAGATATGGGTGTTTGAAGTTAAGGAATGGTTGAGAAACCATCAATATTTTCGCTGGTCTGATACTCGAAACCAATAACTGGAATGGCCTAGGGGAAAGATACACACATCATTGTACTCGGGCGAGGTCCTGCTTTCAGGTGCAACAGAAATTTCTCGAGTTCGTCAATCCGTTCGCGAGATATGGGAGTTTGAAATTATGGAATGATTGAGAAACCATCAAAATTTTCGCTGGTCTGATACTCGAAACCAATAACTGGAATGGCCTAGGGGAAAAGTACAGACACTATTGTAATCGGGCGAGTTTCTACTTTCAGATGCAACAGGAATTTCTCGAGTTCGTCAATCCGTTCGCGATATATGGGAGTTTGAATTTAAGGAATGGTTGAGCAACCATCAAAATTTTCGCATGTCTGATGCTCGAAACCAATAACTGGAATGACCTAGGGGGAAAGTACACACACCATTGTAATCGGGCGAGTTTCTGCTTCCAGGTGCAACAGGAATTTCTCGAGTACGTCAATCAGTTCGCGAGATATGGGAGTTTGAAGTTAAGTAATGGTTGAGAAACTATCAAAATTTCCGCAAGTCTGATACTCGAAACCAATAACTACAAAGGCCTAGGTGAAAAACTCACATATCTTTGTAATCGGGCGAGTTTCTACTTTCAGATGCAATAGGAATTTCTGGAGTTCGTCATTCCGTTCGCGAGATATGGGAGTTTGAAGTTAAGGAATGGTTGAGAAACCAACGAAATTTTCGCAATTCTGATGCTAGAAACGAATAACTGGAATGGAATAGGGGAAAAGTACACACACCATTCTAATCGGGCGAGTGTCTACTTTCAGATTCAACTGGAATTTCTGGAGTTCGTCAATCCGTTCGCGAGATATGGGAGTTTGAAGTTAATTAATGGTTGAGAAACCATCAAAATTTTCGCAAGTCTGGTACTCGAAACCAATAACTGCAAAGGCCTAGGGGAAAAATCGACACACCATTGTACTCGGGCGAGTTTCTGCTTTCAGATGCAACCGAAATTTCTCGAGTTCGGCAAACCGTTCGCGAGATATGGGATTTTGAAGTTAAGGAATGGTTGCGAAACCATCAAAATTTTCGCTGGTCTGATTCTCGAACCAATAACTGGAATGGCCTAGGGGAAAAGTACACACACCATTGTAATCGGGCGAGTTTCTACTTTCAGATGCAACAGGAATTTCTCGAGTTCGTCAACCCGTTCGCGAGATATGGGAGTTTGAAGATACGGAATGGTTGAGAAACCATCAAAATTTTCGCAAGTCTGATACTCGAAACCAATGACTACAATGGCCCAGGGGAAAAACACACATACCGTTGTAATTGGGAGAGTTTCTACTTTCAGATGCAACAGGAATTTCTCGAATTCGTCAATCCGTTCGCGAGATATGGGAGTTTGAAGTTAAGGAATGCTTGAGAAACCATCAAAATTTTCGAAAGTCTGATACTCGAAACCAATAACTACAAAGGCCTAGGGGAAAAATACACATACCGTTGTAATCGGGCGAGTTTCTACTTTCTCATGCAACAGGAATTTCTCGAGTTCGTCAATCCGTTCGCGAGATATGGAAGTGTGAAGTTACGGAATGGTTGAGAAACCATCAAAATTTTCGCAATTCTGATAATCGAAACCAATAGCTGGACTGGTCTAGAGGAAAAGTACACACACCGTTGTAATTGCGAGAGTTTCTACTTTCAGATGCAACAGGAATTTCTCGAGTTCGTCAATCCGTTCGCGAGATATGGGAGTTTGAAGTTAAGGAATGCTTGAGAAACCATCAAAATTTTCGAAAGTCTAATACTCGAAACCAATATCTACAAAGGCCTAGGGGAAAAATGCACACACCGTTGTAATCGGGCGAGTTTCTACTTTCACATGCAACAGGAATTTCTCGATTTCGGCAAACCGTTCGCGAGATATGGGAGTTTGAAATTAAGGAATGGTTGAGAAAGCATCAAAATTTTCGCAATTCTGACGCTAGAAACCAATAACTACAATGGCCTAGGGGAAAATACACATACCGTAGTAATCGGGCGAGTTTCTGCTTTCAGATGCAACCGGAATTTCTCGATTTCGTCAATCCGTTCGCGAGATATGGGAGTTTGAAGTTAAGGAATGCTTGAGAAACCATCAAAATTTTCGGTGGTCTGATACTCGAAACTAATAACTGGAATGGCCTACAGGAAAAGTACACACACCGTTGTAATCGGGCGAGTTCCTACTTGCAGATGCAACAGGAATTTCTCGAGTTCGTCAATCCGTTCGCGAGATATGGGAGTTTGAAATTAAGGAATGGTTGAGAAACCATCAAAATTTTCGCAAGTCTGATACTCGAAACCAATAACTACCAAGGCCTAGGGGAAAAATACACATACCTTTGTAATCGGGCGGGTTTCCACTCCCAGATGCAACAGGAATTTCTCGAGTTCGTCAATCCGATCGCGAGAAATGGGAGTTTGAAGTTAAGGAATGGTTGAGAAACTATCAAAATTTTCGCAAGTCTGATACTCGAAACCAATAACTACAATGGCCTAGGGGGAAAATACACATACCTTTGTAATCGGGCCAGTTTCCACTTTCAGATGCAACAGGAATTTCTCGATTTCGTCAATCCGTTCGGAAGATATGGGAGTTTGAATTTAAGGAATGCTTGAGAAACCATCAAAATTTTCGGTGGTCTGATACTCGAAACCAATAACTGGAATGGCCTAGAGGAAAAGTACACACACTGTTGTAATCGGGCGAGTTCCTACTTTCAGATGCAACAGCAGTTTCTCGAGTTTGTCAATCCATTCGCGAGATATGGGAGTTTGAAGTTAAGGAATGGTTGAGAAACCATTAAAATTTTCGCAATTCTGACGCTAGAAACCAATAACTACAATGGCCTAGGGGAAAATACACATACCGTTGTAATCGGGCGTGTTTCTGCTTTCAGATGCAACCGGAATTTCTCGATTTCGTCAATCCGTTCGCGAGATATGGGAGTTTGAAGTTAAGGAATGGTTGAGAAACTATCAAAATTTTCGCAATTCTGATACTCGAAACCAATAACAACAATGGCCTAGGGGGAAAATACACATATCTTTGTAATCGGGCGAGTTTCTGCTCTCAGATGCAACAGGAATTTCTCGAGTTCGTCAATCCGTTCGCGAGATATGGGAGTTTGAAGTTAAGGAATGGTTGAGAAACCATCAAAATTTTCGCAAGTCTGATACTCGAAACCAATAACTACCAAGGCCTAGGGGAAAAATACACATACCTTTGTAATCGGGCGGGTTTCCACTCTCAGATGCAACAGGAATTTCTTGAGTTCGTCAATCCGATCGCGAGAAATGGGAGTTTGAAATTAAGGAATGGTTGAGAAACTATCAAAATTTTCGCAAGTCTGATACTCGAAACCAATAACTACAATGGCCTAGGGGGAAAATACACATACCTTTGTAATCGGGCCAGTTTCCACTTTCAGATGCAACAGGAACTTCTCGATTTCGTCAATCCGTTCGCGAGAAATGGGAGTTTGAAGTTAAGGAATGGTTGAGAAACCATCGAAATTTTCGCAATTCTGATGCCAGAAACGAATAACTGGAATGGCCTAGGGGAAAAGTACACACACCATTCAAATCGGGCGAGTGTCTACTTTCAGATGCAACAGGAATTTCTGGAGTTCGTCAATCCGTTCGCGAGATATGGGAGTTTGAAGTTAACGAATGGTTGAGAAACTATCAAAATTTTCGCAAGTCTGATACTCGAAACCAATAACTACAAAGGCCTAGGGGAAAAACACACATATCTTTGTAATCGGGCGAGTTTCTACTCTCAGATGCAACAGGAATTTCTCGAGTTCGTCAATCCGTACGCGAGATATGGGAGTTTGAAGTTAAGGAATGGTTGAGAAACTATCAAAATTTTCGCAATTCTGATACTCGAAACCAATAACAACAATGGCCTAGGGGGAAAATACACATATCTTTGTAATCGGGCGAGTTTCTACTCTCAGATGCAACAGTAATTTCTCGAGTTCGTCAATCCGTTCGCGAGATATGGGAGTTTGAAGTTAAAGAATGGTTGAGAAACCATCACAATTTTCGCAAGTCTGATACTCGAAACCAATAACTACAATGGCCTAGGGGAAAAATACACATACCGTTGTAATCGGGCGAGTTTCTACATTCAGATACAACAGGAATTTCTCGAGTTCGTCGATCCGTTCGCGAGATATGGGAGTTTGAAGTTAAGGAATGGTTGTGAAACCATCACAATTTTCGGAAGTCTGATACTCGAAACCAATAACTACAATGGCCTAGGGGAAAAACACACATATCTTTGTAATCGGGCGAGTTTCTGCTTTCAGATGCAACCGGAATTTCTCGATTTCGTCAATCCGTTCGCGAGATATGGGAGTTTGAAGTTAAGGAATGCTTGAGAAACCATCAAAATTTTCGGTGGTCTGATACTCGAAACCAATAACTGGAATGGCCTACAGGAAAAGTACACACACCGCTGTAATCGGGCGAGTTCCTACTTGCAGATGCAACAGGAATTTCTCGAGTTCGTCAACCCGTTCGCGAGATATGGGAGTTTGAAATTAAGGAATGGTTGAGAAGCCATCAAAATTTTCGCAAGTCTGATACTCGAAACCAATAACTACCAAGGCCTAGGGGAAAAATACACATACCTTTGTAATCGGGCGGGTTTCCACTCTCAGATGCAACAGGAATTTCTTGAGTTCGTCAATCCGATCGCGAGAAATGGGAGTTTGAAGTTAAGGAATGGTTGAGAAACTATCAACATGTTCGCAAGTCTGATACTCGAAACCAATAACTACAATGGCCTAGGGGGAAAATACACATACCTTTGTAATCGGGCCAGTTTCCACTTTCAGATGCAACAGGAATTTCTCGAGTTCGTCAATCCGTTCGCGAGATATGGGAGTTTGAAGTTAAGGAATGGTTGAGAAACTATCAAAATTTTCGCAATTCTGATACTCGAAACCAATAACAACAATGGCCTAGGGGGAAAATACACATATCTTTGTAATCGGGCGAGTTTCTGCTCTCAGATGCAACAGGAATTTCTCGAGTTCGTCAATCCGTTCGCGAGATATGGGAGTTTGAAGTTAAGGAATGGTTGAGAAACCATCAAAATTTTCGCAAGTCTGATACTCGAAACCAATAACTACCAAGGCCTAGGGGAAAAATACACATACCTTTGTAATCGGGCGGGTTTCCACTCTCAGATGCAACAGGAATTTCTTGAGTTCGTCAATCCGATCGCGAGAAATGGGAGTTTGAAATTAAGGAATGGTTGAGAAACTATCAAAATTTTCGCAAGTCTGATACTCGAAACCAATAACTACAATGGCCTAGGGGGAAAATACACATACCTTTGTAATCGGGCCAGTTTCCACTTTCAGATGCAACAGGAACTTCTCGATTTCGTCAATCCGTTCGCGAGAAATGGGAGTTTGAAGTTAAGGAATGGTTGAGAAACCATCGAAATTTTCGCAATTCTGATGCCAGAAACGAATAACTGGAATGGCCTAGGGGAAAAGTACACACACCATTCAAATCGGGCGAGTGTCTACTTTCAGATGCAACAGGAATTTCTGGAGTTCGTCAATCCGTTCGCGAGATATGGGAGTTTGAAGTTAACGAATGGTTGAGAAACTATCAAAATTTTCGCAAGTCTGATACTCGAAACCAATAACTACAAAGGCCTAGGGGAAAAACACACATATCTTTGTAATCGGGCGAGTTTCTACTCTCAGATGCAACAGGAATTTCTCGAGTTCGTCAATCCGTACGCGAGATATGGGAGTTTGAAGTTAAGGAATGGTTGAGAAACTATCAAAATTTTCGCAATTCTGATACTCGAAACCAATAACAACAATGGCCTAGGGGGAAAATACACATATCTTTGTAATCGGGCGAGTTTCTACTCTCAGATGCAACAGTAATTTCTCGAGTTCGTCAATCCGTTCGCGAGATATGGGAGTTTGAAGTTAAAGAATGGTTGAGAAACCATCACAATTTTCGCAAGTCTGATACTCGAAACCAATAACTACAATGGCCTAGGGGAAAAATACACATACCGTTGTAATCGGGCGAGTTTCTACATTCAGATACAACAGGAATTTCTCGAGTTCGTCGATCCGTTCGCGAGATATGGGAGTTTGAAGTTAAGGAATGGTTGTGAAACCATCACAATTTTCGGAAGTCTGATACTCGAAACCAATAACTACAAATGCCTAGGAGAAAAATACACATACCGTTGTAATCGGGCGAGATTCTACTTTCACATGCAACAGGAACTTCTCGCGTTCGTCAATCCGTTCGCAAGATATGGGAGTTTGAAGTTAAGGAATGGTTGAGAAATCATCAAAATTTTCGCAAGTCTGATACACGAATCCAACAACTACAATGACCTAGGGCAAAAATACACATACCGTTGTAATCGGGCGGGTTTCTACTTTTACATGCAACAGGAATTTCTCGAGTTCGTCAATCCGTTCGCGAGATATGCGAGTTTGAAGTTGAGGAATGGTTGAGAAACCATCAAAATTTTCGCAAGTCTGATACTCGAAACCAATAACTACAATGGCCTAGGGGAAAAATACACATACCATTGTAATCGGGCGAGTTTCTACTTTCAGATGCAACAGGAATTTCTCGAGTTCGTCAATCCGTTCGCGAGATATGGGAGTTTGAAGTAAAGGAATGGTTGAGAAACCATCAAAATTTTCGCTGGTCTGATACTCGAAACCAATAACTGGAATGGCCTAGGGGAAAAGTACACACACCATTGTAATCGGGCGAGTTTCTACTTTCAGATACAATAGGAATTTCTCGAGTTCGTCAATGCGTTCGCGAGATATGCGTGTTTGAAGTTAAGGAATGGTTGAGAAACCATCAAAATTTTCGCAAGTCTGATACTCGAATCCAATAACTACAATGGCCTAGGGCAAAAATACACATAGCGTTGTAATCGGGCGGGTTTCTACTTTCAGATGCAGCAGGAATTTCTCGAGTTCGTCAATCCGTTCGCGAGATATGGGAGTATGAAGTTAAGGAATGGTCGATAAATCATCAAAATTTTCGCAAGTCTGATACTCGAAACCAATAATTACAATGGCCTGTGGAAAAATACACATACCATTGTAATCGGGCGAGTTTCTACTTTCAGATGCAACAGGAATTTCTCGAGTTCGTCAATCCGTTCGCGAGATATGGGAGTTTGAAGTTAAGGAATGGTTGAGAAACCATCAAAATTTTCGCAATTCTGATGCTGGAAACGAATAACAGGAATGGCCTAGGGGAAAAGTACACACACCTTTGTAATCAGGCGAGTTTCTACTTCCACATGCAACAGGAATTTCACGAGTTCGTCAATCCGTTCGCGAGGTATGGGAGTTTGAAGTTAAGGAAAGGTTGAGAGACCACTAAATTTTCGCAATTCTGATGCTAGAAACGAATAACTGGAATGGCCCAGGGGAAAAGTACACGCACCATCGTAATCGGGCGAGTTTCTACTTCCACATGCAACAGGAATTTCTCGAGTTCGTCAATCCGTTCGCGAGATATGGGAGTTTGAAGTTAAGGAATGGTTGTGAAACTATCAAAATTTTCGGAAGTCTGACTCGAAACCAATAACTACAAATGCCTAGGGGAAAAATACACACACCATTGTAATCAGGCGAGTTCCTACACTCAGATACAACAGGAATTTCTCGAGTTCGTCAATCCGTTCGCGAGATATGGGAGTTTGAAGTTAAGAAATGGTCGAGAAATCATCAAAATTATCGCAAGTCTGATACTCGAAACCAATAACTACTATGGCCTAGGGCAAAAATACACATACCGTTGTAATCGGGATTGTTTATGCTCTCAGATGCAGTAGGAAATTCTCGAGTTCGTCAATCCGTTCGCGAGATATGGGAGATGGAAGTTAAGGAATGGTTGAGAAACCATCAAAATTTTCGCAAGTCTGATACTCGAAACCAATAACTACAATGGCCTGTGGGAAAAATACACATACCATTGTAATCGGGCGAGTTTCTTCTTTCAGATGCAACAGGAATTTCTCGATTTCGTCAATCCGTTCGCGAGATATGGGAGTTTGAAGTTAAGGAATGGTTGAGAAACCATCAAAATTTTCGCAATTCTGATGCTAGAAACGAATAACAGGAATGGCCTAGGGGAAAAGTACACGCACCATTGTAATCGGGCGAGTTTCTACTTCCACATGCAACAGGAATTTCTCGAGTTCGTCAATCCGTTCGCGAGATATGGGAGTTTGAAATTAAGGAACGGTTGAGAAACCATCAAAATTTTCGCAAGTCTGACACTCGAATCCAATAACTACAATGGCCTAGGGCAAAAATACACATTGCGTTGTAATCGGGCGGGTTTCTACTTTCAGATGCAGCAGGAATTTCTCGAGTTCGTCAATCCGTTCGCGAGATATGGGAGTTTGAAGTTAAGGAATGGTCGATAAATCATCAAAATTATCGCAAGTCTGATACTCGAATCCAATAACTACAATGGCCTAGGGCAAAAATACACATACCGTTGTAATCGGGTGTGTTTCTGCTTTCAGATGCAGTAAGAAATTCTCGAGTTCGTCAATCCGTTCGCGAGATATGGGAGTTTGAAGTTAAGGAATGGTTGTGAAACTATCAAAATTTTCGGAAGTCTGAGACTCGAAACCAATAACTACAAATGCCTAGGGGAAAAATATACACACCATTGTAATCAGGCGAGCTTCCACATTCAGGTACAACAGGAATTTCTCGACTTCGTCAAACCGTTCGCGAGGTATGGGAGTTTGAAGTTAAGGAATGGTTGAGGAACCATCAAAATTTTCGCAATTCTGATGCTAGAAACGAACAACAGGAATGGCCTAGGGGAAAAGTACATATACCATTCTAATCGGGAGAGTTTCTACTTCCACATGCAATAGGAATTTCTCGAGTTCGTCAATCCGTTCGCGAGATATGGGAGTTTGAAGTTAAGGAATGGATGAGAACCCATCAAAATGTTCGCAAGTCTGATACTCGAAACCAATAACTACAATGGCCTGTGGGAAAAATACTCATACCTTTGTAATCAGGCGAGTATCTGCTTTCAGATGCAATAGGAAATTCTCGACTTCGTCAAACCGTTCGCGAGGTATGGGAGTTTGAAGTTAAGGAATGGTTGAGAAACCATCAAAATTATCGCAATTCTGATGCGAGAAACGAATAACAGGAATGGCCTAGGGGAAAAGTACATACACCATTCTAATCGGCAGAGTTTCTACTTCCACATGCAATAGGAATTTCTCGAGTTCGTCAATCCGTTACGCGAGATATGGGAGTTTGAAGTTAAGGAATGGTTGAGAAACCATCAAAATTTTCGCAACTCTGATACTCGAAAACAATAACTACAATGGCCTAGGGGAAAAATACTTATACCGTTGTAATCGGGCGGGTTTCTACTTTCAGATGCAACAGGAATTTCTGGAGTTCGTCAATCCGTTCGCGAGATATGGGAGTTTGAAGTTAAGGAATGGTTGAGAAACCATCAAAATTTTCGCAAGTCTGATACTCGGAACCAATAACTACAATGGCCTAGGGGAAAAATACACACACCATTGTAATCAGGCGAGTTTCTACATTCAGATACAACAGGAATTTCTCGAGTTCGTCAATGCGTTCGCGAGATACGGGAGTTTGAAGTTAGGGAATGGTTGAGAAATCATTAAAATTTTCGCAAGTCTGATACTCGAATCCAATAACTACAATGGCCTAGGGGAAAAATACACATAACTTTGAAAGCGGGCGAGTTTCTACTTTCAGATGCAACAGGAATTTCTCGAGCTCGTCAATCCGTTCGCGAGATATGGGAATTTGAATTTAAGGAATGGTTGAGAAACCATCAAAATTTTCGCAATTCTGATACTCGAAACAAATAACTGGAACGGCCTAGGGGAGAAGTACACACACCATTGTAATCGGGTAAGTTTCTACTTTCAGAGGCAACAGGAACTTCTCGAGTTCGCCAATCCGTTGGCGAGGTATCGGAGTTTGAAGTTAAGGAATGGTTGAGAAACCATCACAATTTTCGCAAGTCTGATACTCGAAACCAATAACTACTATGGCCTAGGGCAAAAATACACATACCGCTGTAATCGAGCGAGTTTCTGCTTTCAGATGCAGTAGGAAATTCTCGAGTTCGTCAAACCGTTCGCTAGATATGGGAGTTTGAAGTTAAGGAATGCTTGAGAAACCATCAAAATTTTCGCTGGTCTGATACTCGAAACCAACAACTGGAGTGGCCTAGGGGAAAAGCATACGCACCGTTGTAATCGGGCGAGTTTCTGCTTTCATATGCAATAGGAATCTCTCGAGTTCGTCAATCCGTTCGCGAGATATGGGAGTTTGAAGTTAGGGAATGGTTGAGAAATCATTAAAATTTTCGCAAGTCTGATACTCGAATCCAATAACCACAATGGCCTAGGGCAAAAATACACATACCGTTGTAATCGGGCGGGTTTCTACTTTCAGATGCAACAGGAATTTCTCGAGTTCGTCAATCCGTTCGCGAGATATGGGAGTTTGAAGTTAAGGAATGGTTGAGAAACCATCACAATTTTCGCAAGTCTGATACTCGAAACCAATAACTACTATGGCCTAGGGCAAAAATACACATACCGCTGTAATCGGGCGAGTTTCTGCTTTCAGATGCAGTAGGAAATTCTCGAGTTCGTCAATCCGTTCGCGAGATATGGGAGATGGAAGTTAAGGAATGGTTGAGAAACCATCAAAATTTTCGCAATTCTGATGCTAGAAACGAATAACTGGAATGGTCTAGGGGAAAAATACACATACCGTTGTAATCGGGCGGGTTTCTACTTTCAGATGCAACAGGAATTTCTCGAGTTCGTCAATCCGTTCGCGTGATATGGGAGTTTGAAATTAAGGAATGGTTGAGAAATCATCAAAATTATCGCAAGTCTGATACTCGAATCCAATATCTACAAATGCCAATGGGAAAAATACACATACCGTTGTAATCGGGCGAGATTCTACTTTTACGTGCAACAGGAATTTCTCGAGTTCGTCAATCCGTACGCGAGATATGGGAGTTTGAAGTTAAGGAATGGTTGAGAAACCATCAAAATTTTCGCAATTCTGATGCTAGAAACGAATAACTGGAATGGCCTAGGGGAAAAGTACACACACCATTGTAATCGGGCGAGTTTCTACTTTCAGATACAATAGGAATTTCTCGAGTTCGTCAATGCGTTCGGGAGATATGCGTGTTTGAAGTTAAGGAATGGTTGAGAAATCATCAGAATTTACGCAAGTCTGATACTCGAATCCAATAACTACTATGGCCTAGGGCAAAAATTCACATATCTTTGTAATCGGGCGAGTTTCTACTTTCAGGTGCGACAGGAATTTTTCGAGTTCGTCAATCCGTTCGCGAGATATGGGAGTTTGAAGTTAAGGAATGGTTGAGAAACCATCGAAATTTTCGCATGTCTGATACTCGGAACCAATAACTACAATGGGCTAGGGCAAAAATACCCATACCGTTGTAATCGGGCGGGTTTCTACTTTCAGAAGAAACAGGAATTTCTCGAGTTCGTCAATCCTTTCGCGAGATATGGGTGTTTGAAGTTAAGGAATGGTTGAGAAACCATCAAAATTTTCGCAATTCTGATGCTAGAAACGAATAACCGGAATGGCCTAGGGGAACAGTACACGCACCATTGTAATCGAGCGAGTTTCTGCTTCCACATGCAACAGGAATTTCTCGAGTTCGTCAATCCGTTCGCGAGATATGGGAGTTTGAAGTTAAGGAATGGTTGAGAAACCATCACAATGTTCGCAAGTCTGATACTTGAAACCAATAACTACAAATGCATAGGGGAAAAATACACATACCGTTGTAATCGGGCGAGATTCTACTTTCACATGCAACAGGAATTTCTCGCGTTCGTCAATCCGTTCGCGAGATATGGGAGTTTGAAGTTAAGGAATGGTTGAGAAATCATCAAAATTATCGCAAGTCTGATACTCGAATCCAATAACTACAATGGCCTAGGGCAAAAATACACATACCGTTGTAATCGGGCGGGTTTCTACTTTCAGATGCAACAGGAATTTCTCGAGTTCGTCTATCTGTTCGCGAGATATGAAAGTTTGAAGTTAAGGAATGGTTGAGAAACCATCAAAATTTTCGCAATTCTGATGCTAGAAACGAATAACTACAATGGCCTAGGGGAAAAGTACACACACCATTGTAATCGGGCTAGTTTCTACTTCCACATGCAACAGGAATTTCTCGAGTTCGTCAATCCGTTCGCGAGATATGGGCGTTTGAAGTTAAGGAATGGTTGAGAAACCATCAAAATTTTCGCAATTCTGATGCTAGAAACGAATAACTGGAATAGCCTAGGAGAAAAGTACACGCACCATTGTAATCGAGCGAGTTTCTGCTTCCACATGCAACAGGAATTTCTCGAGTTCGTCAATCCGTTCGCGACATATGGGAGTTTGAGGTTAAGGAATGGTTGAGAAACCATTAAATCTTGGCAAGTCTGATACTCGAAACCAATAACTACAATGGGGTAGGGCAAAAATACACATACCGTTGTAAACGGGCGGGTTTCTACTTTCCGATGCAACAGGAATTTCTCGAGTTCGTCAATCCGTTCGCGAGATATGGGTGTTTGAAGTTAAGGAATGGTTGAGAAACCGTCAAAATATTCGCAATTCTGATGCTAGAAACGAATAACTGGAATGGCCTAGGGGAAAAGTACACACACCATTGTAATCGGGCTAGTTTCTACTACCACATGCAACAGGAATTTCTCGAGTTCGTCAATCCGTTCGCGAGATATGGGCGTTTGAAGTTAAGGAATGGTTGAGAAACCATCAAAATTTTCGCAATTCTGATGCTAGAAACGAATAACTGGAATGGCCTAGGGTTAAAGTACACGCACCATTGTAATCGGGCGAGTTTCTACTTCCACATGCAACAGGAATTTCTCGAGTTCGTCAATCCGTTCGCGAGATATGGGAGTTTGAAGTTGAGGAATGGTTGAGAAACCATCACAATTTTCGCATGTCTGATACTCGAAGCCAATAACTACAAATGCCCAGGGGAAAAATACACATACCGTTGTAATCGGGCGAGATTCTACTTTCACATGCAACAGGAATTTCTTGAGTTCGTCAATCCGTTCGCGAGATATGGGAGTTTGAAGTTAAGGAATGGTTGAGAAACCATCAAAATTTTCGCAAGTCTGATACTCGAAACCAATAACTACAAAGGCCTAGGGGGAAAACACACATACAGTTGTAATCGGGCGAGTTTCTACTTTCAGGTGCAACAGGAATTTCTCGAGTTCGTCAATCCGTTCGCGAGATGTGGGAGTTTGAAGTTAAGGAATGGTTGAGAAACCATCACAATTTTTGCAAGTCTGATACTCGAAACCAATAACTACAAAGGCCTACGGGAAAAATACACATACCTTTGTAATCGGGCGAGTTTCTACTTCCACATGCAACAGGAATTTCTCGAGTTCGTCAATCCGTTCGCGAGATATGGAAGTTTGAAGAGAAGGAATGCTTGAGAAACCATCAAAATTTTTGCTGGTCTGATACTCGAAACCAACAATTGGAATGGCCTAGGGGAAAAGCACACACACCGTTGTAATCGGGCGAGTTTCTGCTTTCAGATGCAATAGGAAATTCTCGAGTTCGTCAATCCGTTCGCGAGATATGGGAGTTTGATGTTAAGGAATGGTTGAGAAACCATCGAAATTTTCGCAAGTCTGATACTCGAAACCAATAACTACAATGGGCTAGGGCAAAAATACACATACCGTTGTAATCGGGCGGGTTTCTACTTTCAGATGCAACAGGAATTCCTCGAGTTCGTCAATCCGTTTGCGAGATATGGGTGTTTGAAGTTAAGGAATGGTTGAGAAACCATCAAAATTTTCGCAATTCTGATGCTAGAAACGAATAACTGGAATGGCCTAGGGTTAAAGTACACGCACCATTGTAATCGGGCGAGTTTCTACTTCCACATGCAACAGGAATTTCTCGAGTTCGTCAATCCGTTCGCGAGATATGGGAGTTTGAAGTTAAGGAATGGTTGAGAAACCATCACAATGTTCGCAAGTCTGATACTTGAAACCAATAACTACAAATGCATAGGGGAAAAATACACATACCGTTGTAATCGGGCGAGATTCTACTTTCACATGCAACAGGAATTTCTCGCGTTCGTCAATCCGTTCGCGAGATATTGGAGTTTGAAGTTAAGGAATGGTTGAGAAACCATCAAAATTTTCGCAATTCTGATGCTAGAAACGAATAACTGGAATGGCCTAAGGTAAAAGTATACACACCGTTGTAATCGGGCGAGTTTCTACTTCCACATGCAACAGGAATTTCTCGAAGTCGTCAATCCGTTCGCGAGATATGGGAGTTTGAAGTTAAGGAAAGGTTGAGAAACCACCAAAATTTTCGCAATTCTGATGCTAGAAACGAATAACTGGAATGGCCTAGGAGAAAAGTACACACACCATTGTAATCGGGCGAGTTTCTACTTCCACATGCAACAGGAATTTCTCGAGTTCGTCAATCCGTTCGCGAGATATGGAAGTTTGAAGAGAAGGAATGCTTGAGAAACCATCAAAATTTTTGCTGGTCTGATACTCGAAACCAACAATTGGAATGGCCTAGGGGAAAAGCACACACACCGTTGTAATCGGGCGAGTTTCTGCTTTCAGATGCAATAGGAAATTCTCGAGTTCGTCAATCCGTTCGCGAGATATGGGAGTTTGATGTTAAGGAATGGTTGAGAAACCATCGAAATTTTCGCAAGTCTGATACTCGAAACCAATAACTACAATGGGCTAGGGCAAAAATACACATACCGTTGTAATCGGGCGGGTTTCTACTTTCAGATGCAACAGGAATTCCTCGAGTTCGTCAATCCGTTCGCGAGATATGGGTGTTTGAAGTTAAGGAATGGTTGAGAAACCATCAAAATTTTGGCAATTCTGATGCTAGAAACGAATAACCGGAATGGCCTAGGGGAAAAGTACACGCACCATTGTAATCGGGCGAGTTTCTGCTTCCACATGCAACAGGAATTTCTCGAGTTCGTCAATCCGTTCGCGAGATATGGGAGTTTGAAGTTAAGGAATGGTTGAGAAACCATCAAAGTTTTCGCAAGTCTGATTCTCGAATCTAATAACTACTATGGCCTAGGGCAAAAATACACATACCGTTGTAATCGGGCGAGTTTCTGCTTTCAGATGCAATAGGAATTCCTCGAGTTCGTCAATCCGTTCGAGAGATATGGGAGTTTGAAGTTAAGGAATGGTTGAGACACCATCAAAATTTTCGCAATTCTGATGCTAGAAACGAATAACTGGAATAGCCTAGGGGAAAAGTATACACACCGTTGTAATCGGGCGAGTTTCTACTTCCACATGCAACAGGAATTTCTCGAGTTCGTCAATCCGTTCGCGAGATATGGGAGTTTGAAGTTAAGGAATGGTCGAGAAACCATCACAATTTTCGCAAGTCTGATACTCGAAACCAATAACTACTATTGCCTAGGGCAAAAATACACACACCGTTGTAATCGGGCGTGTTTCTACTTTCAGATGCAACAGGAATTTCTCGAGTTCGTCAATCCGTTCGCGAGATATGGAAGTTTGAAGAGAAGGAATGCTTGAGAAACTATCGAAATTTTCGCAAGTCTGATACTCGAAACCAATAACTACAATGGGCTAGGGCAAAAATACACATACCGTTCTAATCGGGCGGGTTTCTACTTTCAGATGCAACAGGAATTTCTCGAGTTCGTCAATCCGTTCGCGAGATATGGGTGTTTGATGTTAAGGAATGGTTGAGAAACCATCAAAATTTTCGCAATTCTGATGCTAGAAAAGAATAACCGGAATGGCCTAGGGGAAAAGTACCCGCACCATTGTAATCGGGCGAGTTTCTGCTTCCACATGCAACAGGAATTTCTCGAGTTCGTCAATCCGTTCGCGAGATGTGGGAGTTTGAAGTTAAGGAATGGTTGAGAAACCATCACAATTTTCGCAAGTCTGATACTTGAAACCAATAACTACAAATGCCCATGGGAAAAATACACATACCGTTGTAATCGGGCGTGATTCTACTTTCACATGCAACAGGAATTTCTCGCGTTCGTCAATCCGTTCGCGAGATATGGAAGTTTGAAGTTACGGAATGGTTGAGAAATCATCAAAATTATCGCAAGTCTGATACTCGAATCCAATAACTACAATGGCCTAGGGCAAAAATACACATACCGTTGTAATCGGGCGAGTTTCTGCTCTCAGATGCAATAGGAAATTCTCGAGTTCGTCAATCCATTCGCGAGATATGGAAGTTTGAAGTTAAGGAATGGTTGAGAAACCATCACAATTTTGGCAAGTCTGGTACTCGAAACCAATAACCACTATGGCTTAGGGCAAAAATAGACATACCGATGTAGTCGGGCGAGTTTCTGCTTTCAGATGCAATAGGAAATTCTCGAGTTCGTCAACCCGTTCGCGAGTTATGGGTGTTTGAAGTTAAGGAATGGTTGAGAAACCATCAAAATTTTCGCAAATCTGATACTCGATACCAATAACTGGAATGGCCTAGGGGAAAAGTACGCATACCATTGTAATCGGGCGAGTTTCTGCTTTCAGATGCAATAGGAAATTCTCGAGTTCGTCAATCCGTTCGCGAGATATGGGAGTTTGAAGTTAAGGAATGGTTGAGAAACCATCGAAATTTTCGCAAGTCTCATACTCGAAACCAATAACCACTATGGCTTAGGGCAAAAATACACATACCGTTGTAATCGGGCGAGTTTCTGCTCTCAGATGCAATAGGAAATTCTCGAGTTCGTCAATCCGTTCGCGAGATATGGAAGTTTGAAGTTAAGGAATGGTTGAGAAACCATCACAATTTTGGCAAGTCTGATACTCGAAACCAATAACCACTATGGCTTAGGGCAAAAATAGACATACCGTTGTAATCGGGCGAGTTTCTGCTTTCAGATGCAATAGGAAATTCTCGAGTTCGTCAACCCGTTCGCGAGATATGGGTGTTTGAAGTTAAGGAATGGTTGAGAAACCATCACAATTTTCGCAAGTCTGATACTCGAAACCAATAACTACTATGGCCTAGGGCAAAAATACACATACCGTTGTAATCGGGCGAGTTTCTGCTTTCAGATGCAATAGGAAATTCTCGATTTCGTCAATCCGTTCGCGAGATATGAAAGTTTGAAGTTAAGCAATGCTTGAGAAACCAACAAAATTTTTGCTGGTCTGATACTCGAAACCAACAATTGGAATGGCTTAGGGGAAAAGCACACACACCGTTGTAATCGGGCGAGTTTCTGCTTTCAGATGCAATAGGAAATTCTCGAGTTCGTCAATCCGTTCGCGAGATATGGGAGTTTGAAGTTAAGGTATGGTTGAGAAACCATCGAAATTTTCGCAAGTCTGATACTCGAACCCAATAACCATTATGGCTTAGGGGAAAAATACACATACCCTTGTAATCGGGCGAGTTTCTACTTTCAGATGCAACACGAATTTCTCGAGTTCGTCAATCCGTTCGCGAGATATGGGAGTTTGAAGTTAAGGAATGGTTGAGAAACCATCAAAATTTTCGCAAGTCTGATACTCGAAACCAATAACTACAAAGGCCTAGTGGAAAAATACACATACCTTTCTAATCGGGCGAGTTTCTACTTTCAGATGCAACAGGAATTTCTCGAGTTCGTCAATCCGTTCGCGAGATATGGGAGTTTGAAGTTAAGGAATGATTGAGAAACCATCAAAATTTTCGCAAGTCTGATACTCGAAACCAATAACTACAAAGGCCTAGGGGAAAAATACACATAACTTTGTAATCGGGCGAGTTTCTACTTTCAGATGCAACAGGAATTTCTCGAGCTCGTTAATCCGTTCGCGAGATATGGGCGTTTGAATTTGAGGAATGGTTGAGAAACCATCAAAATTTTCGCAATTCTGATGCTAGAAACGAATAACTGGAATGACCTAGGGGAAAGTACACACACCATTGTAATCGGTCGACCTTGTGCTTTCAGATGCAACAGGACATAATCGAGTTCGTCAATCCGTTCGCGAGATATGGGAGTTTGAAATTAAGGAATGGTTGAGAAACAATCACAATTTTCGCAAGTCTGATACTCGAAACCAATAACTACTATGGCCTAGGGGAAAAATACACATACCCTTGTAATCGGGCGAGTTTCTACTTTCAGATGCAACAGGAATTTCTCGAGTTCGTCAATCCGTTCGCGAGATATGGGAGTTTGAAGTTAAGGAATGATTGAGAAACCATCAAAATTTTCGCAAGTCTGAAACTCGAAACCAATAACTACAAAGGCCTAGGGGAAAAATACACATAACTTTGTAATCGGGCGAGTTTCTACTTTCAGATGCAACAGGAATTTCTCGAGCTCGTTAATCCGTTCGCGAGATATGGGCGTTTGAAGTTGAGGAATGGTTGAGAAACCATCAAAATTTTCGCAATTCTGATGCTAGAAACGAATAACTGGAATGACCTAGGGGAAAGTACACACACCATTGTAATCGGTCGACCTTGTGCTTTCAGATGCAACAGGACATAATCGAGTTCGTCAATCCGTTCGCGAGATATGGGAGTTTGAAATTAAGGAATGGTTGAGAAACAATCACAATTTTCGCAAGTCTGATACTCGAAACCAATAACTACTATGGCCTAGGGGAAAAATACACATACCCTTGTAATCGGGCGAGTTTCTACTTTCAGATGCAACACGAATTTCTCGAGTTCGTCAATCCGTTCGCGAGATATGGGAGTTTGAAGTTAAGGAATGGTTGAGAAACCATCAAAATTTTCGCAAGTGTGATACTCGAAACCAATAAGTGGAATGGCCTAGGGGAAAGCTACACACACCATAGTAATGGGGCGAGATTCTACTTTCAGATGCAACAGGAACTTCTCGAGTTCGTCAATCCGTTCGCGAGATATGGGAGTTTGAAGTTAAGGAATGCTTGAGAAACCATCAAAATTTTCGCAAGTCTGATACTCGAAACCAATAACTACAAAGGCCTAGTGGAAAAATACACATACCTTTCTAATCGGGCGAGTTTCTACTTTCAGATGCAACAGGAATTTCTCGAGTTCGTCAATCCGTTCGCGAGATATGGGAGTTTGAAGTTAAGGAATGATTGAGAAACCATCAAAATTTTCGCAAGTCTGATACTCGAAACCAGTAACTACAAAGGCCTAGGGGAAAAATACGCATACCTTTGTAATCGGGCAAGTTTCTACTTTCAGATGCAACAGGAACATCTCGAGTTCGCCAATCCGTTCGCGAGATATGGGAGTTTGAAGTTAAGGAATGGTTGAGAAACCATCAAAATTTTCGCAATTCTGATGCTAGAAACGAATAACTGGAATGACCTAGGGGAAAAGTACACACACCACTGTAATCGGTCGACTTTCTGCTTTCAGATGCAACAGGAAATATTCGAGTTCGTCAATCCGTTCGCGAGATATGGGAGTTTGAAGTTAAGGAATGCTTGAGAAACCATCAAAACTTTCGCAATTCTGATACTAGAAACGAATAACTTGAATGACCTAGGGGAAAAGTACACACCTCATTGTAATCGGACGACTTTCTACTTTCAGACGCAACAGGAAATAATCCAGTTCGTTAATCCGTTCGCGAGATATGGGCGTTTGAAGTTGAGGAATGATTGAGAAACCATCAAAATTTTCGCAATTCTGATGCTAGAAACGAATAACTGGAATGACCTAGGGGAAAGTACACACACCATTGTAATCGGTCGACCTTGTGCTTTCAGATGCAACAGGACATAATCGAGTTCGTCAATCCGTTCGCGAGATATGGGAGTTTGAAATTAAGGAATGGTTGAGAAACAATCACAATTTTCGCAAGTCTGATACTCGAAACCAATAACTACTATGGCCTAGGGGAAAAATACACATACCCTTGTAATCGGGCGAGTTTCTACTTTCAGATGCAACACGAATTTCTCGAGTTCGTCAATCCGTTCGCGAGATATGGGAGTTTGAAGTTAAGGAATGGTTGAGAAACCATCAAAATTTTCGCAAGTGTGATACTCGAAACCAATAAGTGGAATGGCCTAGGGGAAAGCTACACACACCATAGTAATGGGGCGAGATTCTACTTTCAGATGCAACAGGAACTTCTCGAGTTCGTCAATCCGTTCGCGAGATATGGGAGTTTGAAGTTAAGGAATGCTTGAGAAACCATCAAAATTTTCGCAAGTCTGATACTCGAAACCAATAACTACAAAGGCCTAGTGGAAAAATACACATACCTTTCTAATCGGGCGAGTTTCTACTTTCAGATGCAACAGGAATTTCTCGAGTTCGTCAATCCGTTCGCGAGATATGGGAGTTTGAAGTTAAGGAATGATTGAGAAACCATCAAAATTTTCGCAAGTCTGATACTCGAAACCAGTAACTACAAAGGCCTAGGGGAAAAATACGCATACCTTTGTAATCGGGCAAGTTTCTACTTTCAGATGCAACAGGAACATCTCGAGTTCGCCAATCCGTTCGCGAGATATGGGAGTTTGAAGTTAAGGAATGGTTGAGAAACCATCAAAATTTTCGCAATTCTGATGCTAGAAACGAATAACTGGAATGACCTAGGGGAAAAGTACACACACCACTGTAATCGGTCGACTTTCTGCTTTCAGATGCAACAGGAAATATTCGAGTTCGTCAATCCGTTCGCGAGATATGGGAGTTTGAAGTTAAGGAATGCTTGAGAAACCATCAAAACTTTCGCAATTCTGATACTAGAAACGAATAACTTGAATGACCTAGGGGAAAAGTACACACCTCATTGTAATCGGACGACTTTCTACTTTCAGACGCAACAGGAAATAATCCAGTTCGTCAATCCGTTCGCGAGATATGGGAGTTTGAAGTTAAGGAATAATTGAGAAACCATCAAAATTTTCGCAAGTCTGATACTCGAAACCAATAACTACAAAGGCTTAGGGGAAAAATTCACATACCGTTGTAATCGGAGGAGTTTCTTCTTCCAGATGCAACCGGAATTTCTCGTGTTCATCAATCAGTTCGCGAGATATGGGAGTTTGAAATTAAGGAATGGTTGAGAAACCATCAGAATTTTCGCAAGTCTGATACTCGAAACCATTAACTACTATGGCCTAGGGGAAAAATACACATACCTTTGTAATCGGGCGAGTTTCTGCTTTCAGATGCAACAGGAATTTCTCGAGTTCGTCAATCCGTTCGCGAGATATGGGAGTTTGAATTTAAGGAATGGTTGAGAAACCATCACAATTTTCGCAAGTCTGATTCTCGAAACCAATAACTACTATGCCCTGGGGGAAAAGTACACACACCATTGTAATGGGGCGAGATTCTACTTTCAGAAGCAACAGGAAATAATCGAGTTCGTCAATCCGTTCGCGAGATATGGGAGTTTGAAGTAAGGAATGCTTGAGAAACCATCAAAATTTTCGCAAGTCTGATACTCGAAACCAGTAACTACAAAGGCCTAGGGGAAAAATACGCATACCTTTGTAATCGGGCAAGTTTCTACTTTCAGATGCAACAGGAACATCTCGAGTTCGCCAATCCGTTCGCGAGATATGGGAGTTTGAAGTTAAGGAATGGTTGAGAAACCATCAAAATGTTCGCAATTCTGATGCTAGAAACAAATAACTGGAATGACCTAGGGGAAAAGTACACACACCACTGTAATCGGTCGACTTTCTGCTTTCAGATGCAACAGGAAATATTCGAGTTCGTCAATCCGTTCGCGAGATATGGGAGTTTGAAGTTAAGGAATGCTTGAGAAACCATCAAAACTTTCGCAACTCTGATACTAGAAACGAATAACTTGAATGATCTAGGGGAAAAGTACACACACCATTGTAATCGGACGACTTTCTACTTTCAGATGCAATAGGAAATAATCCAGTTCGTCAATCCGTTCGCGAGATATGGGAGTTTGAAGTTAAGGAATAATTGAGAAACCATCAAAATTTTCGCAAGTGTGATACTCGAAACCAATAACTAAAAAGGCTAAGGGAAAAATTCACATACCGTTGTAATCGGAGGAGTTTCTTCTTCCAGATGCAACCGGAATTTCTCGTGTTCATCAATCAGTTCGCGAGATATGGGAGTTTGAAATTAAGGAATGGTTGAGAAACCATCAGAATTTTCCCAAGTCTGATACTCGAAACCAATAACTACTATGGCCTAGGGGAAAAATACACATACCTTTGTAATCGGGCGAGCTTCTGCTTTCAGATGCAACAGGAATTTCTCGAGTTCGTCAATCCGTTCGCGAGATATGGGAGTTTGAATTTAAGGAATGGTTGAGAAACCATCACAATTTTCGCAAGTCTGATACTCGAAACCAATAACTACTATGGCCTGGGGGAAAAGTACACACACCATTGTAATGGGGCGAGATTCTACTTTCAGAAGCAACAGGAATTTTTCGAGTTCGTCAATCCGTTCGCGAGGTATGGGAGTTTGAAGTTAAGGAATGGTTGAGAAACCATCAAAATTTTCGCAAGTGAGATACTCGAAACCAATAAGTGGAATGGCCTAGGGGAAAGCTACACACACCATAGTAATGGGGCGAGATTCTACTTTCAGATGCAACAGGAATTCCTCGAGTTCGTCAATCCGTTCGCGAAATACGGGAGTTTGAAGTTAAGGAATGGTTGAGAGACCATCACAATTTTCGCAAGTCTGATACTCGAAACCAATAACTACTATGGCCTGGGGGAAGAATACACATACCTTTGCAATCGGGCGAGTTTCTACTTTCAGATGCAAGAGGAATTTCTCGAGTTCGTCAATCCGTTCGCGAGATATGGGAGTTTGAAGTTGAGGAATGGTTGAGAAACCATCAAAATGTTCGCAATTCTGATGCTAGAAACGAATAACTGGAATGACCTAGGGGAAAAGTACACACACCATTGTAATCGGTCGACCTTCTGCTTTCAGATGCAACAGGACATAATCGAGTTCGTCAATCCGTTCGCGAGATATGGGAGTTTGAAGTTAAGGAATGGTTGAGAGACCATCACAATTTTCGCAAGTCTGATACTCGAAACCAATAACTACTATGGCCTAGGGGAAAAATACACCCACCATTGTAATCAGGCGAGTTTCTACATTCAGATACGACAGGAATTTCTCGAGTTCGTCAATGCGTTCGCGAGATATGGGAGTTTGAAGTTAGGGAATGGTTGAGAAATCATTAAAATTTTCGCAAGTCTGATACTCGAATCCAATAACTACAATGGCCTAGGGCAAAAATACACATACCGTTGTAATCGGGCGGGTTTCTACTTTCAGATGCAACAGGAATTTCTCGAGTTCGTCAATCCGTTCGCGAGATATGGGAGTTTGAAGTTAAGGAATGGTTGAGAAACCATCACAATTTTCGCAAGTCTGATACTCGAAACCAATAACTACTATGGCCTAGGGCAAAAATACACATACCGCTGTAATCGGGCGAGTTTCTGATTTCAGATGCAGTAGGAAATTCTCGAGTTCGTCAATCCGTTCGCAAGATATGGGAGTTTGAAGTTCAGGAATGGTTAAGATACCATCAAAATTTTCGCAATTCTGATGCTAGAAACGAATAACTGGAATGGCCTAAGGTAAAAGTATACACACCGTTGTAATCGGGCGAGTTTCTACTTCCACATGCAACAGGAATTTCTCGAAGTCGTCAATCCGTTCGCGAGATATGGGAGTTTGAAGTTAAGGAAAGGTTGAGAAACCACCAAAATTTTCGCAATTCTGATGCTAGAAACGAATAACTGGAATGGCCTAGGGGAAAAGTACACACACCATTGTAATCGGGCGAGTTTCTACTTCCACATGCAACAGGAATTTCTCGAGTTCGTCAATCCGTTCGCGAGATATGGAAGTTTGAAGAGAAGGAATGCTTGAGAAACCATCAAAATTTTTGCTGGTCTGATACTCGAAACCAACAATTGGAATGGCCTAGGGGAAAAGCACACACACCGTTGTAATCGGGCGAGTTTCTGCTTTCAGATGCAATAGGAAATTCTCGAGTTCGTCAATCCGTTCGCGAGATATGGGAGTTTGAAGATAAGGAATGGTTGAGAAACCATCGAAATTTTCGCAAGTCTGATACTCGAAACCAATAACTACAATGGGCTAGGGCAAAAATACACATACCGTTGTAATCGGGCGGGTTTCTACTTTCAGATGCAACAGGAATTTCTCGAGTTCGTCAATCCGTTCGCGAGATATGGAAGTTTGAAGAGAAGGAATGCTTGAGAAACTATCGAAATTTTCGCAAGTCTGATACTCGAAACCAATAACTACAATGGGCTAGGGCAAAAATACACATACCGTTGTAATCGGGCGGGTTTCTACTTTCAGATGCAACAGGAATTCCTCGAGTTCGTCAATCCGTTCGCGAGATGTGGGAGTTTGAAGTTAAGGAATGGTTGAGAAACCATCACAATTTTCGCAAGTCTGATACTTGAAACCAATAACTACAAATGCCCAGGGGAAAAATACACATACCGTTGTAATCGGGCGAGATTCTACTTTCACATGCAACAGGAACTTCTCGCGTTCGTTAATCCGTTCGCGAGATATGGAAGTTTGAAGTTACGGAATGGTTGAGAAATCATCAAAATTATCGCAAGTCTGATACTCGAATCCAATAACTACAATGGCCTAGGGCAAAAATACACATACCGTTGTAATCGGGCGAGTTTCTGCTCTCAGATGCAATAGGAAATTCTCGAGTTCGTCAATCCATTCGCGAGATATGGAAGTTTGAAGTTAAGGAATGGTTGAGAAACCATCACAATTTTGGCAAGTCTGGTACTCGAAACCAATAACCACTATGGCTTAGGGCAAAAATAGACATACCGATGTAGTCGGGCGAGTTTCTGCTTTCAGATGCAATAGGAAATTCTCGAGTTCGTCAACCCGTTCGCGAGTTATGGGTGTTTGAAGTTAAGGAATGGTTGAGAAACCATCAAAATTTTCGCAAATCTGATACTCGATACCAATAACTGGAATGGCCTAGGGGAAAAGTACGCATACCATTGTAATCGGGCGAGTTTCTGCTTTCAGATGCAATAGGAAATTCTCGAATTCGTCAATCCGTTCGCGAGATATGGGAGTTTGAAGTTAAGGAATGGTTGAGAAACCATCGAAATTTTCGCAAGTCTGATACTCGAAACCAATAACCACTATGGCTTAGGGCAAAAATACACATACCGTTGTAATCGGGCGAGTTTCTGCTCTCAGATGCAATAGGAAATTCTCGAGTTCGTCAATCCGTTCGCGAGATATGGAAGTTTGAAGTTAAGGAATGGTTGAGAAACCATCACAATTTTGGCAAGTCTGATACTCGAAACCAATAACCACTATGGCTTAGGGCAAAAATAGACATACCGATGTAGTCGGGCGAGTTTCTGCTTTCAGATGCAATAGGAAATTCTCGAGTTCGTCAACCCGTTCGCGAGTTATGGGTGTGTGAAGTTAAGGAATGGTTGAGAAACCATCAAAATTTTCGCAAGTCTGTTACTCGATACCAATAACTACTATGGCCTAGGGCAAAAATACACATACCGTTGTAATCGGGCGAGTTTCTGCTTTCAGATGCAATAGGAAATTCTCGAGTTCGTCAATCCGTTCGCGAGATATGGGAGTTTGAAGTTAAGGAGTGGTTGAGAAACCATCACAATTTTCGCAAGTCTGTTACTCGATACCAATAACTACTATGGCCTAGGGCAAAAATACACATACCGTTGTAATCGGGCGAGTTTCTGCTTTCAGATGCAATAGGAAATTCTCGAGTTCGTCAATCCGTTCGCGAGATATGAAAGTTTGAAGTTAAGGAATGCTTGAGAAACCAACAAAATTTTTGCTGGTCTGATACTCGAAACCAACAATTGGAATGGCCTAGGGGAAAAGCACACACACCGTTGTAATCGGGCGATTTTCTGCTTTCAGATGCAACAGGAAATTCTCGAGTTCGTCAATCCGTTCGCGAGATATGGGAGTTTGAAGTTAAGGAATGGTTGAGAAACCATCGAAATTTTGGCAAGTCTGATACTCGAAACCAATAACCACTATGGCTTAGGGCAAAACTACACATACCGTTGTAATCGGGCGGGTTTCTACTTTCAGATGCAACAGGAATTTCTCGAGTTCGTCAATCCGTTCGCGAGATATGGGAGTTTGAAGTTAAGGAATGGTTGTGAAACCATCACAATTTTCGCAAGTCTGATACTCGAAACCAATAACTACAAATGCCTAGGGGAAAAATACACATACCGTTGTAATCGGGCGAGATTCTACTTTTACGTGCAACAGGAATTTCTCGAGTTCGTAATTCCGTTCGCGAGACATGGGAGTTTGAAGTAAAGGAATGGTTGAGAAACCATCAAAATTTTCGCTGGTCTGATACTCGAAACCAATAACTGGAATGGCCTAGGGGAAAAGTACACACACCATTGTAATCGGACGAGTTTCTACTTTCAGATACAATAGGAATTTCTCGAGTTCGTCAATGCGTTCGCGAGATATGCGTGTTTGAATTTAAGGAATGGTTGAGAAATCATCAGAATTTACGCAAGTCTGATACTCGAATCCAATAACTTCTATAGCCTAGGGCAAAAATACACATACCGTTGTAATCGGGCGAGTTTCTGCTTTCAGATGCAATAGGAATTTCTCGAGTTCGTCAATCCGTTCGCGAGATATTGGAGTTTGAAGTTAAGGAATGGTTGTGAAACCATCAAAATTTTCGCAATTCTGATGCTAGAAACGAATAACTGGAATGGTCTAAGGTAAAAGTATACACACCGTTGTAATCGGGCGAGTTTCTACTTCCACATGCAATAGGAATTTCTCGAGTTCGTCAATCCGTTCGCGAGATATTGGAGTTTGAAGTTAAGGAATGGTTGTGAAACCATCAAAATTTTCGCAATTCTGATGCTAGAAACGAATAACTGGAATGGCCTAGGGGAAAAGTACACACACCATTGTAATCGGGCGAGTTTCTACTTCCACATGCAACAGGAATTTCTCGAGTTCGTCAATCCGTTCGCGAGATATGGAACTTTGAAGAGAAGGAATGCTTGAGAAACCATCAAAATTTTTGCTGGTCTGATACTCGAAACCAACAATTGGAATGGCCTAGGGGAAAAGCACACACACCGTTGTAATCGGGCGAGTTTCTGCTTTCAGATGCAATAGGAAATTCTCGAGTTCGTCAATCCGTTCGCGAGATATGGGAGTTTGAAGTTAAGGAATGGTTGAGAAACCATCGAAATTTTCGCAAGTCTGATACTCGAAACCAATAACTACAATGGGCTAGGGCAAAAATACACATACCGTAGTAATCGGGCGGGTTTCTACTTTCAGATGCAACAGGAATTCCTCGAGTTCGTCAATCCGTTCGCGAGATATGGGTGTTTGAAGTTAAGGAATGGTTGAGAAACCATCAAAATTTTGGCAATTCTGATGCTAGAAACGAATAACCGGAATGGCCTAGGGGAAAAGTACACGCACCATTGTAATCGGGCGAGTTTCTGCTTCCACATGCAACAGGAATTTCTCGAGTTCGTCAATCCGTTCGCGAAATATGGGAGTTTGAAGTTAAGGAATGGTCGAGAAACCATCACAATTTTCGCAAGTCTGATACTCGAAACCAATAACTACTATTGCCTAGGGCAAAAATACACACACCGTTGTAATCGGGCGTGTTTCTACTTTCAGATGCAACAGGAATTTCTCGAGTTCGGCAATCCGTTCGCGAGATATGGAAGTTTGAAGAGAAGGAATGCTTGAGAAACTATCGAAATTTTCGCAAGTCTGATACTCGAAACCAATAACTACAATGGGCTAGGGCAAAAATACACATACCGTTGTAATCGGGCGGGTTTCTACTTTCAGATGCAACAGGAATTTCTCGAGTTCGTCAATCCGTTCGCGAGATATGGGTGTTTGATGTTAAGGAATGGTTGAGAAACCATCAAAATTTTCGCAATTCTGATGCTAGAAAAGAATAACCGGAATGGCCTAGGGGAAAAGTACCCGCACCATTGTAATCGGGCGAGTTTCTGCTTCCACATGCAACAGGAATTTCTCGAGTTCGTCAATCCGTTCGCGAGATGTGGGAGTTTGAAGTTAAGGAATGGTTGAGAAACCATCACAATTTTCGCAAGTCTGATACTTGAAACCAATAACTACAAATGCCCAGGGGAATAATACACATACCGTTGTAATCGGGCGAGATTCTACTTTCACATGCAACAGGAATTTCTCGCGTTCGTCAATCCGTTCGCGAGATATGGGAGTTTGAAATTAAGGAATGGTTGAGAAACCATCAGAATTTTCGCAAGTCTGATACTCGAAACCAATAACTACTATGGCCTAGGGGAAAAATACACATACCTTTGTAATCGGGCGAGCTTCTGCTTTCAGATGCAACAGGAATTTCTCGAGTTCGTCAATCCGTTCGCGAGATATGGGAGTTTGAATTTAAGGAATGGTTGAGAAACCATCACAATTTTCGCAAGTCTGATACTCGAAACCAATAACTACTATGGCCTGGGGGAAAAGTACACACACCATTGTAATGGGGCGAGATTCTACTTTCAGAAGCAACAGGAATTTTTCGAGTTCGTCAATCCGTTCGCGAGGTATGGGAGTTTGAAGTTAAGGAATGGTTGAGAAACCATCAAAATTTTCGCAAGTGAGATACTCGAAACCAATAAGTGGAATGGCCACGGGAAAGCTACACACACCATAGTAATGGGGCGAGATTCTACTTTCAGATGCAACAGGAATTCCTCGAGTTCGTCAATCCGTTCGCGAAATACGGGAGTTTGAAGTTAAGGAATGGTTGAGAGACCATCACAATTTTCGCAAGTCTGATACTCGAAACCAATAACTACTATGGCCTGGGGGAAGAATACACATACCTTTGCAATCGGGCGAGTTTCTACTTTCAGATGCAAGAGGAATTTCTCGAGTTCGTCAATCCGTTCGCGAGATATGGGAGTTTGAAGTTGAGGAATGGTTGAGAAACCATCAAAATGTTCGCAATTCTGATGCTAGAAACGAATAACTGGAATGACCTAGGGGAAAAGTACACACACCATTGTAATCGGTCGACTTTCTGCTTTCAGATGCAACAGGAAATAATCGATTTCGTCAATCCGTTCGCGAGATATGGGAGTTTGAAATTAAGGAATGGTTGAGAAACCATCAAAATTTTCGCAATTCTGATGCTAGAAACGAATAACTGGAATGACCTAGGGGAAAAGTACACACACCATTGTAATCGGTCGACCTTCTGCTTTCAGATGCAACAGGACATAATCGAGTTCGTCAATCCGTTCGCGAGATATGGGAGTTTGAAGTTAAGGAATGGTTGAGAGACCATCACAATTTTCGCAAGTCTGATACTCGAAACCAATAACTACTATGGCCTAGGGGAAAAATACACCCACCATTGTAATCAGGCGAGTTTCTACATTCAGATACAACAGGAATTTCTCGAGTTCGTCAATGCGTTCGCGAGATATGGGAGTTTGAAGTTAGGGAATGGTTGAGAAATCATTAAAATTTTCGCAAGTCTGATACTCGAATCCAATAACTACAATGGCCTAGGGCAAAAATACACATACCGTTGTAATCGGGCGGGTTTCTACTTTCAGATGCAGCAGGAATTTCTCGAGTTCGTCAATCCGTTCGCGAGATATGGGAGTTTGAAGTTAAGGAATGGTTGAGAAACCATCACAATTTTCGCAAGTCTGATACTCGAAACCAATAACTACTATGGCCTAGGGCAAAAATACACATACCGCTGTAATCGGGCGAGTTTCTGCTTTCAGATGCAGTAGGAAATTCTCGAGTTCGTCAATCCGTTCGCGAGATAAGGGAGATGGAAGTTAAGGAATGGTTGAGAAACCATCAAAATTTTCGCAATTCTGATGCTAGAAACGAATAACTGGAATGGTCTAGGGTTAAAGTACACGCACCATTGTAATCGGGCGAGTTTCTACTTCCACATGCAGCAGGAATTTCTCGAGTTTGTCAATCCGTTCGCGAGATATGGGAGTTTGAAGTTAAGGAATGGTTGAGAAATCATCAAAATTTTCGCAATTCTGATGCTAGAAACGAATAACTACAATGGCCTAGGGCAAAAATACACATACCGTTGTAATCGGGCGGGTTTCTACTCTCAGATGCAACAGGAATTTCTCGAGTTCGTCAATCCGTTCGCGTGATATGGGAGTTTGAAATTAAGGAATGGTTGAGAAATCATCAAAACTATCGCAATTCTGATGCTAGAAACGAATAACTGGAATGGCCTAGGGGAAAAGTACACACACCATTGTAATCGGGCGAGTTTCTACTTTCAGATACAATAGGAATTTCTCGAGTTCGTCAATGTGTTCGCGAGATATGCGTGTTTGAAGTTAAGGAATGGTTGAGAAATCATCAGAATTTACGCAAGTCTGATACTCGAATCCAATAACTACTATGGCCTAGGGCAAAAATTCACATATCTTTGTAATCGGGCGAGTTTCTACTTTCAGGTGCGACAGGAATTTTTCGAGTTCGTCAATCCGTTCGCGAGATATGGGAGTTTGAAGTTAAGGAATGATTGAGAAACCATCAAAATTTTCGCAAGTCTGATACTCGAAACCAATAACTACAATGGCCTAGGGGAAAAATACACATACCGTTGTAATCGGGCGGGTTTCTACTTTCAGATGCAATAGGAAATTCTCGAGTTCGACAATCCGTTCGCGAGATATGGGAGTTTGAAGTTCAGGAATGGTTGAGAAACCATCGAAATTTTCGCATGTCTGATACTCGGAACCAATAACTACAATGGGCTAGGGCAAAAATGTCCATACCGTTGTAATCGGGCGGGTTTCTACTTTCAGAAGAAACAGGAATTTCTCGAGTTCGTCAATCCTTTCGCGAGATATGGGTGTTTGAAGTTAAGGAATGGTTGAGAAACCATCCAAATTTTCGCAATTCTGATGCTAGAAACGAATAACCGGAATGGCCTAGGGGAACAGTACACGCACCATTGTAATCGAGCGAGTTTCTGCTTCCACATGCAACAGGAATTTCTCGAGTTCGTCAATCCGTTCGCGAGATATGGGAGTTTGAAGTTAAGGAATGGTTGAGAAACCATCACAATGTTCGCAAGTCTGATACTTGAAACCAATAACTACAAATGCCTAGGGGAAAAATACACATACCGTTGTAATCGGGCGAGATTCTACTTTCACATGCAACAGGAATTTCTCGCGTTCGTCAATCCGTTCGCGAGATATGGGAGTTTGAAGTTAAGGAATGGTTGAGAAATCATCAAAATTATCGCAAGTCTGATACTCGAATCCAATAACTACAATGGCCTAGGGCAAAAATACACATACCGTTGTAATCGGGCGGGTTTCTACTTTCAGATGCAACAGGAATTTCTCGAGTTCGTCAATCCGTTAGCGAGATATGAGAGTTTGAAGTTAAGGAGTGGTTGAGAAACCATCACAATTTTCGCAAGTCTGATACTCGAAACCAATAACTACAATGGGCTAGGGCAAAAATACACATACCGTTGTAATCGGGCGGGTTTCTACTTTCAGATGCAATAGGAAATTCTCGAGTTCGTCAATCTGTTCGCGAGATATGAAAGTTTGAAGTTAAGGAATGGTTGAGAAACCATCAAAATTTTCGCAATTCTGATGCTAGAAACGAATAACTACAATGGCCTAGGGGAAAAGTACACAAACCATTGTAATCGGGCTTGTTTCTACTTCCACATGCAACAGGAATTTCTCGCGTTCGTCAATCCGTTCGCGAGATATGGAAGTTTGAAGTTACGGAATGGTTGAGAAATCATCAAAATTATCGCAAGTCTGATACTCGAATCCAATAACTACAATGGCCTAGGGCAAAAATACACATACCGTTGTAATCGGGCGAGTTTCTGCTCTCAGATGCAATAGGAAATTCTCGAGTTCGTCAATCCATTCGCGAGATATGGAAGTTTGAAGTTAAGGAATGGTTGAGAAACCATCACAATTTTGGCAAGTCTGGTACTCGAAACCAATAACCACTATGGCTTAGGGCAAAAATAGACATACCGATGTAGTCGGGCGAGTTTCTGCTTTCAGATGCAATAGGAAATTCTCGAGTTCGTCAACCCGTTCGCGAGTTATGGGTGTTTGAAGTTAAGGAATGGTTGAGAAACCATCAAAATTTTCGCAAGTCTGTTACTCGATACCAATAGCTACTATGGCCTAGGGCAAAAATACACATACCGTTGTAATCGGGCGAGTTTCTGCTTTCAGATGCAATAGGAAATTCTCGAGTTCGTCAATCCGTTCGCGAGATATGGGAGTTTGAAGTTAAGGAGTGGTTGAGAAACCATCACAATTTTCGCAAGTCTGTTACTCGATACCAATAACTACTATGGCCTAGGGCAAAAATACACATACCGTTGTAATCGGGCGAGTATCTGCTTTCAGATGCAATAGGAAATTCTCGAGTTCGTCAATCCGTTCGCGAGATATGAAAGTTTGAAGTTAAGGAATGCTTGAGAAACCAACAAAATTTTTGCTGGTCTGATACTCGAAACCAACAATTGGAATGGCCTAGGGGAAAAGCACACACACCGTTGTAATCGGGCGATTTTCTGCTTTCAGATGCAACAGGAAATTCTCGAGTTCGTCAATCCGTTCGCGAGATATGGGAGTTTGAAGTTAAGGAATGGTTGAGAAACCATCGAAATTTTGGCAAGTCTGATACTCGAAACCAATAACCACTATGGCTTAGGGCAAAACTACACATACCGTTGTAATCGGGCGGGTTTCTACTTTCAGATGCAACAGGAACTTCTCGAGTTCGTCAATCCGTTCGCGAGATATGGGAGTTTGAAGTTAAGGAATGGTTGTGAAACCATCACAATTTTCGCAAGTCTGATACTCGAAACCAATAACTACAAATGCCTAGGGGAAAAATACACATACCGTTGTAATCGGGCGAGATTCTACTTTTACGTGCAACAGGAATTTCTCGAGTTCGTAAATCCGTTCGCGAGACATGGGAGTTTGAAGTAAAGGAATGGTTGAGAAACCATCAAAATTTTCGCTGGTCTGATACTCGAAACCAATAACTGGAATGGCCTAGGGGAAAAGTACACACACCATTGTAATCGGACGAGTTTCTACTTTCAGATACAATAGGAATTTCTCGAGTTCGTCAATGCGTTCGCGAGATATGCGTGTTTGAATTTAAGGAATGGTTGAGAAATCATCAGAATTTACGCAAGTCTGATACTCGAATCCAATAACTTCTATAGCCTAGGGCAAAAATACACATACCGTTGTAATCGGGCGAGTTTCTGCTTTCAGATGCAATAGGAATTTCTCGAGTTCGTCAATCCGTTCGCGAGATATTGGAGTTTGAAGTTAAGGAATGGTTGAGAAACCATCAAAATTTTCGCAATTCTGATGCTAGAAACGAATAACTGGAATGGCCTAAGGTAAAAGTATACACACCGTTGTAATCGGGCGAGTTTCTACTTCCACATGCAACAGGAATTTCTCGAGTTCGTCAATCCGTTCGCGAGATATGGAAGTTTGAAGAGAAGGAATGCTTGAGAAACCATCAAAATTTTTGCTGGTCTGATACTCGAAACCAACAATTGGAATGGCCTAGGGGAAAAGCACACACACCGTTGTAATCGGGCGAGTTTCTGCTTTCAGATGCAATAGGAAATTCTCGAGTTCGTCAATCCGTTCGCGAGATATGGGAGTTTGAAGTTAAGGAATGGTTGAGAAACCATCGAAATTTTCGCAAGTCTGATACTCGAAACCAATAACTACAATGGGCTAGGGCAAAAATACACATACCGTTGTAATCGGGCGGGTTTCTACTTTCAGATGCAACAGGAATTCCTCGAGTTCGTCAATCCGTTCGCGAGATATGGGTGTTTGAAGTTAAGGAATGGTTGAGAAACCATCAAAATTTTGGCAATTCTGATGCTAGAAACGAATAACCGGAATGGCCTAGGGGAAAAGTACACGCACCATTGTAATCGGGCGAGTTTCTGCTTCCACATGCAACAGGAATTTCTCGAGTTCGTCAATCCGTTCGCGAGATATGGGAGTTTGAAGTTAAGGAATGGTCGAGAAACCATCACAATTTTCGCAAGTCTGATACTCGAAACCAATAACTACTATTGCCTAGGGCAAAAATACACACACCGTTGTAATCGGGCGTGTTTCTACTTTCAGATGCAACAGGAATTTCTCGAGTTCGTCAATCCGTTCGCGAGATATGGAAGTTTGAAGAGAAGGAATGCTTGAGAAACTATCGAAATTTTCGCAAGTCTGATACTCGAAACCAATAACTACAACGGGCTAGGGCAAAAATACACATACCGTTGTAATCGGGCGGGTTTCTACTTTCAGATGCAACAGGAATTTCTCGAGTTCGTCAATCCGTTCGCGAGATATGGGTGTTTGATGTTAAGGAATGGTTGAGAAACCATCAAAATTTTCGCAATTCTGATGCTAGAAAAGAATAACCGGAATGGCCTAGGGGAAAAGTACCCGCACCATTGTAATCGGGCGAGTTTCTGCTTCCACATGCAACAGGAATTTCTCGAGTTCGTCAATCCGTTCGCGAGATGTGGGAGTTTGAAGTTAAGGAATGGTTGAGAAACCATCACAATTTTCGCAAGTCTGATACTTGAAACCAATAACTACAAATGCCCAGGGGAAAAATACACATACCGTTGTAATCGGGCGAGATTCTACTTTCACATGCAACAGGAATTTCTCGCGTTCGTCAATCCGTTCGCGAGATATGGAAGTTTGAAGTTACGGAATGGTTGAGAAATCATCAAAATTATCGCAAGTCTGATACTCGAATCCAATAACTACAATGGCCTAGGGCAAAAATACACATACCGTTGTAATCGGGCGAGTTTCTGCTCTCAGATGCAATAGGAAATTCTCGAGTTCGTCAATCCATTCGCGAGATATGGAAGTTTGAAGTTAAGGAATGGTTGAGAAACCATCACAATTTTGGCAAGTCTGGTACTCGAAACCAATAACCACTATGGCTTAGGGCAAAAATAGACATACCGATGTAGTCGGGCGAGTTTCTGCTTTCAGATGCAATAGGAAATTCTCGAGTTCGTCAACCCGTTCGCGAGTTATGGGTGTTTGAAGTTAAGGAATGGTTGAGAAACCATCAAAATTTTCGCAAATCTGATACTCGATACCAATAACTGGAATGGCCTAGGGGAAAAGTACGCATACCATTGTAATCGGGCGAGTTTCTGCTTTCAGATGCAATAGGAAATTCTCGAGTTCGTCAATCCGTTCGCGAGATATGGGAGTTTGAAGTTAAGGAATGGTTGAGAAACCATCGAAATTTTCGCAAGTCTGATACTCGAAACCAATAACCACTATGGCTTAGGGCAAAAATACACATACCGTTGTAATCGGGCGAGTTTCTGCTCTCAGATGCAATAGGAAATTCTCGAGTTCGTCAATCCGTTCGCGAGATATGGAAGTTTGAAGTTAAGGAATGGTTGAGAAACCATCACAATTTTGGCAAGTCTGATACTCGAAACCAATAACCACTATGGCTTAGGGCAAAAATAGACATACCGTTGTAATCGGGCGAGTTTCTGCTTTCAGATGCAATAGGAAATTCTCGAGTTCGTCAACCCGTTCGCGAGATATGGGTGTTTGAAGTTAAGGAATGGTTGAGAAACCATCACAATTTTCGCAAGACTGATACTCGAAACCAATAACTACTATGGCCTAGGGCAAAAATACACATACCGTTGTAATCGGGCGAGTTTCTGCTTTCAGATGCAATAGGAAATTCTCGAGTTCGTCAATCCGTTCGCGAGATATGAAAGTTTGAAGTTAAGCAATGCTTGAGAAACCAACAAAATTTTTGCTGGTCTGATACTCGAAACCAACAATTGGAATGGCCTAGGGGAAAAGCACACACACCGTTGCAATCGGGCGAGTTTCTGCTTTCAGATGCAATAGGAAATTCTCGAGTTCGTCAATCCGTTCGCGAGATATGGGAGTTTGAAGTTAAGGAATAATTGAGAAACCATCAAAATTTTCGCAAGTGTGATACTCGAAACCAATAACTACAAAGGCTAAGGGAAAAATTCACATACCGTTGTAATCGGAGGAGTTTCTTCTTCCAGATGCAACCGGAATTTCTCGTGTTCATCAATCAGTTCGCGAGATATGGGAGTTTGAAATTAAGGAATGGTTGAGAAACCATCAGAATTTTCGCAAGTCTGATACTCGAAACCAATAACTACTATGGCCTAGGGGAAAAATACACATACCTTTGTAATCGGGCGAGCTTCTGCTTTCAGATGCAACAGGAATTTCTCGAGTTCGTCAATCCGTTCGCGAGATATGGGAGTTTGAATTTAAGGAATGGTTGAGAAACCATCACAATTTTCGCAAGTCTGATACTCGAAACCAATAACTACTATGGCCTGGGGGAAAAGTACACACACCATTGTAATGGGGCGAGATTCTACTTTCAGAAGCAACAGGAATTTTTCGAGTTCGTCAATCCGTTCGCGAGGTATGGGAGTTTGAAGTTAAGGAATGGTTGAGAAACCATCAAAATTTTCGCAAGTGAGATACTCGAAACCAATAAGTGGAATGGCCACGGGAAAGCTACACACACCATAGTAATGGGGCGAGATTCTACTTTCAGATGCAACAGGAATTCCTCGAGTTCGTCAATCCGTTCGCGAAATACGGGAGTTTGAAGTTAAGGAATGGTTGAGAGACCATCACAATTTTCGCAAGTCTGATACTCGAAACCAATAACTACTATGGCCTGGGGGAAGAATACACATACCTTTGCAATCGGGCGAGTTTCTACTTTCAGATGCAAGAGGAATTTCTCGAGTTCGTCAATCCGTTCGCGAGATATGGGAGTTTGAAGTTGAGGAATGGTTGAGAAACCATCAAAATGTTCGCAATTCTGATGCTAGAAACGAATAACTGGAATGACCTAGGGGAAAAGTACACACACCATTGTAATCGGTCGACTTTCTGCTTTCAGATGCAACAGGAAATAATCGATTTCGTCAATCCGTTCGCGAGATATGGGAGTTTGAAATTAAGGAATGGTTGAGAAACCATCAAAATTTTCGCAATTCTGATGCTAGAAACGAATAACTGGAATGACCTAGGGGAAAAGTACACACACCATTGTAATCGGTCGACCTTCTGCTTTCAGATGCAACAGGACATAATCGAGTTCGTCAATCCGTTCGCGAGATATGGGAGTTTGAAGTTAAGGAATGGTTGAGAGACCATCACAATTTTCGCAAGTCTGATACTCGAAACCAATAACTACTATGGCCTAGGGGAAAAATACACCCACCATTGTAATCAGGCGAGTTTCTACATTCAGATACAACAGGAATTTCTCGAGTTCGTCAATGCGTTCGCGAGATATGGGAGTTTGAAGTTAGGGAATGGTTGAGAAATCATTAAAATTTTCGCAAGTCTGATACTCGAATCCAATAACTACAATGGCCTAGGGCAAAAATACACATACCGTTGTAATCGGGCGGGTTTCTACTTTCAGATGCAGCAGGAATTTCTCGAGTTCGTCAATCCGTTCGCGAGATATGGGAGTTTGAAGTTAAGGAATGGTTGAGAAACCATCACAATTTTCGCAAGTCTGATACTCGAAACCAATAACTACTATGGCCTAGGGCAAAAATACACATACCGCTGTAATCGGGCGAGTTTCTGCTTTCAGATGCAGTAGGAAATTCTCGAGTTCGTCAATCCGTTCGCGAGATAAGGGAGATGGAAGTTAAGGAATGGTTGAGAAACCATCAAAATTTTCGCAATTCTGATGCTAGAAACGAATAACTGGAATGGTCTAGGGTTAAAGTACACGCACCATTGTAATCGGGCGAGTTTCTACTTCCACATGCAGCAGGAATTTCTCGAGTTTGTCAATCCGTTCGCGAGATATGGGAGTTTGAAGTTAAGGAATGGTTGAGAAATCATCAAAATTTTCGCAATTCTGATGCTAGAAACGAATAACTACAATGGCCTAGGGCAAAAATACACATACCGTTGTAATCGGGCGGGTTTCTACTCTCAGATGCAACAGGAATTTCTCGAGTTCGTCAATCCGTTCGCGTGATATGGGAGTTTGAAATTAAGGAATGGTTGAGAAATCATCAAAACTATCGCAATTCTGATGCTAGAAACGAATAACTGGAATGGCCTAGGGGAAAAGTACACACACCATTGTAATCGGGCGAGTTTCTACTTTCAGATACAATAGGAATTTCTCGAGTTCGTCAATGTGTTCGCGAGATATGCGTGTTTGAAGTTAAGGAATGGTTGAGAAATCATCAGAATTTACGCAAGTCTGATACTCGAATCCAATAACTACTATGGCCTAGGGCAAAAATTCACATATCTTTGTAATCGGGCGAGTTTCTACTTTCAGGTGCGACAGGAATTTTTCGAGTTCGTCAATCCGTTCGCGAGATATGGGAGTTTGAAGTTAAGGAATGATTGAGAAACCATCAAAATTTTCGCAAGTCTGATACTCGAAACCAATAACTACAATGGCCTAGGGGAAAAATACACATACCGTTGTAATCGGGCGGGTTTCTACTTTCAGATGCAATAGGAAATTCTCGAGTTCGACAATCCGTTCGCGAGATATGGGAGTTTGAAGTTCAGGAATGGTTGAGAAACCATCGAAATTTTCGCATGTCTGATACTCGGAACCAATAACTACAATGGGCTAGGGCAAAAATGTCCATACCGTTGTAATCGGGCGGGTTTCTACTTTCAGAAGAAACAGGAATTTCTCGAGTTCGTCAATCCTTTCGCGAGATATGGGTGTTTGAAGTTAAGGAATGGTTGAGAAACCATCCAAATTTTCGCAATTCTGATGCTAGAAACGAATAACCGGAATGGCCTAGGGGAACAGTACACGCACCATTGTAATCGAGCGAGTTTCTGCTTCCACATGCAACAGGAATTTCTCGAGTTCGTCAATCCGTTCGCGAGATATGGGAGTTTGAAGTTAAGGAATGGTTGAGAAACCATCACAATGTTCGCAAGTCTGATACTTGAAACCAATAACTACAAATGCCTAGGGGAAAAATACACATACCGTTGTAATCGGGCGAGATTCTACTTTCACATGCAACAGGAATTTCTCGCGTTCGTCAATCCGTTCGCGAGATATGGGAGTTTGAAGTTAAGGAATGGTTGAGAAATCATCAAAATTATCGCAAGTCTGATACTCGAATCCAATAACTACAATGGCCTAGGGCAAAAATACACATACCGTTGTAATCGGGCGGGTTTCTACTTTCAGATGCAACAGGAATTTCTCGAGTTCGTCAATCCGTTAGCGAGATATGAGAGTTTGAAGTTAAGGAGTGGTTGAGAAACCATCACAATTTTCGCAAGTCTGATACTCGAAACCAATAACTACAATGGGCTAGGGCAAAAATACACATACCGTTGTAATCGGGCGGGTTTCTACTTTCAGATGCAATAGGAAATTCTCGAGTTCGTCAATCTGTTCGCGAGATATGAAAGTTTGAAGTTAAGGAATGGTTGAGAAACCATCAAAATTTTCGCAATTCTGATGCTAGAAACGAATAACTACAATGGCCTAGGGGAAAAGTACACAAACCATTGTAATCGGGCTTGTTTCTACTTCCACATGCAACAGGAATTTCTCGCGTTCGTCAATCCGTTCGCGAGATATGGAAGTTTGAAGTTACGGAATGGTTGAGAAATCATCAAAATTATCGCAAGTCTGATACTCGAATCCAATAACTACAATGGCCTAGGGCAAAAATACACATACCGTTGTAATCGGGCGAGTTTCTGCTCTCAGATGCAATAGGAAATTCTCGAGTTCGTCAATCCATTCGCGAGATATGGAAGTTTGAAGTTAAGGAATGGTTGAGAAACCATCACAATTTTGGCAAGTCTGGTACTCGAAACCAATAACCACTATGGCTTAGGGCAAAAATAGACATACCGATGTAGTCGGGCGAGTTTCTGCTTTCAGATGCAATAGGAAATTCTCGAGTTCGTCAACCCGTTCGCGAGTTATGGGTGTTTGAAGTTAAGGAATGGTTGAGAAACCATCAAAATTTTCGCAAGTCTGTTACTCGATACCAATAGCTACTATGGCCTAGGGCAAAAATACACATACCGTTGTAATCGGGCGAGTTTCTGCTTTCAGATGCAATAGGAAATTCTCGAGTTCGTCAATCCGTTCGCGAGATATGGGAGTTTGAAGTTAAGGAGTGGTTGAGAAACCATCACAATTTTCGCAAGTCTGTTACTCGATACCAATAACTACTATGGCCTAGGGCAAAAATACACATACCGTTGTAATCGGGCGAGTATCTGCTTTCAGATGCAATAGGAAATTCTCGAGTTCGTCAATCCGTTCGCGAGATATGAAAGTTTGAAGTTAAGGAATGCTTGAGAAACCAACAAAATTTTTGCTGGTCTGATACTCGAAACCAACAATTGGAATGGCCTAGGGGAAAAGCACACACACCGTTGTAATCGGGCGATTTTCTGCTTTCAGATGCAACAGGAAATTCTCGAGTTCGTCAATCCGTTCGCGAGATATGGGAGTTTGAAGTTAAGGAATGGTTGAGAAACCATCGAAATTTTGGCAAGTCTGATACTCGAAACCAATAACCACTATGGCTTAGGGCAAAACTACACATACCGTTGTAATCGGGCGGGTTTCTACTTTCAGATGCAACAGGAATTTCTCGAGTTCGTCAATCCGTTCGCGAGATATGGGAGTTTGAAGTTAAGGAATGGTTGTGAAACCATCACAATTTTCGCAAGTCTGATACTCGAAACCAATAACTACAAATGCCTAGGGGAAAAATACACATACCGTTGTAATCGGGCGAGATTCTACTTTTACGTGCAACAGGAATTTCTCGAGTTCGTAAATCCGTTCGCGAGACATGGGAGTTTGAAGTAAAGGAATGGTTGAGAAACCATCAAAATTTTCGCTGGTCTGATACTCGAAACCAATAACTGGAATGGCCTAGGGGAAAAGTACACACACCATTGTAATCGGACGAGTTTCTACTTTCAGATACAATAGGAATTTCTCGAGTTCGTCAATGCGTTCGCGAGATATGCGTGTTTGAATTTAAGGAATGGTTGAGAAATCATCAGAATTTACGCAAGTCTGATACTCGAATCCAATAACTTCTATAGCCTAGGGCAAAAATACACATACCGTTGTAATCGGGCGAGTTTCTGCTTTCAGATGCAATAGGAATTTCTCGAGTTCGTCAATCCGTTCGCGAGATATTGGAGTTTGAAGTTAAGGAATGGTTGAGAAACCATCAAAATTTTCGCAATTCTGATGCTAGAAACGAATAACTGGAATGGCCTAAGGTAAAAGTATACACACCGTTGTAATCGGGCGAGTTTCTACTTCCACATGCAACAGGAATTTCTCGAGTTCGTCAATCCGTTCGCGAGATATGGAAGTTTGAAGAGAAGGAATGCTTGAGAAACCATCAAAATTTTTGCTGGTCTGATACTCGAAACCAACAATTGGAATGGCCTAGGGGAAAAGCACACACACCGTTGTAATCGGGCGAGTTTCTGCTTTCAGATGCAATAGGAAATTCTCGAGTTCGTCAATCCGTTCGCGAGATATGGGAGTTTGAAGTTAAGGAATGGTTGAGAAACCATCGAAATTTTCGCAAGTCTGATACTCGAAACCAATAACTACAATGGGCTAGGGCAAAAATACACATACCGTTGTAATCGGGCGGGTTTCTACTTTCAGATGCAACAGGAATTCCTCGAGTTCGTCAATCCGTTCGCGAGATATGGGTGTTTGAAGTTAAGGAATGGTTGAGAAACCATCAAAATTTTGGCAATTCTGATGCTAGAAACGAATAACCGGAATGGCCTAGGGGAAAAGTACACGCACCATTGTAATCGGGCGAGTTTCTGCTTCCACATGCAACAGGAATTTCTCGAGTTCGTCAATCCGTTCGCGAGATATGGGAGTTTGAAGTTAAGGAATGGTCGAGAAACCATCACAATTTTCGCAAGTCTGATACTCGAAACCAATAACTACTATTGCCTAGGGCAAAAATACACACACCGTTGTAATCGGGCGTGTTTCTACTTTCAGATGCAACAGGAATTTCTCGAGTTCGTCAATCCGTTCGCGAGATATGGAAGTTTGAAGAGAAGGAATGCTTGAGAAACTATCGAAATTTTCGCAAGTCTGATACTCGAAACCAATAACTACAACGGGCTAGGGCAAAAATACACATACCGTTGTAATCGGGCGGGTTTCTACTTTCAGATGCAACAGGAATTTCTCGAGTTCGTCAATCCGTTCGCGAGATATGGGTGTTTGATGTTAAGGAATGGTTGAGAAACCATCAAAATTTTCGCAATTCTGATGCTAGAAAAGAATAACCGGAATGGCCTAGGGGAAAAGTACCCGCACCATTGTAATCGGGCGAGTTTCTGCTTCCACATGCAACAGGAATTTCTCGAGTTCGTCAATCCGTTCGCGAGATGTGGGAGTTTGAAGTTAAGGAATGGTTGAGAAACCATCACAATTTTCGCAAGTCTGATACTTGAAACCAATAACTACAAATGCCCAGGGGAAAAATACACATACCGTTGTAATCGGGCGAGATTCTACTTTCACATGCAACAGGAATTTCTCGCGTTCGTCAATCCGTTCGCGAGATATGGAAGTTTGAAGTTACGGAATGGTTGAGAAATCATCAAAATTATCGCAAGTCTGATACTCGAATCCAATAACTACAATGGCCTAGGGCAAAAATACACATACCGTTGTAATCGGGCGAGTTTCTGCTCTCAGATGCAATAGGAAATTCTCGAGTTCGTCAATCCATTCGCGAGATATGGAAGTTTGAAGTTAAGGAATGGTTGAGAAACCATCACAATTTTGGCAAGTCTGGTACTCGAAACCAATAACCACTATGGCTTAGGGCAAAAATAGACATACCGATGTAGTCGGGCGAGTTTCTGCTTTCAGATGCAATAGGAAATTCTCGAGTTCGTCAACCCGTTCGCGAGTTATGGGTGTTTGAAGTTAAGGAATGGTTGAGAAACCATCAAAATTTTCGCAAATCTGATACTCGATACCAATAACTGGAATGGCCTAGGGGAAAAGTACGCATACATTGTAATCGGGCGAGTTTCTGCTTTCAGATGCAATAGGAAATTCTCGAGTTCGTCAATCCGTTCGCGAGATATGGGAGTTTGAAGTTAAGGAATGGTTGAGAAACCATCGAAATTTTCGCAAGTCTGATACTCGAAACCAATAACCACTATGGCTTAGGGCAAAAATACACATACCGTTGTAATCGGGCGAGTTTCTGCTCTCAGATGCAATAGGAAATTCTCGAGTTCGTCAATCCGTTCGCGAGATATGGAAGTTTGAAGTTAAGGAATGGTTGAGAAACCATCACAATTTTGGCAAGTCTGATACTCGAAACCAATAACCACTATGGCTTAGGGCAAAAATAGACATACCGTTGTAATCGGGCGAGTTTCTGCTTTCAGATGCAATAGGAAATTCTCGAGTTCGTCAACCCGTTCGCGAGATATGGGTGTTTGAAGTTAAGGAATGGTTGAGAAACCATCACAATTTTCGCAAGACTGATACTCGAAACCAATAACTACTATGGCCTAGGGCAAAAATACACATACCGTTGTAATCGGGCGAGTTTCTGCTTTCAGATGCAATAGGAAATTCTCGAGTTCGTCAATCCGTTCGCGAGATATGAAAGTTTGAAGTTAAGCAATGCTTGAGAAACCAACAAAATTTTTGCTGGTCTGATACTCGAAACCAACAATTGGAATGGCCTAGGGGAAAAGCACACACACCGTTGCAATCGGGCGAGTTTCTGCTTTCAGATGCAATAGGAAATTCTCGAGTTCGTCAATCCGTTCGCGAGATATGGGAGTTTGAAGTTAAGGTATGGTTGAGAAACCATCGAAATTTTCGCAAGTCTGATACTCGAAACCAATAACCATTATGGCTTAGGGCAAAAATACACATACCGTTGTAATCGGGCGAGTTTCTGCTCTCAGATGCAATAGGAAATTCTCGAGTTCGTCAATCCGTTCGCGAGATATGGGAGTTTGAATTTAAGGAATGGTTGAGAAACCATCACAATTTTCGCAAGTCTGATACTCGAAACCAGTAACTACCATGGCCTAGGGCAAAAATACACATACCTCTGTAATCGGGCGAGTTTCTACTTTCAGATGCAACAGGAATTTGTCGAATTCGTCAATCCGTTGGCGATATATGGGAGTTTGAAGTTAAATAATGTTTGAGAAACCATCAAAATTTTCGCAATTCTGATGCTAGAAACGAATAACTGGAATGACCTAGGGGAAAAGTACACACACCATTGTAATCGGTCGACTTTCTGCTTTCAGATGCAACAGGAAATAATCGATTTCGTCAATCCGTTCGCGAGATATGGGAGTTTGAAATTAAGGAATGGTTGAGAAACCATCAAAATTTTCACAATTCTGATGCTAGAAACGAATAACTGGAATGACCTAGGGGAAAAGTACACACACCACTGTAATCGGTCGACTTTCTGCTTTCAGATGCAACAGGAAATAATCGAGTTCGTCAATCCGTTCGCGAGATATAGGAGTTTGAAGTTAAGGAATGGTTGAGGACCATCACAATTTTCGCAAGTCTGATACTCGAAACCAATAACTTCTATGGCCTGGGGGAAAAGTACACACACCATTGTAATGGGGCGAGATTCTACTTTCAGAAGCAACAGGAATTTTTCGAGTTCGTCAATCCGTTCGCGAGGTATGGGAGTTTGAAAATAAGGAATGGTTGAGAAACCATCAAAATTTTCGCAAGTGTGATACTCGAAACCAATAAGTCGAATGGCCTAGGGGAAAGCTACACACACCATAGTAATGGGGCGAGATTCTACTTTCAGATGCAACAGGAACTTCTCGAGTTCGTCAATCCGTTCGCGAGATATAGGAGTTTGAAGTTAAGGAATGGTTGAGAAACCATCACAATTTTCGCAATTCTGATGCTAGAAACGAATAACTGGAATGACCTAGGGAAAAAGTACACACACCATTGTAATCGGTCGACTTTCTGCTTTCAGATTTAACAGGAAATAATCGAGTTCGTCAATCCGTTCGCGAGATATGGGAGTTTGAAGTTAAGGAATGCTTGAGAAACCATCAAAATTTTCGCAAGTCTGATACTCGAAACCAATAACTACAAAGGCCTAGTGGAAAAATACACATACCTTTCTAATCGGGCGAGTTTCTACTTTCAGATGCAACAGGAATTTCTCGAGTTCGTCAATCCGTTCGCGAGATATGGGAGTTTGAAGTTAAGGAATGATTGAGAAACCATCAAAATTTTCGCAAGTCTGATACTCGAAACCAATAACTACAAAGGCCTAGGGGAAAAATACACATAACTTTGTAATCGGGCGAGTTTCTACTTTCAGATGCAACAGGAATTTCTCGAGCTCGTTAATCCGTTCGCGAGATATGGGCGTTTGAAGTTGAGGAATGGTTGAGAAACCATCAAAATTTTCGCAATTCTGATGCTACAAACGAATAACTGGAATGACCTAGGGGAAAGTACACACACCATTGTAATCGGTCGACCTTGTGCTTTCAGATGCAACAGGACATAATCGAGTTCGTCAATCCGTTCGCGAGATATGGGAGTTTGAAGTTAAGGAATGGTTGAGAGACCATCACAATTTTCGCAAGTCTGATACTCGAAACCAATAACTACAAAGGCTTAGGGGAAAAATTCACATACCGTTGTAATCGGAGGAGTTTCTGCTTTCAGATGCAACAGGAGTTTCTCGTGTTCGTCAATCAGTTCGCGAGATATGGGAGTTTGAAATTAAGGAATGGTTGAGAAACAATCACAATTTTCGCAAGTCTGATACTCGAAACCAATAACTACTATGGCCTAGGGGGAAAATACACATACCCTTGTAATCGGGCGAGTTTCTACTTTCAGATGCAACACGAATTTCTCGAGTTCGTCAATCCGTTCGCGAGATATGGGAGTTTGAAGTTAAGGAATGGTTGAGAAACCATCAAAATTTTCGCAAGTGTGATACTCGAAACCAATAAGTGGAATGGCCTAGGGGAAAGCTACACACACCATAGTAATGGGGCGAGATTCTACTTTCAGATGCAACAGGAACTTCTCGAGTTCGTCAATCCGTTCGCGAGATATGGGAGTTTGAAGTTAAGGAATGCTTGAGAAACCATCAAAATTTTCGCAAGTCTGATACTCGAAACCAATAACTACAAAGGCCTAGTGGAAAAATACACATACCTTTCTAATCGGGCGAGTTTCTACTTTCAGATGCAACAGGAATTTCTCGAGTTCGTCAATCCGTTCGCGAGATATGGGAGTTTGAAGTTAAGGAATGCTTGAGAAACCATCAAAACTTTCGCAACTCTGATACTAGAAACGAATAACTTGAATGATCTAGGGGAAAAGTACACACACCATTGTAATCGGACGACTTTCTACTTTCAGATGCAATAGGAAATAATCCAGTTCGTCAATCCGTTCGCGAGATATGGGAGTTTGAAGTTAAGGAATAATTGAGAAACCATCAAAATTTTCGCAAGTGTGATACTCGAAACCAATAACTACAAAGGCTAAGGGAAAAATTCACATACCGTTGTAATCGGAGGAGTTTCTTCTTCCAGATGCAACCGGAATTTCTCGTGTTCATCAATCAGTTCGCGAGATATGGGAGTTTGAAATTAAGGAATGGTTGAGAAACCATCAGAATTTTCGCAAGTCTGATACTCGAAACCAATAACTACTATGGCCTAGGGGAAAAATACACATACCTTTGTAATCGGGCGAGCTTCTGCTTTCAGATGCAACAGGAATTTCTCGAGTTCGTCAATCCGTTCGCGAGATATGGGAGTTTGAATTTAAGGAATGGTTGAGAAACCATCACAATTTTCGCAAGTCTGATACTCGAAACCAATAACTACTATGGCCTGGGGGAAAAGTACACACACCATTGTAATGGGGCGAGATTCTACTTTCAGAAGCAACAGGAATTTTTCGAGTTCGTCAATCCGTTCGCGAGGTATGGGAGTTTGAAGTTAAGGAATGGTTGAGAAACCATCAAAATTTTCGCAAGTGAGATACTCGAAACCAATAAGTGGAATGGCCTAGGGGAAAGCTACACACACCATAGTAATGGGGCGAGATTCTGCTTTCAGATGCAACAGGAAATAATCGATTTCGTCAATCCGTTCGCGAGATATGGGAGTTTGAAATTAAGGAATGGTTGAGAAACCATCAAAATTTTCGCAATTCTGATGCTAGAAACGAATAACTGGAATGACCTAGGGGAAAAGTACACACACCATTGTAATCGGTCGACCTTCTGCTTTCAGATGCAACAGGACATAATCGAGTTCGTCAATCCGTTCGCGAGATATGGGAGTTTGAAGTTAAGGAATGGTTGAGAGACCATCACAATTTTCGCAAGTCTGATACTCGAAACCAATAACTACAAAGGCTTAGGGGAAAAATTCACATACCGTTGTAATCGGAGGAGTTTCTGCTTTCAGATGCAACAGGAGCTTCTCGTGTTCGTCAATCAGTTCGCGAGATATGGGAGTTTGAAATTAAGGAATGGTTGAGAAACCATCAAAATTTTCGCAATTCTGATGCTCGAAACGAATTACTGGAATGACCTAGGGGAAAGGTGCACACACCATTGTAATCGGTCGACATTCTACTTTCAGATGCAACAGGAAATAGTAATCGAGTTCGTCAATCCGTTCGCGAGATATGGGAGTTTGAAGTTAAGGAATGCTTGAGAAACCATCAAAATTTTCGCAAGTCTGATACTCGAAACCAATAACTACTATGGCCTAGGGGAAAAATACACATACCTTTGTAATCGGGCGAGTTTCTGCTTTCAGATGCAACCGGAATTTCTCGTGTTCATCAATCAGTTCGCGAGATATGGGAGTTTGAAATTAAGGAATGGTTGAGAAACCATCAGAATTTTCGCAAGTCTGATACTCGAAACCAATAACTACTATGGCCTAGGGGAAAAATACACATACCTTTGTAATCGGGCGAGTTTCTGCTTTCAGATGCAACAGGAATTTCTCCAGTTCGTCAATCCGTTCGCGAGATATGGGAGTTTGAATTTAAGGAATGGTTGAGAAACCATCACAATTTTCGCAAGTCTGATACTCGAAACCAATAACTACTATGCCCTGGGGGAAAAGTACACACACCATTGTAATGGGGCGAGATTCTACTTTCAGAAGCAACAGGAAATAATCGAGTTCGTCAATCCGTTCGCGAGATATGGGAGTTGGAAGTAAGGAATGCTTGAGAAACCATCAAAATTTTCGCAAGTCTGATACGCGAAACCAGTAACTACAAAAGCCTAGGGGAAAAATACGCATACCTTTGTAATCGGGCAAGTTTCTACTTTCAGATGCAATAGGAACATCTCGAGTTCGCCAATCCGTTCGCGAGATATGGGAGTTTGAAATTAAGGAACGGTTGAGAAACAATCACAATTTTCGCAAGTCTGATACTCGAAACCAATAACTAATGCGGCCTAGGGGAAAAATACACATACGTTTGTAATCGGGCGAGTTTCTATTTTCAGATGCAATAGGTATTTCTCGAGTTCGTCAATCCGTTCGCGAGATATGGGAGCTTGATGTTAAGGAATGGTTGCGAAACCATCAAAATTTTTGCAATTCTGATGCTAGAAACGAATAACTGGAATGACCTAGGGGAAAAGTACACACACCATTGTAATCGGACGACTTTCTATTTTCAGATGCAACAGGAAATAATCCATTTCGTCAATCCTTTCGCGAGATATGGGAGTTTGAAGTTAAGGAATAATTGAGAAACCATCAAAATTTTCGCAAGTCTGATACTCGAAACCAATAACTACTATGGCCTAGGGTAAAAATACACATACCGTTGTAATCGGGAGAGTTTCTTCTTCCAGATGCAACCGGAATTTCTCGTGTTCGTCAATCCGTTCGCGAGATATGGGAGTTTGAAATTAAGGAATGGTTGAGAAACCATCACAATTTTCGCAAGTCTGATACTCGAAGCCAATAACTACTATGGCCTAGGGCAAAAATACACATACCGTTGTAATCGGGCGAGTTTCTACTTTCAGATGCAACAGGAACTTCTCGTGTTCGTAAATCCGTTCGCGAGATATGGGAGTTTGAAGTTAAGGAATGGTTGAGAAACGATCAAAATGTTCCCAAGTCTGATACTCGAAACCAATAACTACAAAGGCCTAGGGGAAAAATACACATACCTTTGCAATCGGGCGAGTTTCTATATTCAGATGCAACAGGAATTTCTCGAGCTCGTCAATCCGTTCGCGAGATATGGGAGTTTGAAGTTAAGGAATGGTTGAGAAACCATCAAAATTTTCGCAATTCTGATGCTAGAAACGAATAACTGGAATGACCTGGGGGAAAAGTACACACACCATTGTAATCGGTCGACTTTCTACTTTCAGATGCAACAGGAAATAATCGAGTTCGTCTATCCGTTCGCGAGATATGGGAGTTTGAAGTTAAGGAATGCTTGAGAAACCATCAAAATTTTCGCAAGTCTGATACTCGAAACCAATAACTACTATGGCCTATGGCAAAAATACACATATCGTTGTAATCGTTCGAGTTTCTAATTTCAGATGCAACAGGAAATAATCGAGTTCGTCAATCCGTTCGCGAGATATGGGAGTTTGAAGTTAAGGAATGGTTGAGAAACCATCAAAATTTTCGCAAGTCTGATACTCGAAACCAATAACTACAAAGGCTTAGGGGAAAAATACACATACCGTTGTAATCGGGAGAGTTTCTTCTTCCAGATGCAACCGGAATTTCTCGTGTTCGCTAATCCGTTCGCGAGATATGGGAGTTTGAAATGAAGGAATGGTTGAGAAACCATCACAATTTTCGCCAGTCGGATACTCGAAACCAATCACTACAAAGGCCTAGGGGAAAAATACACATACCTTTGCAATCGGGCGAGTTTCTACTTTCAGATGCAACAGGAATTTCTCGAGCTCGTCAATCCGTTCGCGAGATATGGGAGTTTGAAATTAAGGAATGGTTGAGAAACCATCAAAATTTTTGCAAGTCTGATACTCGAAACCAATAACTACAAAGGCTTAGGGGAAAAATACACATACCGTTGTAATCGGGGGAGTTTCTTCTTCCAGATGCAACCGGAATTTCTCGTGTTCGCTAATCCGTTCGCGAGATATGGGAGTTTGAAATGAAGGAATGGTTGAGAAACCATCACAATTTTCGCCAGTCGGATACTCGAAACCAATCACTACAAAGGCCTAGGGGAAAAATACACATACCTTTGTAATTGGGCGAGTTTCTACTTTCAGATGCAACAGGAATTTCTCAAGTATGTCAATCCGTTCGCGAGATATGGGAGTTTGAAGTTAAGGAATGGTTGAGAAACCATCAAAATTTTCGCAATTCTGATGCTAGAAACGAATAACTGGAATGAACTAGGGGAAAAGTACACACACCATTCTAATCGGTCGAGTTTCTAATTTCAGATGCAACAGGAAATAATCGAGTTCTTCAATCCGTTCGCGAGATATGGGAGTTTGAAGTTAAGGAATGGTTGAGAAACCATCAAAATTTTCGCAATTCTGATGCTAGAAACGAATAACTGGAATGACCTGGGGGAAAAGTACACACGCCATTGTAATCGGTCGACTTTCTACTTTCAGATGCAACAGGAAATAATCGAGTTCGTCTATCCGTTCGCGAGATATGGGAGTTTGAAGTTAAGGAATAATTGAGAAACCATCAAAATTTTCGCAAGTCTGATACTCGAAACCAATAAATACTATGGCCTAGGGCAAAAATACACATACCGTTGTAATCGGACGTGTTTCTGGTTTCAGATGCAACAGGAATTTATCGAGTTCGTATATCCGTTCGCGAGATATGGGAGTTTGAAATTAAGGAACGGTTGAGGAACCATCAAAACTTTCGCTGGTATGATACTCGAAACCAATAACTACAAAGGCTTAGGGGCAAAATACACATACCGTTGTAATCGGGAGAGTTTCTTCTTCCAGATGCAACCGGAATTTCTCGTGTTCGTCAATCCGTTCGCGAGATATGGGAGTTTGAAATTAAGGAATGGTTGAGAAACCATCACAATTTTCGCAAGTCTGATACTCGAAACCAGTAACTACCATGGCCTAGGGCAAAAATACACATACCGTTGTAATCGGGCGAGTTTCTACTTTCAGATGCAACAGGAAATTCTCGAGTTCGTCAATCCGTTCGCGAGATATGGGAGTTTGAAACTAAGGAACGGTTGAGAAACAATCACAATTTTCGCCAGTCGGATACTCGAAACCAATCACTACAAAGGCCTAGGGGAAAAATACACATACCTTTGTAATTGGGCGAGTTTCTACTTTCAGATGCAACAGGAATTTCTCGAGCTCGTCAATCCGTTCGCGAGATATGGGAGTTTGAAATTAAGGAATGGTTGAGAAACCATCAAAATTTTCGCAAGTCTGATACTCGAAACCAATAACTACAAAGGCTTAGGGGAAAAGTACACATACCGTTGTAATCGGGAGAGTTTCTTCTTCCAGATGCAACCGGAATTTCTCGTGTTCTTCAATCCGTTCGCAAGATATGGGAGTTTGAAGTTAAGGAATGTTTGAGAAACAATCGCAATTTTCGCAAGTCGGATACTCGAAACCAATAACTACTGTGGCCTAGGGGAAAAATACACATACCTTTGTAATTGGGCGAGTTTCTACTTTCAGATGCAACAGGAATTTCTCAAGTATGTCAATCCGTTCGCGAGATATGGGAGTTTGTAGTTAAGGAATGGTTGTGAAACCATCAAAATTTTCGCAATTCTGATGCTAGAAACGAATAACTAGAATGAACTAGGGGAAAAGTACACACACCATTCTAATCATTCGAGTTTCTAATTTCAGATGCAACAGGAAATAATCGAGTTCTTTAATCCGTTCGCGAGATATGGGAGTTTGAAGTTAAGGAATGGTTGAGAAACCATCAAAATTTTCGCAATTCTGATGCTAGAAACGAATAACTGGAATGACCTGGGGGAAAAGTACACACACCATTGTAATCGGTCGACTTTCTACTTCCAGATGCAACAGGAAATAATCGAGTTCGTCTATCCGTTCGCGAGATATGGGAGTTTGAAGTTAAGGAATGCTTGAGAAACCATCAAAATTTTCGCAAGTCTGATACTCGAAACCAATAACTACTATGGCCTAGGGCAAAAATACACATATCGTTGTAATCGTTCGAGTTTCTAATTTCAGATGCAACAGGAAATAATCGAGTTCGTCAATCCGTTCGCGAGATATGGGAGTTTGAAGTGAAGGAATGGTTGAGAAACCATCAAAATTTTTGCAAGTCTGATACTCGAAACCAATAACTACAAAGGCTTAGGGGAAAAATACACATACCGTTGTAATCGGGGGAGTTTCTTCTTCCAGATGCAACCGGAATTTCTCGTGTTCGCTAATCCGTTCGCGAGATATGGGAGTTTGAAATGAAGGAATGGTTGAGAAACCATCACAATTTTCGCCAGTCGGATACTCGAAACCAATCACTACAAAGGCCTAGGGGAAAAATACACATACCTTTGTAATTGGGCGAGTTTCTACTTTCAGATGCAACAGGAATTTCTCAAGTATGTCAATCCGTTCGCGAGATATGGGAGTTTGAAGTTAAGGAATGGTTGAGAAACCATCAAAATTTTCGCAATTCTGATGCTAGAAACGAATAACTGGAATGAACTAGGGGAAAAGTACACACACCATTCTAATCGGTCGAGTTTCTAATTTCAGATGCAACAGGAAATAATCGAGTTCTTCAATCCGTTCGCGAGATATGGGAGTTTGAAGTTAAGGAATGGTTGAGAAACCATCAAAATTTTCGCAATTCTGATGCTAGAAACGAATAACTGGAATGACCTGGGGGAAAAGTACACACACCATTGTAATCGGTCGACTTTCTACTTTCAGATGCAACAGGAAATAATCGAGTTCGTCTATCCGTTCGCGAGATATGGGAGTTTGAAGTTAAGGAATAATTGAGAAACCATCAAAATTTTCGCAAGTCTGATACTCGAAACCAATAACTACTATGGTCTAGGGCAAAAATACACATACCGTCGTAATCGGACGTGTTTCTGGTTTCAGATGCAACAGGAATTTATCGAGTTCGTATATCCGTTCGCGAGATATGGGAGTTTGAAATTAAGGAACGGTTGAGGAACCATCAAAACTTTCGCTGGTCTGATACTCGAAACCAATAACTACAAAGGCTTAGGGGCAAAATACACATACCGTTGTAATCGGGAGAGTTTCTTCTTCCAGATGCAACCGGAATTTCTCGTGTTCGTCAATCCGTTCGCGAGATATGGGAGTTTGAAATTAAGGAATGGTTGAGAAACCATCACAATTTTCGCAAGTCTGATACTCGAAACCAGTAACTACCATGGCCTAGGGCAAAAATACACATACCGTTGTAATCGGGCGAGTTTCTACTTTCAGATGCAACAGGAAATTCTCGAGTTCGTCAATCCGTTCGCGAGATATGGGAGTTTGAAGTTAAGGAATGGTTGAGAAACCATCAAAATTTTCGCAAGTCTGATACTCGAAACCAATAACTACAAAGGCCTAGGGGAAAAATACACATACCTTTGTAATCGGGCGAGTTTCTACTTTCAGATGCAACAGGAATTTCTCGAGCTCGTCAATCCGTTCGCGAGATATGGAAGTTTGAAATTAAGGAACGGTTGAGAAACCATAAAAATTTTCGCAAGTCTGATACTCGAAACCAATAACTACAAAGGCTTAGGGGAAAAATACACATACTGTTGTAATCGGGAGAGTTTCTTCTTCCAGATGCAACCGGAATTTCTCGTGTTCGTCAATCCGTTCGCGAGATATGGGAGTTTGAAACTAAGGAACGGTTGAGAAACAATCACAATTTTCGCAAGTCTGATACTCGAAACCAATAACTACAGTGGCCTATGGAAAAATACACATACCTTTGTAATCGGGCGAGTTTCTTCTTCCAGATGCAACCGGAATTTCTCGTGTTCGTCAATCCGTTCGCAAGTTATGGGAGTTTGAAGTTAAGGAATGTTTGAGAAACAATCGCAATTTTCGCAATTCGGATACTCGAAACCAATAACTACTGTGGCCTGGGGGAAAAATACACATACCTTTGTAATTGGGCGAGTTTCTACTTTCAGATGCAACAGGAATTTCTCAAGTATGTCAATCCGTTCGCGAGATATGGGAGTTTGAAGTTAAGGAATGTTTGAGAAACCATCAAAATTTTTAGCAATTCTGATGCTAGAAACGAATAACTGGAATGAACTAGGGGAAAAGTACACACACCATTCTAATCGGGCGAGTTTCTACTTTCAGATGCAACAGGAATTTCTCGAGCTCGTCAATCCGTTCGCGAGATATGGGAGTTTGAAATTAAGGAACGGTTGAGAAACAATCACAATTTTCGCAAGTCTGATACTCGAAACCAATAACTACTGTGGCCTAGGGGAAAAATACACATACCTTTGTAATCGGGCGAGTTTCTACTTTCAGATGCAACAGGAATTTCTCGAGTTCGTCAATCCGTTCGCGAGATATGGGAGTTTGAAGTTAAGGAATGGTTGAGAAACCATCAAAATTTTCGCAAGTCTGATACTCGAAACCAATAACTACAAAGGCCTAGGGGAAAAATACACATACCTTTGTAATCGGGCGAGTTTCTACTTTCAGATGCAACAGGAATTTCTCGAGCTCGTCAATCCGTTCGCGAGATATGGAAGTTTGAAATTAAGGAACGGTTGAGAAACCATAAAAATTTTCGCAAGTCTGATACTCGAAACCAATAACTACAAAGGCTTAGGGGAAAAATACACATACTGTTGTAATCGGGAGAGTTTCTTCTTCCAGATGCAACCGGAATTTCTCGTGTTCGTCAATCCGTTCGCGAGATATGGGAGTTTGAAGCTAAGGAATGGTTGAGAAACCATCACAATTTTCGCAAGTCTGATACTCGAAACCAATAACTACTATGGCCTAGGGCAAAAATACACATACCGTTGTAATCGGGCGAGTTTCTACTTTCAGATGCAACAGGAATTACTCGAGTTCGTCAATCCGATCGCGAGATATGGGAGTTTGAAGTTAAGGAATGGTTGAGATAACAATCAAAATTTTCCCAAGTCTGATACTCGAAACCAATAACTACAAAGGCCTAGGGGAGAAATACACATACCTTTGCAATCGGGCGAGTTTCTACATTCAGATGCAACAGGAATTTCTCGAGCTCCTCAATCCGTTCGCGAGATATGGGAGTTTGAAATTAAGGAACGGTTGAGAAACAATCACAATTTTCGCAAGTCTGATACTCGAAACCAATAACTACTGTGGCCTGGGGGAAAAATACACATACCTTTGTAATCGGGCGAGTTTCTACTTTCAGATGCAACAGGAATGTCTCGAGTTCGTCAATCCGTTCGCGAGATATGGGAGTTTGCAGTTAAGGAATGGTTGCGAAACCATCAAAATTTTCGCAAGTCTGATACTCGAAACCAATAACTACAAAGGCCTAGGGGAAAAATACACATACCATTGCAATCGGGCGAGTTTCTACTTTCAGATGCAACAGGAATTTCTCAAGTATGTCAATCCGTTCGCGAGATATGGGAGTTTGTAGTTAAGGAATGGTTGTGAAACCATCAAAATTTTCGCAATTCTGATGCTAGAAACGAATAACTAGAATGAACTAGGGGAAAAGTACACACACCATTCTAATCATTCGAGTTTCTAATTTCAGATGCAACAGGAAATAATCGAGTTCTTTAATCCGTTCGCGAGATATGGGTGTTTGAAGTTAAGGAATGGTTGAGAAACCATCACAATTTTCGCCAGTCTGATACGCGAAACCAATCACTACAAAGGCCTAGGGGAAAAATACACATACCTTTGCAATCGGGCGAGTTTCTACTTTCAGATGCAACAGGAATTTCTCGAGCTCGTCAATCCGTTCGCGAGATATGGGAGTTTGAAATTAAGGAACGGTTGAGAAACAATCACAATTTTCGCAAGTCTGATACTCGAAACCAATAACTACTGTGGCCTAGGGGAAAAATACACATACCTTTGTAATCGGGCGAGTTTCTACTTTCAGATGCAACAGGAATTTCTCGAGTTCGTCAATCCGTTCGCGAGATATGGGAGTTTGAAGTTAAGGAATGGTTGAGAAACCATCAAAATTTTCGCAAGTCTGATACTCGAAACCAATAACTACAAAGGCCTAGGGGAAAAATACACATACCTTTGTAATCGGGCGAGTTTCTACTTTCAGATGCAACAGGAATTTCTCGAGCTCGTCAATCCGTTCGCGAGATATGGAAGTTTGAAATTAAGGAACGGTTGAGAAACCATAAAAATTTTCGCAAGTCTGATACTCGAAACCAATAACTACAAAGGCTTAGGGGAAAAATACACATACTGTTGTAATCGGGAGAGTTTCTTCTTCCAGATGCAACCGGAATTTCTCGTGTTCGTCAATCCGTTCGCGAGATATGGGAGTTTGAAGCTAAGGAATGGTTGAGAAACCATCACAATTTTCGCAAGTCTGATACTCGAAACCAATAACTACTATGGCCTAGGGCAAAAATACACATACCGTTGTAATCGGGCGAGTTTCTACTTTCAGATGCAACAGGAATTACTCGAGTTCGTCAATCCGATCGCGAGATATGGGAGTTTGAAGTTAAGGAATGGTTGAGATAACAATCAAAATTTTCCCAAGTCTGATACTCGAAACCAATAACTACAAAGGCCTAGGGGAGAAATACACATACCTTTGCAATCGGGCGAGTTTCTACATTCAGATGCAACAGGAATTTCTCGAGCTCCTCAATCCGTTCGCGAGATATGGGAGTTTGAAATTAAGGAACGGTTGAGAAACAATCACAATTTTCGCAAGTCTGATACTCGAAACCAATAACTACTGTGGCCTGGGGGAAAAATACACATACCTTTGTAATCGGGCGAGTTTCTACTTTCAGATGCAACAGGAATGTCTCGAGTTCGTCAATCCGTTCGCGAGATATGGGAGTTTGCAGTTAAGGAATGGTTGCGAAACCATCAAAATTTTCGCAAGTCTGATACTCGAAACCAATAACTACAAAGGCCTAGGGGAAAAATACACATACCATTGCAATCGGGCGAGTTTCTACTTTCAGATGCAACAGGAATTTCTCAAGTATGTCAATCCGTTCGCGAGATATGGGAGTTTGTAGTTAAGGAATGGTTGTGAAACCATCAAAATTTTCGCAATTCTGATGCTAGAAACGAATAACTAGAATGAACTAGGGGAAAAGTACACACACCATTCTAATCATTCGAGTTTCTAATTTCAGATGCAACAGGAAATAATCGAGTTCTTTAATCCGTTCGCGAGATATGGGAGTTTGAAGTTAAGGAATGGTTGAGAAACCATCACAATTTTCGCCAGTCTGATACGCGAAACCAATCACTACAAAGGCCTAGGGGAAAAATACACATACCTTTGCAATCGGGCGAGTTTCTACTTTCAGATGCAACAGGAATTTCTCGAGCTCGTCAATCCGTTCGCGAGATATGGGAGTTTGAAATTAAGGAACGGTTGAGAAACAATCACAATTTTCGCAAGTCTGATACTCGAAACCAATAACTACTGTGGCCTAGGGGAAAAATACACATACCTTTGTAATCGGGCGAGTTTCTACTTTCAGATGCAACAGGAATTTCTCGAGTTCGTCAATCCGTTCGCGAGATATGGGAGTTTGAAGTTAAGGAATGGTTGAGAAACCATCAAAATTTTCGCAAGTCTGATACTCGAAACCAATAACTACAAAGGCCTAGGGGAAAAATACACATACCTTTGTAATCGGGCGAGTTTCTACTTTCAGATGCAACAGGAATTTCTCGAGCTCGTCAATCCGTTCGCGAGATATGGAAGTTTGAAATTAAGGAACGGTTGAGAAACCATAAAAATTTTCGCAAGTCTGATACTCGAAACCAATAACTACAAAGGCTTAGGGGAAAAATACACATACTGTTGTAATCGGGAGAGTTTCTTCTTCCAGATGCAACCGGAATTTCTCGTGTTCGTCAATCCGTTCGCGAGATATGGGAGTTTGAAGCTAAGGAATGGTTGAGAAACCATCACAATTTTCGCAAGTCTGATACTCGAAACCAATAACTACTATGGCCTAGGGCAAAAATACACATACCGTTGTAATCGGGCGAGTTTCTACTTTCAGATGCAACAGGAATTACTCGAGTTCGTCAATCCGATCGCGAGATATGGGAGTTTGAAGTTAAGGAATGGTTGAGATAACAATCAAAATTTTCCCAAGTCTGATACTCGAAACCAATAACTACAAAGGCCTAGGGGAGAAATACACATACCTTTGCAATCGGGCGAGTTTCTACATTCAGATGCAACAGGAATTTCTCGAGCTCCTCAATCCGTTCGCGAGATATGGGAGTTTGAAATTAAGGAACGGTTGAGAAACAATCACAATTTTCGCAAGTCTGATACTCGAAACCAATAACTACTGTGGCCTGGGGGAAAAATACACATACCTTTGTAATCGGGCGAGTTTCTACTTTCAGATGCAACAGGAATGTCTCGAGTTCGTCAATCCGTTCGCGAGATATGGGAGTTTGCAGTTAAGGAATGGTTGCGAAACCATCAAAATTTTCGCAAGTCTGATACTCGAAACCAATAACTACAAAGGCCTAGGGGAAAAATACACATACCATTGCAATCGGGCGAGTTTCTACTTTCAGATGCAACAGGAATTTCTCAAGTATGTCAATCCGTTCGCGAGATATGGGAGTTTGTAGTTAAGGAATGGTTGTGAAACCATCAAAATTTTCGCAATTCTGATGCTAGAAACGAATAACTAGAATGAACTAGGGGAAAAGTACACACACCATTCTAATCATTCGAGTTTCTAATTTCAGATGCAACAGGGAATAATCGAGTTCTTTAATCCGTTCGCGAGATATGGGAGTTTGAAGTTAAGGAATGGTTGAGAAACCATCAAAATTTTCGCAATTCTGATGCTAGAAACGAATAACTGGAATGACCTGGGGGAAAAGTACACACACCATTGTAATCGGTCGACTTTCTACTTCCAGATGCAACAGGAAATAATCGAGTTCGTCTATCCGTTCGCGAGATATGGGAGTTTGAAGTTAAGGAATGCTTGAGAAACCATCAAAATTTTCGCAAGTCTGATACTCGAAACCAATAACTACTATGGCCTAGGGCAAAAATACACATATCGTTGTAATCGTTCGAGTTTCTAATTTCAGATGCAACAGGAAATAATCGAGTTCGTCAATCCGTTCGCGAGATATGGGAGTTTGAAGTTAAGGAATGGTTGAGAAACCATCAAAATTTTCGCAAGTCTGATACTCGAAACCAATAACTACAAAGGCTTAGGGGAAAAATACACATACCGTTGTAATCGGGAGAGTTACTTCTTCCAGATGCAACCGGAATTTCTCGTGTTCGCTAATCCGTTCGCGAGATATGGGAGTTTGAAATGAAGGAATGGTTGAGAAACCATCACAATTTTCGCCAGTCTGATACGCGAAACCAATCACTACAAAGGCCTAGGGGAAAAATACACATACCTTTGCAATCGGGCGAGTTTCTACTTTCAGATGCAACAGGAATTTCTCGAGCTCGTCAATCCGTTCGCGAGATATGGGAGTTTGAAATTAAGGAACGGTTGAGAAACAATCACAATTTTCGCAAGTCTGATACTCGAAACCAATAACTACTGTGGCCTAGGGGAAAAATACACATACCTTTGTAATCGGGCGAGTTTCTACTTTCAGATGCAACAGGAATTTCTCGAGCTCGTCAATCCGTTCGCGAGATATGGAAGTTTGAAATTAAGGAACGGTTGAGAAACCATAAAAATTTTCGCAAGTCTGATACTCGAAACCAATAACTACAAAGGCTTAGGGGAAAAATACACATACTGTTGTAATCGGGAGAGTTTCTTCTTCCAGATGCAACCGGAATTTCTCGTGTTCGTCAATCCGTTCGCGAGATATGGGAGTTTGAAGCTAAGGAATGGTTGAGAAACCATCACAATTTTCGCAAGTCTGATACTCGAAACCAATAACTACTATGGCCTAGGGCAAAAATACACATACCGTTGTAATCGGGCGAGTTTCTACTTTCAGATGCAACAGGAATTACTCGAGTTCGTCAATCCGATCGCGAGATATGGGAGTTTGAAGTTAAGGAATGGTTGAGATAACAATCAAAATTTTCCCAAGTCTGATACTCGAAACCAATAACTACAAAGGCCTAGGGGAGAAATACATATACCTTTGCAATCGGGCGAGTTTCTACATTCAGATGCAACAGGAATTTCTCGAGCTCCTCAATCCGTTCGCGAGATATGGGAGTTTGAAATTAAGGAACGGTTGAGAAACAATCACAATTTTCGCAAGTCTGATACTCGAAACCAATAACTACTGTGGCCTGGGGGAAAAATACACATACCTTTGTAATCGGGCGAGTTTCTACTTTCAGATGCAACAGGAATGTCTCGAGTTCGTCAATCCGTTCGCGAGATATGGGAGTTTGCAGTTAAGGAATGGTTGCGAAACCATCAAAATTTTCGCAAGTCTGATACTCGAAACCAATAACTACAAAGGCCTAGGGGAAAAATACACATACCATTGCAATCGGGCGAGTTTCTACTTTCAGATGCAACAGGAAATTCTCGAGTTCGTCAATCCGTTCGCGAGATATGGGAGTTTGAAGTTAAGGAATGGTTGCGAAACCATCAAAATTTTCGCAAGTCTGATACTCGAAACCAATAACTACAAAGGCCTAGGGGAAAAATACACATACCATTGCAATCGGGCGAGTTTCTACTTTCAGATGCAACAGGAAATTCTCGAGTTCGTCAATCCGTTCGCGAGATATGGGAGTTTGAAGTTAAGGAACGGTTGAGAAACCATAAAAATTTTCGCAAGTCTGATACTCGAAACCAATAACTACAAAGGCTTAGGGGAAAAATACACATACTGTTGTAATCGGGAGAGTTTCTTCTTCCAGATGCAACCGGAATTTCTCGTGTTCGTCAATCCGTACGCGAGATATGGGAGTTTGAAACTAAGGAACGGTTGAGAAACAATCACAATTTTCGCAAGTCTGATACTCGAAACCAATAACTACAGTGGCCTAGGGAAAAATACACATACCTTTGTAATCGGGCGAGTTTCTACTTTCAGATGCAACTGGAATTACCCGAGTTCGTCAATCCGTTCGCGAGATATGGGAGTTTGAAGTTAAGGAATGGTTGCGAAACCATCAAAATTTTCACAAGTCTGATACTCGAAACCAATAACTACAAAGGCCTAGGGGAAAAATACACAAACCTTTGCAATCGGGCGAGTTTCTACTTTCAGATGCAACAGGAATTTCTCGAGCTCGTCAATCCGTTCGCGAGATATGGGAGTTTGAAATGAAGGAATGGTTGAGAAACCATCACAATTTTCGCCAGTCTGATACGCGAAACCAATAACTACTATGGCCTAGGGCAAAAATACACATATCGTTGTAATCGTTCGAGTTTCTAATTTCAGATGCAACAGGAAATAATCGAGTTCGTCAATCCGTTCGCGAGATATGGGAGTTTGAAGTTAAGGAATGGTTGAGAAACCATCAAAATTTTCGCAAGTCTGATACTCGAAACCAATAACTACAAAGGCTTAGGGGAAAAATACACATACCGTTGTAATCGGGAGAGTTTCTTCTTCCAGATGCAACCGGAATTTCTCGTGTTCGCTAATCCGTTCGCGAGATATGGGAGTTTGAAATGAAGGAATGGTTGAGAAACCATCAAAATTTTCGCCAGTCGGATACTCGAAACCAATCACTACAAAGGCCTAGGGGAAAAATACACATACCTTTGCAATCGGGCGAGTTTCTACTTTCAGATGCAACAGGAATTTCTCGAGCTCGTCAATCCGTTCGCGAGATATGGGAGTTTGAAATTAAGGAACGGTTGAGAAACAATCAAAATTTCGCAAGTCTGATACTCGAAACCAATAACAACAATGGCCTAGGGGAAAAATACACATAGCATTGTAATCGGGGGAGTTTCTATTTTCAGATGCAACAGAAATTTTTCGGATTCGTCAATCCGTTCGCGAGATATGGGAGTTTGAAGTTAAGGAATGGTTGAGAAACCATCAAAACTTTCGCAATTCTGATACTAGAAACGAATAAGTTAAATGACCTAGGGGAAAAGTACACACACCATTGTAATCGGACGACTTTCTACTTTCAGATGCAACAGGAAATAATCCAGTTCGTCAATCCGTTCGCGAGATATGGGAGTTTGAAGTTAAGGAATAATTGAGAAACCATCAAAATTTTCGCAAGTCTGATACTCGAAACCAATAACTACTATGGCCTAGGGCAAAAATACACATACCGTTGTAATCGGACGAGTTTCTGGTTTCAGATGCAACAGGAATTTATCGAGTTCGTAAATCCGTTCGCGAGATATGGGAGTTTGAAATTAAGGAACGGTTGAGAAACCATCAAAACTTTCGCTGGACTGATACTCGAAACCAATAACTACAAAGGATTAGGGGCAAAATACACATACCGTTGTAATCGGGAGAGTTTCTTCTTCCAGATGCAACCCGAATTTCTCGTGTTCGTCAATCCGTTCGCGAGATATGGGAGTTTGAAATTAAGGAATGGTTGAGAAACCATCACAATTTTCGCAAGTCTGATACTCGAAACCAGTAACTACTATGGCCTAGGGCAAAAATACACATACCGTTGTAATCGGGCGAGTTTCTACTTTCAGATGCAACAGGAATTTCTCGAGTTCGTCAATCCGTTCGCGAGATATGGGAGTTTGAAGTTAAGGAATGGTTGAGAAACCATCAAAATTTTCGCAAGTCTGATACTCGAAACCAATAACTACAAAGGCTTAGGGGAAAAATACACATACCTTTGTAATCGGGCGAGTTTCTACTTTCAGATGCAACAGGAATTTCTCGAGTTCGTCAATCCGTTCGCGAGATATGGGAGTTTGAAGTTAAGGAATGGTTGAGAAACCATCAAAATTTTCGCAATTCTGATGCTAGAAACGAATAACTGGAATGAAGTAGGGGAAAAGTACACACACCATTCTAATCGGTCGAGTTTCTACTTTCAGATGCAACAGGAATTTCTCGAGTTCGTCAATCCGTTCGCGAGATATGGGAGTTTGAAGTTAAGGAATGGTTGCGAAACCATCAAAATTTTCGCAAGTCTGATACTCGAAACCAATAACTACAAAGGCCTAGGGGAAAAATACACATACCTTTGTAATCGGGCGAGTTTCTACATTCAGATGCAGCAGGAATTTCTCGAGTTCGTCAATCCGTTCGCGAGATATGGGAATTTTAAGTCAAGGAATGGTTGAGAAACCATCAAAATTTTCGCAAGTCTGATACTCGAAACCAGTAACTACAAAGGCTTAGGGGAAAAATACACATACCGTTGTAATCGGGAGAGTTTCTTCTTCCAGATGCAACCGGAATTTCTCGTGTTCGCTAATCCGTTCGCGAGATATGGGAGTTTGAAATGAAGGAATAATTGAGAAACCATCAAAATTTTCGCAAGTCGGATACTCGAAACCAATACTACTGTGGCCTAGGGGAAAAATACACTTACCTTTGCAATCGGGCGAGTTTCTACTTTCAGATGCAACAGGAATTTCTCGAGCTCGTCAATCCGTTCGCGAGATATGGGAGTTTGAAATTAAGGAACGGTTGAGAAACAATCACAATTTTCGCAAGTCTGATACTCGAAACCAATAACTACTGTGGCCTAGGGGAAAAATACACATACCTTTGTAATCGGGCGAGTTTCTACTTTCAGATGCAACAGGAATTTCTCGAGCTCGTCAATCCGTTCGCGAGATATGGAAGTTTGAAATTAAGGAACGGTTGAGAAACCATAAAAATTTTCGCAAGTCTGATACTCGAAACCAATAACTACAAAGGCTTAGGGGAAAAATACACACACCGTTGTAATCGGGAGAGTTTCTACTTTCAGATGCAACTGGAATTACCCGAGTTCGTCAATCCGTTCGCGAGATATGGGAGTTTGAAGTTAAGGAATGGTTGCGAAACCATCAAAATTTTCACAAGTCTGATACTCGAAACCAATAACTACAAAGGCCTAGGGGAAAAATACGCATACCTTTGCAATCGGGCGAGTTTCTACTTTCAGATGCAACAGGAATTTCTCGAGCTCGTCAATCCGTTCGCGAGATATGGGAGTTTGAAGTTAAGGAATGGTTGTGAAACCATCAAAATTTTCGCAATTCTGATGCTAGAAACGAATAACTAGAATGAACTAGGGGAAAAGTACACACACCATTCTAATCATTCGAGTTTCTAATTTCAGATGCAACAGGAAATAATCGAGTTCTTCAATCCGTTCGCGAAATATGGGAGTTTGAAGTTCAGGAATGGTTGAGAAACCATCAAAATTTTCGCAATTGTGATGCTAGAAACGAATAACTGGAATGACCTGGGGGAAAAGTACACATAGCATTGTAATCGGGGGAGTTTCTATTTTCAGATGCAACAGAAATTTTTCGGATTCGTCAATCCGTTCGCGAGATATGGGAGTTTGAAGTTAAGGAATGGTTGAGAAACCATCAAAACTTTCGCAATTCTGATACTAGAAACGAATAACTTGAATGACCTAGGGGAAAAGTACACACACCATTGTAATCGGACGACTTTCTACTTTCAGATGCAACAGGAAATAATCCAGTTCGTCAATCCGTTCGCGAGATATGGGAGTTTGAAGTTAAGGAATAATTGAGAAACCATCAAAATTTTCGCAAGTCTGATACTCGAAACCAATAACTACTATGGCCTAGGGCAAAAATACACATACCGTTGTAATCGGACGAGTTTCTGGTTTCAGATGCAACAGGAATTTATCGAGTTCGTAAATCCGTTCGCGAGATATGGGAGTTTGAAATTAAGGAACGGTTGAGAAACCATCAAAACTTTCGCTGGACTGATACTCGAAACCAATAACTACAAAGGATTAGGGGCAAAATACACATACCGTTGTAATCGGGAGAGTTTCTTCTTCCAGATGCAACCCGAATTTCTCGTGTTCGTCAATCCGTTCGCGAGATATGGGAGTTTGAAATTAAGGAATGGTTGAGAAACCATCCTAATTTTCGCAAGTCTGATACTCGAAACCAGTAACTACTATGGCCTAGGGCAAAAATACACATACCGTTGTAATCGGGCGAGTTTCTACTTTCAGATGCAACAGGAATTTCTCGAGTTCGTCAATCCGTTCGCGAGATATGGGAGTTTGAAGTTAAGGAATGGTTGAGAAACGATCAAAATTTTCGCAAGTCTGATACTCGAAACCAATAACTACAAAGGCTTAGGGGAAAAATACACATACCTTTGTAATCGGGCGAGTTTCTACTTTCAGATGCAACAGGAATTTCTCGAGTTCGTCAATCCGTTCGCGAGATATGGGAGTTTGAAGTTAAGGAATGGTTGAGAAACCATCAAAATTTTCGCAATTCTGATGCTAGAAACGAACAACTGGAATGAACTAGGGGAAAAGTACACACACCATTCTAATCGGTCGAGTTTCTACTTTCAGATGCAACAGGAATTTCTCGAGTTCGTCAATCCGTTCGCGAGATATGGGAGTTTGAAGTTAAGGAATGGTTGCGAAACCATCAAAATTTTCGCAAGTCTGATACTCGAAACCAATAACTACAAAGGCCTAGGGGAAAAATACACATACCATTGCAATCGGGCGAGTTTCTACTTTCAGATGCAAAAGGAATTTCTCGAGCTCGTCAATCCGTTCGCGAGATATGGGAGTTTGAAATTAAGGAACGGTTGAGAAACAATCACAATCTTCGCAAGTCTGATACTCGAAACCAATAACTACTGTGGCCTAGGGGAAAAATACACATACCTTTGTAATCGGGCGAGTTTCTACATTCAGATGCAGCAGGAATTTCTCGAGTTCGTCAATCCGTTCGCGAGATATGGGATTTTTAAGTCAAGGAATGGTTGAGAAACCATCAAAATTTTCGCAAGTCTGATACTCGAAACCAGTAACTACAAAGGCTTAGGGGAAAAATACACATACCGTTGTAATCGGGAGAGTTTCTTCTTCCAGATGCAACCGGAATTTCTCGTGTTCGTCAATCCGTTCGCGAGATATGGGAGTTTGAAGTTAAGGAATGGTTGAGGAACCGTCAAAATTTTCGCTGGTCTGATACTCGAAACCAATAACTACTATGGCCTAGGGCAAAAATACACATATCGTTGTAATCGTTCGAGTTTCTAATTTCAGATGCAACAGGAAATAATCGAGTTCGTCAATCCGTTCGCGAGATATGGGAGTTTGAAGTTAAGGAATGGTTGAGAAACCATCAAAATTTTCGCAAGTCTGATACTCGAAACCAATAACTACAAAGGCTTAGGGGAAAAATACACATACCGTTGTAATCGGGAGAGTTTCTTCTTCCAGATGCAACCGGAATTTCTCGTGTTCGCTAATCCGTTCGCGAGATATGGGAGTTTGAAATGAAGGAATGGTTGAGAAACCATCACAATTTTCGCCAGTCGGATACTCGAAATCAATCACTACAAAGGCCTAGGGGAAAAATACACATACCTTTGCAATCGGGCGAGTTTCTACTTTCAGATGCAACAGGAATTTCTCGAGCTCGTCAATCCGTTCGCGAGATATGGGAGTTTGAAATTAAGGAACGGTTGAGAAACAATCAAAATTTCGCAAGTCTGATACTCGAAACCAATAACAACAATGGCTTAGGGGAAAAATACACATAGCATTGTAATCGGGGGAGTTTCTATTTTCAGATGCAACAGAAATTTTTCGGATTCGTCAATCCGTTAGCGAGATATGGGAGTTTGAAGTTAAGGAATGGTTGAGAAACCATCAAAACTTTCGCAATTCTGATGCTAGAAACGAATAACTGGAATGACCTGGGGGAAAAGTACACACACCATTGTAATCGGTCGACTTTCTACTTTCAGATGCAACAGGAAATAATCGAGTTCGTCTATCCGTTCGCGAGATATGGGAGTTTGAAGTTAAGGAATGCTTGAGAAACCATCAAAATTTTCGCAAGTCTGATACTCGAAACCAATAACTACTATGGCCTAGGGCAAAAATACACATATCGTTGTAATCGTTCGAGTTTCTAATTTCAGATGCAACAGGAAATAATCGAGTTCGTCAATCCGTTCGCGAGATATGGGAGTTTGAAGTTAAGGAATGGTTGAGAAACCATCAAAATTTTCGCAAGTCTGATACTCGAAACCAATAACTACAAAGGCTTAGGGGAAAAATACACATACCGTTGTAATCGGGAGAGTTTCTTCTTCCAGATGCAACCGGAATTTCTCGTGTTCGCTAATCCGTTCGCGAGATATGGGAGTTTGAAATGAAGGAATGGTTGAGAAACCATCACAATTTTCGCCAGTCGGATACTCGAAACCAATCACTACAAAGGCCTAGGGGAAAAATACACATACCGTTGTAATCGGGAGAGTTTCTTCTTCCAGATGCAACCGGAATTTCTCGTGTTCGTCAATCCGTTCGCGAGATATGGGAGTTTGAAGTTAAGGAATGGTTGAGGAACCGTCAAAATTTTCGCTGGTCTGATACTCGAAACCAATAACTACTATGGCCTAGGGCAAAAATACACATATCGTTGTAATCGTTCGAGTTTCTAATTTCAGATGCAACAGGAAATAATCGAGTTCGTCAATCCGTTCGCGAGATATGGGAGTTTGAAGTTAAGGAATGGTTGAGAAACCATCAAAATTTTCGCAAGTCTGATACTCGAAACCAATAACTACAAAGGCTTAGGGGAAAAATACACATACCGTTGTAATCGGGAGAGTTTCTTCTTCCAGATGCAACCGGAATTTCTCGTGTTCGCTAATCCGTTCGCGAGATATGGGAGTTTGAAATGAAGGAATGGTTGAGAAACCATCACAATTTTCGCCAGTCGGATACTCGAAATCAATCACTACAAAGGCCTAGGGGAAAAATACACATACCTTTGCAATCGGGCGAGTTTCTACTTTCAGATGCAACAGGAATTTCTCGAGCTCGTCAATCCGTTCGCGAGATATGGGAGTTTGAAATTAAGGAACGGTTGAGAAACAATCAAAATTTCGCAAGTCTGATACTCGAAACCAATAACAACAATGGCTTAGGGGAAAAATACACATAGCATTGTAATCGGGGGAGTTTCTATTTTCAGATGCAACAGAAATTTTTCGGATTCGTCAATCCGTTAGCGAGATATGGGAGTTTGAAGTTAAGGAATGGTTGAGAAACCATCAAAACTTTCGCAATTCTGATGCTAGAAACGAATAACTGGAATGACCTGGGGGAAAAGTACACACACCATTGTAATCGGTCGACTTTCTACTTTCAGATGCAACAGGAAATAATCGAGTTCGTCTATCCGTTCGCGAGATATGGGAGTTTGAAGTTAAGGAATGCTTGAGAAACCATCAAAATTTTCGCAAGTCTGATACTCGAAACCAATAACTACTATGGCCTAGGGCAAAAATACACATATCGTTGTAATCGTTCGAGTTTCTAATTTCAGATGCAACAGGAAATAATCGAGTTCGTCAATCCGTTCGCGAGATATGGGAGTTTGAAGTTAAGGAATGGTTGAGAAACCATCAAAATTTTCGCAAGTCTGATACTCGAAACCAATAACTACAAAGGCTTAGGGGAAAAATACACATACCGTTGTAATCGGGAGAGTTTCTTCTTCCAGATGCAACCGGAATTTCTCGTGTTCGCTAATCCGTTCGCGAGATATGGGAGTTTGAAATGAAGGAATGGTTGAGAAACCATCACAATTTTCGCCAGTCGGATACTCGAAACCAATCACTACAAAGGCCTAGGGGAAAAATACACATACCTTTGCAATCGGCCGAGTTTCTACTTTCAGATGCAACAGGAATTTCTCGAGCTCGTCAATCCGTTCGCGAGATATGGGAGTTTGAAATTAAGGAACGGTTGAGAAACAATCAAAATTTCGCAAGTCTGATACTCGAAACCAATAACAACATTGGCCTAGGGGAAAAATACACATACCTTTGTAATCGGGCGAGTTTCTACATTCAGATGCAGCAGGAATTTCTCGAGTTCGTCAATCCGTTCGCGAGATATGGGAATTTTAAGTCAAGGAATGGTTGAGAAACCATCAAAATTTTCGCAAGTCTGATACTCGAAACCAATAACTACAAAGGCCTAGGGGAAAAATACACATACCATTGCAATCGGGCGAGTTTCTACTTTCAGATGCAACAGGAATTTCTCGAGCTCGTCAATCCGTTCGCGAGATATGGGAGTTTGAAATTAAGGAACGGTTGAGAAACAATCACAATCTTCGCAAGTCTGATACTCGAAACCAATAACTACTGTGGCCTAGGGGAAAAATACACATACCTTTGTAATCGGGCGAGTTTCTACATTCAGATGCAGCAGGAATTTCTCGAGTTCGTCAATCCGTTCGCGAGATATGGGAATTTTAAGTCAAGGAATGGTTGAGAAACCATCAAAATTTTCGCAATTCTGATACTCGAAACCAGTAACTACAAAGTCTTAGGGGAAAAATACACATACCGTTGTAATCGGGAGAGTTTCTTCTTCCAGATGCAACCGGAATTTCTCGTGTTCGCTAATCCGTTCGCGAGATATGGGAGTTTGAAATGAAGGAATAATTGAGAAACCATCAAAATTTTCGCAAGTCGGATACTCGAAACCAATACTACTGTGGCCTAGGGGAAAAATACACTTACCTTTGCAATCGGGCGAGTTTCTACTTTCAGATGCAACAGGAATTTCTCGAGCTCGTCAATCCGTTCGCGAGATATGGGAGTTTGAAATTAAGGAACGGTTGAGAAACAATCACAATTTTCGCAAGTCTGATACTCGAAACCAATAACTACTGTGGCCTAGGGGAAAAATACACATACCTTTGTAATCGGGCGAGTTTCTACTTTCAGATGCAACAGGAATTTCTCGAGCTCGTCAATCCGTTCGCGAGATATGGAAGTTTGAAATTAAGGAACGGTTGAGAAACCATAAAAATTTTCGCAAGTCTGATACTCGAAACCAATAACTACAAAGGCTTAGGGGAAAAATACACACACCGTTGTAATCGGGAGAGTTTCTACTTTCAGATGCAACTGGAATTACCCGAGTTCGTCAATCCGTTCGCGAGATATGGGAGTTTGAAGTTAAGGAATGGTTGCGAAACCATCAAAATTTTCACAAGTCTGATACTCGAAACCAATAACTACAAAGGCCTAGGGGAAAAATACACATACCTTTGCAATCGGGCGAGTTTCTACTTTCAGATGCAACAGGAATTTCTCGAGCTCGTCAATCCGTTCGCGAGATATGGGAGTTTGAAATTAAGGAATGGTTGAGAAACCATCAAAATTTTCGCAAGTCTGATACTCGAAACCAATAACTACAAAGGCTTAGGGGAAAAGTACACATACCGTTGTAATCGGGAGAGTTTCTTCTTCCAGATGCAACCGGAATTTCTCGTGTTCTTCAATCCGTTCGCAAGATATGGGAGTTTGAAGTTAAGGAATGTTTGAGAAACAATCGCAATTTTCGCAAGTCGGATACTCGAAACCAATAACTACTGTGGCCTAGGGGAAAAATACACATACCTTTGTAATTGGGCGAGTTTCTACTTTCAGATGCAACAGGAATTTCTCAAGTATGTCAATCCGTTCGCGAGATATGGGAGTTTGAAGTTAAGGAATGGTTGTGAAACCATCAAAATTTTCGCAATTCTGATGCTAGAAACGAATAACTAGAATGAACTAGGGGAAAAGTACACACACCATTCTAATCATTCGAGTTTCTAATTTCAGATGCAACAGGAAATAATCGAGTTCTTCAATCCGTTCGCGAGATATGGGAGTTTGAAGTTAAGGAATGGTTGAGAAACCATCAAAATTTTCGCAATTCTGATGCTAGAAACGAATAACAGGAATGACCTGGGGGAAAAGTACACACACCATTGTAATCGGTCGACTTTCTACTTTCAGATGCAACAGGAAATAATCGAGTTCGTCTATCCGTTCGCGAGATATGGGAGTTTGAAGTTAAGGAATGCTTGAGAAACCATCAAAATTTTCGCAAGTCTGATACTCGAAACCAATAACTACTATGGCCTAGGGCAAAAATACACATATCGTTGTAATCGTTCGAGTTTCTAATTTCAGATGCAACAGGAAATAATCGAGTTCGTCAATCCGTTCGCGAGATATGGGAGTTTGAAGTTAAGGAATGGTTGAGAAACCATCAAAATTTTCGCAAGTCTGATACTCCAAACCAATAACTACAAAGGCTTAGGGGAAAAATACACATACCGTTGTAATCGGGAGAGTTTCTTCTTCCAGATGCAACCGGAATTTCTCGTGTTCGCTAATCCGTTCGCGAGATATGGGAGTTTGAAATGAAGGAATGGTTGAGAAACCATCACAATTTTCGCCAGTCGGATACTCGAAATCAATCACTACAAAGGCCTAGGGGAAAAATACACATACCTTTGCAATCGGGCGAGTTTCTACTTTCAGATGCAACAGGAATTTCTCGAGCTCGTCAATCCGTTCGCGAGATATGGGAGTTTGAAATTAAGGAACGGTTGAGAAACAATCAAAATTTCGCAAGTCTGATACTCGAAACCAATAACAACAATGGCCTAGGGGAAAAATACACATAGCATTGTAATCGGGGGAGTTTCTATTTTCAGATGCAACAGAAATTTTTCGGATTCGTCAATCCGTTCGCGAGATATGGGAGTTTGAAGTTAAGGAATGGTTGAGAAACCATCAAAACTTTCGCAATTCTGATACTAGAAACGAATAACTTGAATGACCTAGGGGAAAAGTACACACACCATTGTAGTCGGACGACTTTCTACTTTCAGATGCAACAGGAAATAATCCAGTTCGTCAATCCGTTCGCGAGATATGGGAGTTTGAAGTTAAGGAATAATTGAGAAACCATCAAAATTTTCGCAAGTCTGATACTCGAAACCAATAACTACTATGGCCTAGGGCAAAAATACACATACCGTTGTAATCGGACGAGTTTCTGGTTTCAGATGCAACAGGAATTTATCGAGTTCGTAAATCCGTTCGCGAGATATGGGAGTTTGAAATTAAGGAACGGTTGAGAAACCATCAAAACTTTCGCTGGACTGATACTCGAAACCAATAACTACAAAGGCTTAGGGGAAAAATACACATAGCTTTGTAATCGGGCGAGTTTCTACTTTCAGATGCAACAGGAATTTCTCGAGTTCGTCAATCCGTTCGCGAGATATGGGAGTTTGAAGTTAAGGAATGGTTGAGAAACCATCAAAATTTTCGCAATTCTGATGCTAGAAACGAATAACTGGAATGAACTAGGGGAAAAGTACACACACCATTCTAATCGGTCGAGTTTCTACTTTCAGATGCAACAGGAATTTCTCGAGTTCGTCAATCCGTTCGCGAGATATGGGAGTTTGAAGTTAAGGAATGGTTGCGAAACCATCAAAATTTTCGCAAGTCTGATACTCGAAACCAATAACTACAAAGGCCTAGGGGAAAAATACACATACCATTGCAATCGGGCGAGTTTCTACTTTCAGATGCAACAGGAATTTCTCGAGCTCGTCAATCCGTTCGCGAGATATGGGAGTTTGAAATTAAGGAACGGTTGAGAAACAATCACAATCTTCGCAAGTCTGATACTCGAAACCAATAACTACTGTGGCCTAGGGGAAAAATACACATACCTTTGTAATCGGGCGAGTTTCTACATTCAGATGCAGCAGGAATTTCTCGAGTTCGTCAATCCGTTCGCGAGATATGGGAATTTTAAGTCAAGGAATGGTTGAGAAACCATCAAAATTTTCGCAAGTCTGATACTCGAAACCAGTAACTACAAAGGCTTAGGGGAAAAATACACATACCGTTGTAATCGGGAGAGTTTCTTCTTCCAGATGCAACCGGAATTTCTCGTGTTCGTCAATCCGTTCGCGAGATATGGGAGTTTGAAGTTAAGGAATAATTGAGAAACCATCAAAATTTTCGCAAGTCGGATACTCGAAACCAATACTACTGTGGCCTAGGGGAAAAATACACTTACCTTTGTAATTGGGCGAGTTTCTACTTTCAGATGCAACAGGAATTTCTCGAGTATGTCAATCCGTTCGCGAGATATGGGAGTTTGAAATTAAGGAATGGTTGAGAAACCGTCAAAATTTTCGCAAGTCTGATACTCGAGACCAATATCTACAAAGGCCTAGGGGAAAAATACACATACCTTTGCAAACGGGCGAGTTTCTACTTTCAGATGCAACAGGAATTTCTCGAGCTCGTCAATCCGTTCGCGAGATATGGGAGTGTGAAATTAAGGAACGGTTGAGAAACAATCACAATTTTCGCAAGTCTGATACTCGAAACCAATAACAACAATGGCCTAGGGGAAAAATACACATACCTTTGTAATCGGGCGAGTTTCTACTTTCAGATGCAACAGGAATTTCTCGAGTTCGTCAATCCGTTCGCGAGATATGGGAGTTTGAAGTTATGGAATGGTTGAGAAACTATCAAAATTTTCGCAAGTCTGATACTCGAAACCGATAACCACAAAGGCCTAGGGGAAAAATACACATACCCTTGTAATCGGGCGAGTTTCTACTTTCAGATGCAACAGGATTTTCTCGAGCTCGTCAAACCGTTCGCGAGATATGGAAGTTTGAGATTAAGGAACGGTTGAGAAACCATCAAAATTTTCGCAAGTCTGATACTCGAAACCAATAACTTCAAAGGCTTAGGGGAAAAATACACATACCCTTGTAATCGGGAGAGTTTCTTCTTCCAGATGCAACCGGAATTTCTCGTGTTCGTCAATCCGTTCGCGAGATATGGGAGTTTGAAGTTAAGGAATGTTTGAGAAACAATCACAATTTTCGCAAGTCGGATACTCGAAACCAATACTACTGTGGCCTAGGGGAAAAATACACTTACCTTTGCAATCGGGCGAGTTTCTACTTTCAGATGCAACAGGAATTTCTCGAGCTCGTCAATCCGTTCGCGAGATATGGAAGTTTGAAATTAAGGAACGGTTGAGAAACCATCAAAATTTTCGCAAGTCTGATACTCGAAACCAGTAACTACAAAGGCTTAGGGGAAAAATACACATACCGTTGTAATCGGGAGAGTTTCTTCTTCCAGATGCAACCGGAATTTCTCGTGTTCGTCAATCCGTTCGCGAGATATGGGAGTTTGAAGTTAAGGAATGTTTGAGAAACAATCACAATTTTCGCAAGTCGGATACTCGAAACCAATAACTACAATGGCCTAGGGGAAAAATACACGTAGCATTGTAATCGGGGGAGTTTCTATTTTCAGATGCAAGAGAAATTTTTCGGATTCGTTAATCCGTTCGCGAGATATGGGAGTTTGAAGTTAAGGAATGGTTGAGAAACCATCAAAATTTTCCCAAGTCTGATACTCGAAACCAATAACTACAAAGGCCTAGGGGAGAAATACACATACCTTTGCAATCGGGCGAGTTTCTACATTCAGATGCAACAGGAATTTCTCGAGCTCGTCAATCCGTTCGCGAGATATGGGAGTTTGAAGTTAAGGAATGGTTGAGATAACAATCAAAATTTTCCCAAGTCTGATACTCGAAACCAATAACTACAAAGGCCTAGGGGAGAAATACACATACCTTTGCAATCGGGCGAGTTTCTACATTCAGATGCAACAGGAATTTCTCGAGCTCGTCAATCCGTTCGCGAGATATGGGAGTTTGAAATTAAGGAACGGTTGAGAAACAATCACAATTTTCGCAAGTCTGATACTCGAAACCAATAACTACTGTTGCCTAGGGGAAAAATACACATACCTTTGTAATCGGGCGAGTTTCTACTTTCAGATGCAACAGGAATTTCTCGAGTTCGTCAATCCGTTCGCGAGATATGGGAGTTTGAAGTTAAGGAATGGTTGCGAAACCATCAAAATTTTCGCAAGTCTGATACTCGAAACCAATAACTACAAAGGCCTAGGGGAAAAATACACATACCATTGCAATCGGGCGAGTTTCTACTTTCAGGTGCAACAGGAATTTCTCGAGCTCGTCAATCCGTTCGCGAGATATGGGAGTTTGAAGTTAAGGAATGGTTGAGAAACCATCAAAATTTTCGCAAGTCTGATACTCGAAACCAGTAACTACAAAGGCTTAGGGGAAAAATATACATACCGTTGTAATCGGGAGAGTTTCTTCTTCCAGATGCAACCGGAATTTCTCGTGTTCGCTAATCCGTTCGCGAGATATGGGAGTTTGAAATGAAGGAATGGTTGAGAAACCATCACAATTTTCGCCAGTCGGATACTCGAAACCAATCACTACAAAGGCCTAGGGGAAAAATACACATACCTTTGCAATCGGGCGAGTTTCTACTTTCAGATGCAACAGGAATTTCTCGAGCTCGTCAATCCGTTCGCGAGATATGGGAGTTTGAAATTAAGGAACGGTTGAGAAACAATCACAATTTTCGCAAGTCTGATACTAGAAACCAATAACTACTATGGCCTAGGGCAAAAATACACATACCGTTGTAATCGGGCGAGTTTCTACTTTCAGATGCAACAGGAATTACTCGAGTTCGTCAATCCGTTCGCGAGATATGGGAGTTTGAAGTTAAGGAATGGTTGAGATAACAATCAAAATTTTCCCAAGTCTGATACTCGAAACCAATAACTACAAAGGCCTAGGGGAGAAATACACATACCTTTGCAATCGGGCGAGTTTCTACATTCAGATGCAACAGGAATTTCTCGAGCTCGTCAATCCGTTCGCGAGATACGGGAGTTTGAAATTAAGGAACGGTTGAGAAACAATCACAATTTTCGCAAGTCTGATACTCGAAACCAGTAACTACAATGGCCTAGGGGAAAAATACACATACCTTTGTAATCGGGCGAGTTTCTACTTTCAGATGCAGCAGGTATTTCTCGAGTTCGTCAATCCGTTCGCGAGATATGGGAGTTTGAAGTTAAGGAATGGTTGAGAAACCATCAAAATTTTCGCAAGTCTGATACTCGAAACCAGTAACTACAAAGGCTTAGGGGAAAAATACACATACCGTTGTAATCGGGAGAGTTTCTTCTTCCAGATGCAACCGGAATTTCTCGTGTTCGTCAATCCGTTCGCGAGATATGGGAGTTTGAAGTTAAGGAATGTTTGAGAAACAATCACAATTTTCGCAAGTCGGATACTCGAAACCAATAACTACAATGGCCTAGGGGAAAAATACACGTAGCATTGTAATCGGGGGAGTTTCTATTTTCAGATGCAAGAGAAATTTTTCGGATTCGTTAATCCGTTCGCGAGATATGGGAGTTTGAAGTTAAGGAATGGTTGAGAAACCATCAAAATTTTCGCAAGTCTGATACTCGAAACCAATAACTACAATGGCCTAGGGCAAAAATATACATACCGTTGTAATCGGACGAGTTTCTACTTTCAGATGCAACAGGAATTACTCGAGTTCGTCAATCCGTTCGCGAGATATGGGAGTTTGAAGTTAAGGAATGGTTGAGATAACAATCAAAATTTTCCCAAGTCTGATACTCGAAACCAATAACTACAAAGGCCTAGGGGAGAAATACACATACCTTTGCAATCGGGCGAGTTTCTACATTCAAATGCAACAGGAATTTCTCGAGCTCGTCAATCCGTTCGCGAGATATGGGAGTTTGAAGTTAAGGAATGGTTGAGAAACCATCAAAATTTTCGCAAGTCTGATACTCGAAACCAGTAACTACAAAGGCTTAGGGGAAAAATATACATACCGTTGTAATCGGGAGAGTTTCTTCTTCCAGATGCAACCGGAATTTCTCGTGTTCGCTAATCCGTTCGCGAGATATGGGAGTTTGAAATGAAGGAATGGTTGAGAAACCATCACAATTTTCGCCAGTCGGATACTCGAAACCAATCACTACAAAGGCCTAGGGGAAAAATACAAATACCTTTGCAATCGGGCGAGTTTCTACTTTCAGATGCAACAGGAATTTCTCGAGCTCGTCAATCCGTTCGCGAGATATGGGAGTTTGAAATTAAGGAACGGTTGAGAAACAATCACAATTTTCGCAAGTCTGATACTAGAAACCAATAACTACTATGGCCTAGGGCAAAAATACACATACCGTTGTAATCGGGCGAGTTTCTACTTTCAGATGCAACAGGAATTACTCGAGTTCGTCAATCCGTTCGCGAGATATGGGAGTTTGAAGTTAAGGAATGGTTGAGATAACAATCAAAATTTTCCCAAGTCTGATACTCGAAACCAATAACTACAAAGGCCTAGGGGAGAAATACACATACCTTTGCAATCGGGCGAGTTTCTACATTCAGATGCAACAGGAATTTCTCGAGCTCGTCAATCCGTTCGCGAGATATGGGAGTTTGAAATTAAGGAACGGTTGAGAAACAATCACAATTTTCGCAAGTCTGATACTCGAAACCAGTAACTACAATGGCCTAGGGGAAAAATACACATACCTTTGTAATCGGGCGAGTTTCTACTTTCAGATGCAGCAGGTATTTCTCGAGTTCGTCAATCCGTTCGCGAGATATGGGAGTTTGAAGTTAAGGAATGGTTGAGAAACCATCAAAATTTTCGCAAGTCTGATACTCGAAACCAGTAACTACAAAGGCTTAGGGGAAAAATACACATACCGTTGTAATCGGGAGAGTTTCTTCTTCCAGATGCAACCGGAATTTCTCGTGTTCGTCAATCCGTTCGCGAGATATGGGAGTTTGAAGTTAAGGAATGTTTGAGAAACAATCACAATTTTCGCAAGTCGGATACTCGAAACCAATAACTACAATGGCCTAGGGGAAAAATACACGTAGCATTGTAATCGGGGGAGTTTCTATTTTCAGATGCAAGAGAAATTTTTCGGATTCGTTAATCCGTTCGCGAGATATGGGAGTTTGAAGTTAAGGAATGGTTGAGAAACCATCAAAATTTTCGCAAGTCTGATACTCGAAACCAATAACTACAATGGCCTAGGGCAAAAATATACATACCGTTGTAATCGGACGAGTTTCTACTTTCAGATGCAACAGGAATTACTCGAGTTCGTCAATCCGTTCGCGAGATATGGGAGTTTGAAGTTAAGGAATGGTTGAGATAACAATCAAAATTTTCCCAAGTCTGATACTCGAAACCAATAACTACAAAGGCCTAGGGGAGAAATACACATACCTTTGCAATCGGGCGAGTTTCTACATTCAGATGCAACAGCAATTTCTCGAGCTCGTCATTCCGTTCGCGAGATATGGGAGTTTGAAATTAAGGAACGGTTGAGAAACAATCACAATTTTCGCAAGTCTGATACTCGAAACCAATAACTACTGTTGCCTAGGGGAAAAATATACATACCGTTGTAATCGGGAGAGTTTCTTCTTCCAGATGCAACCGGAATTTCTCGTGTTCGCTAATCCGTTCGCGAGATATGGGAGTTTGAAATGAAGGAATGGTTGAGAAACCATCACAATTTTCGCCAGTCGGATTCTCGAAACCAATCACTACATAGGCCTAGGGGAAAAATAGACATACCTTTGCAATCGGGCGAGTTTCTACTTTCAGATGCAACAGGAATTTCTCGAGCTCGTCAATCCGTTCGCGAGATATGGGAGTTTGAAATTAAGGAACGGTTGAGAAACAATCACAATTTTGGCAAGTCTGATACTCGAAACCAATAACAACAATGGCCTAGGGGAAAAATACACATACCTTTGCAATCGGGCGAGTTTCTAGTTTCAGATGCAACAGGAATTTCTCGAGCTCGTCAATCCGTTCGCGAGATATGGGAGTTTGGAATTAAGGAACGGTTGAGAAACAATCACAATCTTCGCAAGTCTGATACTCGAAACCAGTAACTACAATGGCCTAGGGGAAAAATACACATACCTTTGTAATCGCGCGAGTTTCTACTTTCAGATGCAACAGGAATTTCTCGAGCTCGTCAATCCGTTCGCGAGATATGGGAATTTGAAATTAAGGAACGGTTGAGAAACAATCACAATTTTCGCAAGTCTGATACTCGAAACCAATAACTACTGTGGCCTAGGGGAAAAATACACATACCTTTGTAATCGGGCGAGTTTCTACTTTCAGATGCAGCAGGTATTTCTCGAGTTCGTCAATCCGTTCGCGAGATATGGGAGTTTGAAGTTAAGGAATGGTTGAGAAACCATCAAAATTTTCGCAAGTCTGATACCCGAAACCAGTAACTACAAAGGCTTAGGGGAAAAATACACATACCGTTGTAATCGGGAGAGTTTCTTCTTCCAGATGCAACCGGAATTTCTCGTGTTCGTCAATCCGTTCGCGAGATATGGGAGTTTGAAGTTAAGGAATGTTTGAGAAACAATCACAATTTTCGCCAGTCTGATACTCGTAAGCAATCACTACAAAGGCCTAGGGGAAAAATACACATACCTTTGCAATCGGGCGAGTTTCTTGTTTCAGATGCAATAGGAATTTATCGAGTTCGTAAATCCGTTCGCGAGATATGGGAGTTTGAAATTAAGGAACGGTTGAGAAACCATCAAAACTTTCGCTGGTCTGATACTCGAAACCAATAACTACAAAGGCTTAGGGGCAAAATACACATACCGTTGTAATCGGGCGAGTTTCTACTTCCAGATGCAACCGGAATTTCTCGTGTTCGCTAATCCGTTCGCGAGATGTGGGAGTTTGAAATGAAGGAATGGTTGAGAAACCATCACAATTTTCGCCAGTCTGATACTCGTAACCAATCACTACAAAGGCCTAGGGGAAAAATACACATACCTTTGCAATCGGGCGAGTTTCTACATTCAGATGCAACAGGAATTTCTCGAGCTCGTCAATCAGTTCGCGAGATATGGGAGTTTGAAATTAAGGAATGGTTGAGAAACAATCACAATTTTCGCAAGCCTGATACTCGAAACCAATAACTACTATGGCCTAGGGCAAAAATACACATACCGTTGTAATCGGACGAGATTCTGGTTTCAGATGAAACAGGAATTTCTCGAGTTCGTCAATCCGTTCGCGAGATATGGGAGTTTGAAGTTAAGGAATGGTTGAGAGACCATCAAAATTTTCGCAAGTCTGATACTCGAAACCAATAACTACTATGGCCTAGGGCAAAAATACACATACCGTTGTAAGTGGGAGAGTATCTTCTTCCAGATGCAATCGGAATTTCTCGTGTTCGTCAATCCGTTCGCGAGATATGGGAGTTTGAAGTTAAGGAATGGTTGAGAAACCATAAAAATTTTCGCAAGTCTGATACTCGAAACCAATAACTACAAAGGCCTAGGGGAAAAATACACATACCTTTGCATTCGGGCGAGTTTCTACTTTCAGATGCAACAGGAATTTCTCGAGCTCGTCAATCCGTTCGCGAGATATGGGAGTTTGAAATTAAGGAACGGTTGAGAAACAATCACAATTTTCGCAAGTCTGATACTCGAAACCAATAACTACTGTGGCCTAGGGGAAAAATACACATACGTTTGTAATCGGGCGAGTTTCTATTTTCAGATGCAATAGGAATTTCTCGAGTTCGTCAATCCGTTCGCGAGATATGGGAGTTTGATGTTAAGGAATGGTTGCGAAACCATCAAAATTTTTGCAATTCTGATGCTAGAAACGAATAACTGGAATGACCTAGGGGAAAAGTACACACACCATTGTAATCGGACGACTTTCTACTTTCAGATGCAACAGGAAATAATCCATTTCGTCAATCCTTTCGCGAGATATGGGAGTTTGAAGTTAAGGAATGGTTGAGAAACCATCACAATTTTCGCAAGTCTGATACTCGAAACCAATAACTACTATGGCCTAGGGTAAAAATACACATACCGTTGTATTCGGACGAGTTTCTGGTTTCAGATGCAACAGGAATTTATCGAGTTCGTAAATCCGTTCGCGAGATATGGGAGTTTGAAATTAAGGAACGGTTGAGAAACCATCAAAACTTTCGCTGGTCTGATACTCGAAACCAATAACTACAAAGGCTTAGGAGCAAAATACACATACCGTTGTAATCGGGAGAGTTTCTTCTTCCAGATGCAACCGGAATTTCTCGTGTTCGTCAATCCGTTCGCGAGATATGGGAGTTTGAAATTAAGGAATGGTTGAGAAACCATCACAATTTTCGCAAGTCGGATACTCGAAACCAATAACTACTGTGGCCTAGGGGAAAAATACACATACCTTTGTAATTGGGCGAGTTTCTACTTTCAGATGCAACAGCAATTTCTCAAGTATGTCAATCCGTTCGCGAGATATGGGAGCTTGAAGTTAAGGAATGGTTGAGAAACCATCAAAATTTTCGCAATTCTGATGCTAGAAACGAATAACTGGAATGAACTAGGGGAAAAGTACACACACCATTCTAATCGGTCGAGTTTCTAATTTCAGATGCAACAGGAAATAATCGAGTTCTTCAATCCGTTCGCGAGATATGGGAGTTTGAAATTAAGGAAGGGTTGAGAAACCATCACAATTTTCGCCAGTCGGATTCTCGAAACCAATCACTACATAGGCCTAGGGGAAAAATAGACATACCTTTGCAATCGGGCGAGTTTCTACTTTCAGATGCAACAGGAATTTCTCGAGCTCGTCAATCCGTTCGCGAGATATGGGAGTTTGAAATTAAGGAACGGTTGAGAAACAATCACAATTTTGGCAAGTCTGATACTCGAAACCAATAACAACAATGGCCTAGGGGAAAAATACACATACCTTTGCAATCGGGCGAGTTTCTAGTTTCAGATGCAACAGGAATTTCTCGAGCTCGTCAATCCGTTCGCGAGATATGGGAGTTTGGAATTAAGGAACGGTTGAGAAACAATCACAATCTTCGCAAGTCTGATACTCGAAACCAGTAACTACAATGGCCTAGGGGAAAAATACACATACCTTTGTAATCGCGCGAGTTTCTACTTTCAGATGCAACAGGAATTTCTCGAGCTCGTCAATCCGTTCGCGAGATATGGGAATTTGAAATTAAGGAACGGTTGAGAAACAATCACAATTTTCGCAAGTCTGATACTCGAAACCAATAACTACTGTGGCCTAGGGGAAAAATACACATACCTTTGTAATCGGGCGAGTTTGTACTTTCAGATGCAGCAGGTATTTCTCGAGTTCGTCAATCCGTTCGCGAGATATGGGAGTTTGAAGTTAAGGAATGGTTGAGAAACCATCAAAATTTTCGCAAGTCTGATACCCGAAACCAGTAACTACAAAGGCTTAGGGGAAAAATACACATACCGTTGTAATCGGGAGAGTTTCTTCTTCCAGATGCAACCGGAATTTCTCGTGTTCGTCAATCCGTTCGCGAGATATGGGAGTTTGAAGTTAAGGAATGTTTGAGAAACAATCACAATTTTCGCCAGTCTGATACTCGTAAGCAATCACTACAAAGGCCTAGGGGAAAAATACACATACCTTTGCAATCGGGCGAGTTTCTTGTTTCAGATGCAATAGGAATTTATCGAGTTCGTAAATCCGTTCGCGAGATATGGGAGTTTGAAATTAAGGAACGGTTGAGAAACCATCAAAACTTTCGCTGGTCTGATACTCGAAACCAATAACTACAAAGGCTTAGGGGCAAAATACACATACCGTTGTAATCGGGCGAGTTTCTACTTCCAGATGCAACCGGAATTTCTCGTGTTCGCTAATCCGTTCGCGAGATGTGGGAGTTTGAAATGAAGGAATGGTTGAGAAACCATCACAATTTTCGCCAGTCTGATACTCGTAACCAATCACTACAAAGGCCTAGGGGAAAAATACACATACCTTTGCAATCGGGCGAGTTTCTACATTCAGATGCAACAGGAATTTCTCGAGCTCGTCAATCAGTTCGCGAGATATGGGAGTTTGAAATTAAGGAATGGTTGAGAAACAATCACAATTTTCGCAAGCCTGATACTCGAAACCAATAACTACTATGGCCTAGGGCAAAAATACACATACCGTTGTAATCGGACGAGATTCTGGTTTCAGATGAAACAGGAATTTCTCGAGTTCGTCAATCCGTTCGCGAGATATGGGAGTTTGAAGTTAAGGAATGGTTGAGAGACCATCAAATTTTTCGCAAGTCTGATACTCGAAACCAATAACTACTATGGCCTAGGGCAAAAATACACATACCGTTGTAAGTGGGAGAGTATCTTCTTCCAGATGCAATCGGAATTTCTCGTGTTCGTCAATCCGTTCGCGAGATATGGGAGTTTGAAGTTAAGGAATGGTTGAGAAACCATAAAAATTTTCGCAAGTCTGATACTCGAAACCAATAACTACAAAGGCCTAGGGGAAAAATACACATACCTTTGCATTCGGGCGAGTTTCTACTTTCAGATGCAACAGGAATTTCTCGAGCTCGTCAATCCGTTCGCGAGATATGGGAGTTTGAAATTAAGGAACGGTTGAGAAACAATCACAATTTTCGCAAGTCTGATACTCGAAACCAATAACTACTGTGGCCTAGGGGAAAAATACACATACGTTTGTAATCGGGCGAGTTTCTATTTTCAGATGCAATAGGAATTTCTCGAGTTCGTCAATCCGTTCGCGAGATATGGGAGTTTGATGTTAAGGAATGGTTGCGAAACCATCAAAATTTTTGCAATTCTGATGCTAGAAACGAATAACTGGAATGACCTAGGGGAAAAGTACACACACCATTGTAATCGGACGACTTTCTACTTTCAGATGCAACAGGAAATAATCCATTTCGTCAATCCTTTCGCGAGATATGGGAGTTTGAAGTTAAGGAATGGTTGAGAAACCATCACAATTTTCGCAAGTCTGATACTCGAAACCAATAACTACTATGGCCTAGGGTAAAAATACACATACCGTTGTATTCGGACGAGTTTCTGGTTTCAGATGCAACAGGAATTTATCGAGTTCGTAAATCCGTTCGCGAGATATGGGAGTTTGAAATTAAGGAACGGTTGAGAAACCATCAAAACTTTCGCTGGTCTGATACTCGAAACCAATAACTACAAAGGCTTAGGAGCAAAATACACATACCGTTGTAATCGGGAGAGTTTCTTCTTCCAGATGCAACCGGAATTTCTCGTGTTCGTCAATCCGTTCGCGAGATATGGGAGTTTGAAATTAAGGAATGGTTGAGAAACCATCACAATTTTCGCAAGTCTGATACTCGAAACCAATAACTACAAAGGCCTAGGGGAAAAATACACATACCTTTGCATTCGGGCGAGTTTCTACTTTCAGATGCAACAGGAATTTCTCGAGCTCGTCAATCCGTTCGCGAGATATGGGAGTTTGAAATTAAGGAACGGTTGAGAAACAATCGCAATTTTCGCAAGTCGGATACTCGAAACCAATAACTACTGTGGCCTAGGGGAAAAATACACATACCTTTGTAATTGGGCGAGTTTCTACTTTCAGATGCAACAGCAATTTCTCAAGTATGTCAATCCGTTCGCGAGATATGGGAGCTTGAAGTTAAGGAATGGTTGAGAAACCATCAAAATTTTCGCAATTCTGATGCTAGAAACGAATAACTGGAATGAACTAGGGGAAAAGTACACACACCATTCTAATCGGTCGAGTTTCTAATTTCAGATGCAACAGGAAATAATCGAGTTCTTCAATCCGTTCGCGAGATATGGGAGTTTGAAATTAAGGAAGGGTTGAGAAACCATCAAAACTTTCGCTGGTTTGATACTCGGAACCAATAACTACAAAGGCTTAGGGGCAAAATACACATACCGTTGTAATCGGGAGAGTTTCTTCTTCCAGATGCAACCGGAATTTCTCGTGTTCGTCAATCCGTTCGCGAGATATGGTAGTTTGAAATTAAGGAATGGTTGAGAAACCATCAAAATTTTCGCAAGTCTGATACTGGAAACCAATAACTACTATGGCCTAGGGCAAAAATACACATACCATTGCAATCGGGCGAGTTTCTACTTTCAGATGCAACAGGAATTTCTCGAGCTCGTCAATCCGTTCGCGAGATATGGGAGTTTGAAATTAAGGAACGGTTGGGAAACAATCACAATTTTCGCAAGTCTGATACTCGAAACCAATAACTACTGTGGCCTAGGGGAAAAATACACATACCTTTGCAATCGGGCGAGTTTCTACTTTCAGATGCAACAGGAATTTCTCGAGCTCGTCAATCCGTTCGCGAGATATGGGAGTTTGAAATTAAGGAATGGTTGAGAAACCATCAAAATTTTCGCAAGTCTGATACTCGAAACCAATAACTACAAAGGCTTAGGGGAAAAATACACATACCGTTGTAATCGGGAGAGTTTCTTCTTCCAGATGCAACCGGAATTTCTCGTGTTCGTCAATCCGTTCGCAAGATATGGGAGTTTGAAGTTAAGGAATGTTTGAGAAGCAATCGCAATTTTCGCAAGTCGGATACTCGAAACCAATAACTACTGTGGCCTAGGGGAAAAATACACATACCTTTGTAATTGGGCGAGTTTCTACTTTCAGATGCAACAGGAATTTCTCAAGTATGTCAATCCGTTCGCGAGATATGGGAGTTTGAAGTTAAGGAATGGTTGAGAAACCATCAAAATTTTCGCAATTCTGATGCTCGAAACGAATAACTGGAATGAACTAGGGGAAAAGTACACACACCATTCTAATCGGTCGGGTTTCTAATTTCAGATGCAACAGGAAATAATCGAGTTCTTCAATCCGTTCGCGAGATATGGGAGTTTGAAGTTAAGGAATGGTTGAGAAACCATCAAAATTTTCGCAATTCTGATGCTAGAAACGAATAACTGGAATGACCTGGGGTAAAAGTACACACACCATTGTAATCGGTCGACTTTCTACTTTCAGATGCAACAGGAAATAATCGAGTTCGCCTATCCCTTCGCGAGATATGGGAGTTTGAAGTTAAGGAATGCTTGAGAAACCATCAAAATTTTCGCAAGTCTGATACTCGAAACCAATAACAACAATGGCCTAGGGGAAAAACACACATAGCATTGTAATCGGGGGAGTTTCTATTTTCAGATGCAACAGAAATTTATCGGATTCGTCTATCCGTTCGCGAGATATGGGAGTTTGAAGTTAAGGAATGGTTGAGAAACCATCAAAACTTTCGCAATTCTGATACTAGAAACGAATAACTTGAATGACCTAGGGGAAAAGTACACACACCATTGTAATCGGACGACTTTCTACTTTCAGATGCAACAGGAAATAATCCAGTTCGTCAATCCGTTCGCGAGATATGGGAGTTTGAAGTTAAGGAATAATTGAGAAACCATCAAAATTTTCGCAAGTCTGATACTCGAAACCAATAACTACTATGGCCTAGGGCAAAAATACACATACCGTTGTAATCGGGAGAGTTTCTTCTTCCAGATGCAACCGGAATTTCTCGTGTTCGTCAATCCGTTCGCGAGATATGGGCGTTTGAAATTAAGGAATGGTTGAGAAACCATCACAATTTTCGCAAGTCTGATACTCGAAACCAGTAACTACTATGGCCTAGGGCAAAAATACACATACCGTTGTAATCGGGCGAGTTTCTACTTTCAGATGCAACAGTTATTTCTCGAGTTCGTCAATCCGTTCGCGAGATATGGGAGTTTGAAGTTAAGGAATGGTTGAGAAACCATCAAAATTTTCGCAAGTCTGATACTCGAAACCAATAACTACAAAGGCTTAGGGGAAAAATACACATACCGTTGTAATCGGGAGAGTTTCTTCTTCCAGATGCAACCGGAATTTCTCGTGTTCGTCAATCCGTTCGCAAGATATGGGAGTTTGAAGTTAAGGAATGGTTGAGATAACAATCAAAATTTTCGCAGTCTGATACTCGAAACCAATAACTACTGTGGCCTAGGGGAAAAATACACATGTCTTTGTAATCGGGCGAGTTTCTACTTTCAGATGCAACAGGAATTTCTCAAGTATGTCAATCCGTTCGCGAGATATGGGAGTTTGAAGTTAAGGAATGGTTGAGAAACCATCAAAATTTTCGCAATTCTGATGCTCGAAACGAATAACTGGAATGAACTAGGGGAAAAGTACACACACAACTCTAATCGGTCGAGTTTCTAATTTCAGATGCAACAGGAAATAATCGAGTTCTTCAATCCGTTCGCGAGATATGGGAGTTTGAAGTTAAGGAATGGTTGAGAAACCATCAAAATTTTCGCAATTCTGATGCTAGAAACGAATAACTGGAATGACCTGGGGTAAAAGTACACACACCATTGTAATCGGTCGACTTTCTACTTTCAGATGCAACAGGAAATAATCGAGTTCGTCTATCCGTTTGCGAGATATGGGAGTTTGAAGTTAAGGAATGCTTGAGAAACCATCAAAATTTTCGCAAGTCTGATGCTCGAAACCAATAACAACAATGGCCTAGGGGAAAAATACACATAGCATTGTAATCGGGGGAGTTTCTATTTTCAGATGCAACAGAAATTTTTCGGATTCGTCTATCCGTTCGCGAGATATGGGAGTTTGAAGTTAAGGAATGGTTGAGAAACCATCAAAACTTTCGCAATTCTGATACTAGAAACTAATAACTTGAATGACCTAGGGGAAAAGTACACACACCATTGTAATAGGACGACTTTCTACTTTCAGATGCAACAGGAAATAATCCAGTTCGTCAATCCGTTCGCGAGATATGGGTGTTTGAAGTTAAGGAATAATTGAGAAACCATCAAAATTTTCGCAAGTCTGATACTCGAAACCAATAACTACTATGGCCTAGGGCAAAAATACAAATACCGTTGTAATCGGGAGAGTTTCTTCTACCGGATGCAACCGGAATTTCTCGTGTTCGTCAATCCGTTCGCGAGATATGGGAGTTTGAAATTAAGGAATGGTTGAGAAACCATCACAATTTTCGCAAGTCTGATACTCGAAACCAGTAACTACTATGGCCTAGGGCAAAAATACACATACCGTTGTAATCGGGCGAGTTTCTACTTTCAGATGCAACAGGAATTTCTCGAGTTCGTCAATCCGTTCGCGAGATATGGGAGTTTGAAGTTAAGGAATGGTTGAGAAACCATCAAAATTTTCGCAAGTCTGATACTCGAAACCAATAACTACAAAGGCTTAGGGGAAAAATACACATACCGTTGTAATCGGGAGAGTTTCTTCTTCCAGATGCAACCGGAATTTCTCGTGTTCGCTAATCAGTTCGCGAGATATGGGAGTTTGAAATGAAGGAATGGTTGAGAAACCATCACAATTTTCGCCAGTCTGATACTCGAAACCAATCACTACAAAGGCCTAGGGGAAAAATACACATACCTTTGCAATCGGGCGAGTTTCTACTTTCAGATGCAACAGGAATTTCTCGAGCTCGTCAATCCGTTCGCGAGATATGGGAGTTTGTAATTAAGGAACGGTTGAGAAACAATCACAATTTTCGCAAGTCTGATACTCGAAACCAATAACTACTGTGGCCTAGGGGAAAAATACACATACCTTTGTAATCGGGCGAGTTTCTTCTTCCAGATGCAACCGGAATTTCTCGTGTTCGTCAATCCGTTCGCAAGTTATGGGAGTTTGAATTTAAGGAATGTTTGAGAAACAATCGCAATTTTCGCAAGTCGGATACTCGAAACCAATAACTACTGTGGCCTGGGGGAAAAATACACATACCTTTGTAATTGGGCGAGTTTCTACTTTCAGATGCAACAGGAATTTCTCAAGTATGTCAATCCGTTCGCGAGATATGGGAGTTTGAAGTTAAGGAATGGTTGAGAAACCATCAAAATTTTCGCAATTCTGATGCTAGAAACGAATAACTGGAATGAACTAGGGAAAAGTACACACACCATTCTAATCGGTCGAGTTTCTAATTTCAGATGCAACAGGAAATAATCGAGTTCTTCAATCCGTTCGCGAGATATGGGAGTTTGAAGTTAAGGAATGGTTGAGAAACCATCAAAATTTTCGCAATTCTGATGCTAGAAACGAATAACTGGAATGACCTGGGGTAAAAGTACACACACCATTGTAATCGGTCGACTTTCTACTTTCAGATGCAACAGGAAATAATCGAGTTCGTCTATCCGTTTGCGAGATATGGGAGTTTGAAGTTAAGGAATGCTTGAGAAACCATCAAAATTTTCGCAAGTCTGATGCTCGAAACCAATAACAACAATGGCCTAGGGGAAAAATACACATAGCATTGTAATCGGGGGAGTTTCTATTTTCAGATGCAACAGAAATTTTTCGGATTCGTCTATCCGTTCGCGAGATATGGGAGTTTGAAGTTAAGGAATGGTTGAGAAACCATCAAAACTTTCGCAATTCTGATACTAGAAACTAATAACTTGAATGACCTAGGGGAAAAGTACACACACCATTGTAATAGGACGACTTTCTACTTTCAGATGCAACAGGAAATAATCCAGTTCGTCAATCCGTTCGCGAGATATGGGTGTTTGAAGTTAAGGAATAATTGAGAAACCATCAAAATTTTCGCAAGTCTGATACTCGAAACCAATAACTACTATGGCCTAGGGCAAAAATACAAATACCGTTGTAATCGGGAGAGTTTCTTCTTCCGGATGCAACCGGAATTTCTCGTGTTCGTCAATCCGTTCGCGAGATATGGGAGTTTGAAATTAAGGAATGGTTGAGAAACCATCACAATTTTCGCAAGTCTGATACTCGAAACCAGTAACTACTATGGCCTAGGGCAAAAATACACATACCGTTGTAATCGGGCGAGTTTCTACTTTCAGATGCAACAGGAATTTCTCGAGTTCGTCAATCCGTTCGCGAGATATGGGAGTTTGAAGTTAAGGAATGGTTGAGAAACCATCAAAATTTTCGCAAGTCTGATACTCGAAACCAATAACTACAAAGGCTTAGGGGAAAAATACACATACCGTTGTAATCGGGAGAGTTTCTTCTTCCAGATGCAACCGGAATTTCTCGTGTTCGCTAATCAGTTCGCGAGATATGGGAGTTTGAAATGAAGGAATGGTTGAGAAACCATCACAATTTTCGCCAGTCTGATACTCGAAACCAATCACTACAAAGGCCTAGGGGAAAAATACACATACCTTTGCAATCGGGCGAGTTTCTACTTTCAGATGCAACAGGAATTTCTCGAGCTCGTCAATCCGTTCGCGAGATATGGGAGTTTGTAATTAAGGAACGGTTGAGAAACAATCACAATTTTCGCAAGTCTGATACTCGAAACCAATAACTACTGTGGCCTAGGGGAAAAATACACATACCTTTGTAATCGGGCGAGTTTCTTCTTCCAGATGCAACCGGAATTTCTCGTGTTCGTCAATCCGTTCGCAAGTTATGGGAGTTTGAATTTAAGGAATGTTTGAGAAACAATCGCAATTTTCGCAAGTCGGATACTCGAAACCAATAACTACTGTGGCCTGGGGGAAAAATACACATACCTTTGTAATTGGGCGAGTTTCTACTTTCAGATGCAACAGGAATTTCTCAAGTATGTCAATCCGTTCGCGAGATATGGGAGTTTGAAGTTAAGGAATGGTTGAGAAACCATCAAAATTTTCGCAATTCTGATGCTAGAAACGAATAACTGGAATGAACTAGGGAAAAGTACACACACCATTCTAATCGGTCGAGTTTCTAATTTCAGATGCAACAGGAAATAATCGAGTTCTTCAATCCGTTCGCGAGATATGGGAGTTTGAAGTTAAGGAATGGTTGAGAAACCATCAAAATTTTCGCAATTCTGATGCTAGAAACGAATAACTGGAATGACCTGGGGGAAAAGTACAAACACCATTGTAATCGGTCGACTTTCTACTTTCAGATGCAACAGGAAATAATCGAGTTCGTCTATCCGTTCGCGAGATATGGGAGTTTGAAGTTAAGGAATAATTGAGAAACCATCAAAATTTTCGCAAGTCTGATACTCGAAACCAATAACTACTATGGCCTAGGGCAAAAATACACATACCGTTGTAATCGGACGAGTTTCTGGTTTCAGATGCAACAGGAATTTATCGAGTTCGTATATCCGTTCGCGAGATATGGGAGTTTGAAATTAAGGAACGGTTGAGAAACCATCAAAACTTTCGCTGGTCTGATACTCGAAACCAATAACTACAAAGGCTTAGGGGCAAAATACACATACCGTTGTAATCGGGAGAGTTTCTTCTTCCAGATGCAACCGGAATTTCTCGTGTTCGTCAATCCGTTCGCGAGATATGGGAGTTTGAAGTTAAGGAATGGTTGAGAAACCATCACAATTTTCGCCAGTCGGATACTCGAAACCAATCACTACAAAGGCCTAGGGGAAAAATACACATACCTTTGCAATCGGCCGAGTTTCTACTTTCAGATGCAACAGGAATTTCTCGAGTTCGTCAATCCGTTCGCGAGATATGGGAGTTTGAAGTTAAGGAATGGTTGAGAAACCATCAAAATTTTCGCAAGTCTGATACTCGAAACCAATAACTGCAAAGGCTTAGGGGGAAAATACACATACCGTTGTAATCGGGAGAGTTTCTTCTTCCAGATGCAACCGGAATTTCTCGTGTTCGCTAATCCGTTCGCGAGATATGGGAGTTTGAAATGAAGGAATGGTTGAGAAACCATCACAATTTTCGCCAGTCTGATACGCGAAACCAATCACTACAAAGGCCTAGGGGAAAAATACACATACCTTTGCAATCGGGCGAGTTTCTACTTTCAGATGCAACAGGAATTTCTCGAGCTCGTCAATCCGTTCGCGAGATATGGGAGTTTGAAATTAAGGAACGGTTGAGAAACAATCACAATTTTCGCAAGTCTGATACTCGAAACCAATAACTACTGTGGCCTAGGGGAAAAATACACATACCTTTGTAATCGGGCGAGTTTCTACTTTCAGATGCAACAGGAATTTCTCGAGTTCGTCAATCTGTTCGCGAGATATGGGAGTTTGAAATTAAGGAACGGTTGAGAAACAATCACAATTTTCGCAAGTCTGATACTCGAAACCAATAACTACTGTGGCCTAGGGGAAAAATACACATACCTTTGTAATCGGGCGAGTTTCTACTTTCAGATGCAACAGGAATGTCTCGAGTTCGTCAATCCGTTCGCGAGATATGGGAGTTTGCAGTTAAGGAATGGTTGCGAAACCATCAAAATTTTCGCAAGTCTGATACTCGAAACCAATAACTACAAAGGCTTAGGGGAAAAATACACATGCCGTTGTAATCGGGAGAGTTTCTTCTTCCAGATGCACCCGGAATTTCTCGTGTTCGTCAATCCGTTCGCAAGATATGGGAGTTTGAAGTTAAGGAATGTTTGAGAAACAATCGCAATTTTCGCAAGTCGGATACTCGAAACCAATAACTACTGTGGCCTGGGGGAAAAGTACACATACCTTTGTAATTGGGCGAGTTTCTACTTTCAGATGCAACAGGAATTTCTCAAGTATGTCAATCCGTTCGCGAGATATGGGAGTTTGAAGTTAAGGAATGGTTGCGAAACCATCAAAATTTTCGCAAGTCTGATACTCGAAACCAATAACTACAAAGGCTTAGGGGAAAAATACACATACCGTTGTAATCGGGAGAGTTTCTTCTTCCAGATGCAACCGGAATTTCTCGTGTTCGTCAATCCGTTCGCAAGATATGGGAGTTTGAAGTTAAGGAATGTTTGAGAAACAATCGCAATTTTCGCAAGTCGGATACTCGAAACCAATAACTACTGTGGCCTGGGGGAAAAGTACACATACCTTTCTAATTGGGCGAGTTTCTACTTTCAGATGCAACAGGAATTTCTCAAGTATGTCAATCCGTTCGCGAGATATGGGAGTTTGAACTTAAGGAATGGTTGAGAAACCATCAAAATTTTCGCAATTCTGATGCTAGAAACGAATAACTGGAATGAACTAGGGGAAAAGTACACACACCATTGTAATCGGACGACTTTCTACTTTCAGATGCAACAGGAAATAATCCAGTTCGTCAATCCGTTCGCGAGATATGGGAGTTTGAAGTTAAGGAATAATTGAGAAACCATCAAAATTTTCGCAAGTCTGATACTCGAAACCAATAACTACTATGGCCTAGGGCAAAAATACACATACCGTTGTAATCGGACGAGTTTCTGGTTTCAGATACAACAGGAATTTATCGAGTTCGTAAATCCGTTCGCGAGATATGGGAGTTTGAAATTAAGGAACGGTTGAGAAACCATCAAACTTTCGCTGGACTGATACTCGAAACCAATAACTACAAAGGATTAGGGGCAAAATACACATACCGTTGTAATCGGGAGAGTTTCTTCTTCCAGATGCAACCCGAATTTCTCGTGTTCGTCAATCCGTTCGCGAGATATGGGAGTTTGAAATTAAGGAATGGTTGAGAAACCATCACAATTTTCGCAAGTCGGATACTCGAAACCAATACTACTGTGGCCTAGGGGAAAAATACACATGCCTTAGTAATCGGGCGATTTTCTACTTTCAGATGCAACAGGAATTTCTCGAGTTCGTCAATCCGTTCGCGAGATATGGGAGTTTGAAGTTAAGGAATGGTTGCGAAACCATCAAAATTTTCGCAAGTCTGATACTCGAAACCAATAACTACAAAGGCCTAGGGGAAAAATACCCATACCATTGCAATCGGGCGAGTTTCTACTTTCAGATGCAACAGGAATTTCTCGAGCTCGTCAATCCGTTCGCGAGATATGGGAGTTTGAAATTAAGGAACGGTTGAGAAACAATCACAATCTTCGCAAGTCTGATACTCGAAACCAATAACTACTGTGGCCTAGGGGAAAAATACACATACCTTTGTAATCGGGCGAGTTTCTACATTCAGATGCAGCAGGAGTTTCTCGAGTTCGTCAATCCGTTCGCGAGATATGGGAATTTGAAGTTAAGGAATGGTTGAGATAACAATCAAAATTTTCCCAAGTCGGATACTCGAAACCAATACTACTGTGGCCTAGGGGAAAAATACACTTACCTTTGTAATTGGGCGAGTTTCTACTTTCAGATGCAACAGGAATTTCTCGAGTATGTCAATCCGTTCGCGAGATATGGGAGTTTGAAATTAAGGAATGGTTGAGAAACCGTCAAAATTTTCGCAAGTCTGATACTCGAGACCAATATCTACAAAGGCCTAGGGGAAAAATACACATACCTTTGCAATCGGGCGAGTTTCTACTTTCAGATGCAACAGGAATTTCTCGAGCTCGTCAATCCGTTCGCGAGATATGGGAGTTTGAAATTAAGGAACGGTTGAGAAACAATCACAATTTTCGCAAGTCTGATACTCGAAACCAATAACAACAATGGCCTAGGGGAAAAAGACACATAGCATTGTAATCGGGGGAGTTTCTATTTTCAGATGCAACAGAAATTTTTCGGATTCGTCAATCAGTTCGCGAGATATGGGAGTTTGAAGTTAAGGAATGGTTGAGAAACCATCAAAACTTTCGCAATTCTGATACTAGAAACGAATAACTTGAATGACCTAGGGGAAAAGTACACACACCATTGTAATCGGACGATTTTCTACTTTCAGATGCAACAGGAATAAATCGAGTTCGTCAATCCGTTCGCGAGATATGGGAGTTTGAAATCAAGGAATGGTTGAGAAACCATCAAAATTTTCGCAAGTCTGATACTCGAAAACAGTAACTACAAAGGCTTAGGGGAAAAATACACATACCGTTGTAATCGGGAGAGTTTCTTCTTCCAGATTCAACCGGAATTTCTCGTGTTCGTCAATCCGTTCGCGAGATATGGGAGTTTGAAGTTAAGGAATGTTTGAGAAACAATCACAATTTTCGCAAGTCGGATACTCGAAACCAATACTACAGTGGCCTAGGGGAAAAATACACTTACCTTTGTAATTGGGCGAGTTTCTACTTTCAGATGCAACAGGAATTTCTCGAGTATGTCAATCCGTTCGCGAGATATGTGAGTTTGAAATTAAGGAATGGTTGAGAAACCGTCAAAATTTTCGCAAGTCTGATACTCGAGACCAATATCTACAAAGGCCTAGGGGAAAAATACACATACCTTTGCAATCGGGCGAGTTTCTACTTTCAGATGCAACAGGAATTTCTCGAGCTCGTCAATCCGTTCGCGAGATATGGGAGTTTGAAATTAAGGAACGGTTGAGAAACAATCACAATTTTCGCAAGTCTGATACTCGAAACCAATAACTACTATGGCCTAGGGCAAAAATACACATACCGTTGTAATCGGGCGAGTTTCTACTTTCAGATGCAACAGGAATTACCCGAGTTCATCAATCCGTTCGCGAGATATGGGAGTTTGAAGTTAAGGAATGGTTGAGATAACAATCCAAATTTTCCCAAGTCTGATGCTCGAAACCAATAACTACAAAGGCCTAGGGGAGAAATACACATACCGTTGCAATCGGGCGAGTTTCTACATTCAGATGCAACCGGAATTTCTCGAGCTCGTCAATCCGTTCGCGAGATATGGGAGTTTGAAATTAAGGAACGGTTGAGAAACAATCACAATTTTCGCAAGTCTGATACTCGAAACCAATAACTACTGTGGCCTAGGGGAAAAATACACATGCCTTTGTAATCGGGCGATTTTCTACTTTCAGATGCAACAGGAATAAATCGAGTTCGTCAATCCGTTCGCGAGATATGGGAGTTTGAAATCAAGGAATGGTTGAGAAACCATCAAAATTTTCGCAAGTCTGATACTCGAAAACAGTAACTACAAAGGCTTAGGGGAAAAATACACATACCGTTGTAATCGGGAGAGTTTCTTCTTCCAGATTCAACCGGAATTTCTCGAGTTCGTCAATCCGTTCGCGAGATATGGGAATTTGAAGTCAAGGAATGGTTGAGAAACCATCAAAATTTTCGCAAGTCTGATACTCGAAACCAGTAACTACAAAGGCTTAGGGGAAAAATACACATACCTTTGCAATCGGGCGAGTTTCTACTTTCAGATGCAACAGGAATTTCTCGAGCTCGTCAATCCGTTCGCGAGATATGGGAGTTTGAAATTAAGGAACGGTTGAGAAACCATCACAATTTTCGCAAGTCTGATACTCGAAACCAATAACTACTATGGCTAGGGCAAAAATACACATACCGTTGTAATCGGGCGAGTTTCTACTTTCAGATGCAACAGGAATTACTCGAGTTCGTCAATCCGTTCGCGAGATATGGGAGTTTGAAGTTAAGGAATGGTTGAGAAACCGTCAAAATTTTCGCAAGTCTGACACTCGAGACCAATATCTACAAAGGCCTAGGGGAAAAATACACATACCTTTGCAATCGGGCGAGTTTCTACTTTCAGATGCAACAGGAATTTCTCGAGCTCGTCAATCCGTTCGCGAGATATGGGAGTTTGAAATTAAGGAACGGTTGAGAAACAATCACAATTTTCGCAAGTCTGATACTCGAAACCAATAACAACAATGGCCTAGGGGAAAAATACACATACCTTTGTAATCGGGCGAGTTTCTACTTTCAGATGCAACAGGAATTTCTCTAGTTCGTCAATCCGTTCGCGAGATATGGGAGTTTGAAGTTATGGAATGGTTGAGAAACCATCAAAATTTTCGCAAGTCTGATACTCGAAACCAATAACTTCAAAGGCTTAGGGGAAAAATACACATACCCTTGTAATCGGGAGAGTTTCTTCTTCCAGATGCAACCGGAATTTCTCGTGTTCGTCAATCCGTTCGCGAGATATGTGAATTTGAAGTTAAGGAATGTTTGAGAAACAATCACAATTTTCGCAAGTCGGATACTCGAAACCAATAACTACTGTGGCCTAGGGAAAAATACACATACCTTTGTAATCGGGCGAGTTTCTACATTCAGATGCAGCAGGAATTTCTCGAGTTCGACAATCCGTTCGCGAGATATCGGAGTTTGAAGTTAAGGAATGGTTGAGATAACAATCCAAATTTTCCCAAGTCTGATGTTCGAAACCAATAACTACAAAGGCCTAGGGGAGAAATACACATACCTTTGCAATCGGGCGAGTTTCTACTTTCAGATGCAACAGGAATTTCTCGAGCTCGTCAATCCGTTCGCGAGATATGGGAGTTTGAAATTAAGGAACGGTTGAGAAACCGTCAAAATTTTCGCAAGTCTGACACTCGAGACCAATATCTACAAAGGCCTAGGGGAAAAATACACATACCTTTGCAATCGGGCGAGTTTCTACTTTCAGATGCAACAGGAATTTCTCGAGCTCGTCAATCCGTTCGCGAGATATGGGAGTTTGAAATTAAGGAACGGTTGAGAAACAATCACAATTTTCGCAAGTCTGATACTCGAAACCAATAACAACAATGGCCTAGGGGAAAAATACACATACCTTTGTAATCGGGCGAGTTTCTACTTTCAGATGCAACAGGAATTTCTCTAGTTCGTCAATCCGTTCGCGAGATATGGGAGTTTGAAGTTATGGAATGGTTGAGAAACCATCAAAATTTTCGCAAGTCTGATACTCGAAACCGATAACCACAAAGGCCTAGGGGAAAAATACACTTACCTTTGCAATCGGGCGAGTTTCTACTTTCAGATGCAACAGGAATTTCTCGAGCTCGTCAATCCGTTCGCGAGATATGGAAGTTTGAAATTAAGGAACGGTTGAGAAACCATCAAAATTTTCGCAAGTGGGATACTCGAAACCAATAACTACTGTGGCCTAGGGGAAAAGGACACATACCGTTGTAATCGGGCGAGTTTATACTTTCAGCTGCAACAGGAATTTCTCGAGTTCGTCTATCCGTTCGCGAGATATAGGAGTTTGAAGTTAAGGAATGTTTGAGAAACAATCACAATTTTCGCAAGTCGGATACTCGAAACCAATAACTACTGTGGCCTAGGGGAAAAATACACATACCTTTGTAATCGGGCGAGTTTCTACATTCAGATGCAGCAGGAATTTCTCGAGTTCGTCAATCCGTTCGCGAGATATCGGAGTTTGAAGTTAAGGAATGGTTGAGATAACAATCCAAATTTTCCCAAGTCTGATGCTCGAAACCAATAACTACAAAGGCCTAGGGGAGAAATACACATACCTTTGCAATCGGGCGAGTTTCTACTTTCAGATGCAACAGGAATTTCTCGAGCTCGTCAATCCGTTCGCGAGATATGGGAGTTTGAAATTAAGGAACGGTTGAGAAACCGTCAAAATTTTCGCAAGTCTGACACTCGAGACCAATATCTACAAAGGCCTAGGGGAAAAATACACATACCTTTGCAATCGGGCGAGTTTCTACTTTCAGATGCAACAGGAATTTCTCGAGCTCGTCAATCCGTTCGCGAGATATGGAAGTTTGAAATTAAGGAACGGTTGAGAAACCATCAAAATTTTCGCAAGTGGGATACTCGAAACCAATAACTACTGTGGCCTAGGGGAAAAGGACACATACCGTTGTAATCGGGCGAGTTTATACTTTCAGCTGCAACAGGAATTTCTCGAGTTCGTCTATCCGTTCGCGAGATATAGGAGTTTGAAGTTAAGGAATGTTTGAGAAACAATCACAATTTTCGCAAGTCGGATACTCGAAACCAATAACTACTGTGGCCTAGGGGAAAAATACACATACCTTTGTAATCGGGCGAGTTTCTACATTCAGATGCAGCAGGAATTTCTCGAGTTCGTCAATCCGTTCGCGAGATATCGGAGTTTGAAGTTAAGGAATGGTTGAGATAACAATCCAAATTTTCCCAAGTCTGATGCTCGAAACCAATAACTACAAAGGCCTAGGGGAGAAATACACATACCTTTGCAATCGGGCGAGTTTCTACTTTCAGATGCAACAGGAATTTCTCGAGCTCGTCAATCCGTTCGCGAGATATGGGAGTTTGAAATTAAGGAACGGTTGAGAAACCGTCAAAATTTTCGCAAGTCTGACACTCGAGACCAATATCTACAAAGGCCTAGGGGAAAAATACACATACCTTTGCAATCGGGCGAGTTTCTACTTTCAGATGCAACAGGAATTTCTCGAGCTCGTCAATCCGTTCGCGAGATATGGGAGTTTGATATTAAGGAACGGTTGAGAAACAATCACAATTTTCGCAAGTCTGATACTCGAAACCAATAACAACAATGGCCTAGGGGAAAAATACACATACCTTTGTAATCGGGCGAGTTTCTACTTTCAGATGCAACAGGAATTTCTCTAGTTCGTCAATCCGTTCGCGAGATATGGGAGTTTGAAGTTATGGAATGGTTGAGAAACCATCAAAATTTTCGCAAGTCTGATACTCGAAACCGATAACCACAAAGGCCTAGGGGAAAAATACACTTACCTTTGCAATCGGGCGAGTTTCTACTTTCAGATGCAACAGGAATTTCTCGAGCTCGTCAATCCGTTCGCGAGATATGGAAGTTTGAAATTAAGGAACGGTTGAGAAACCATCAAAATTTTCGCAAGTGGGATACTCGAAACCAATAACTACTGTGGCCTAGGGGAAAAATACACATACCTTTGTAATTGGGCGAGTTTCTACTTTCAGATGCAACAGGAATTTCTCAAGTATGTCAATCCGTTCGCGAGGTATGGGAGTTTGAAGTTAAGGAATGGTTGAGAAACCATCAAAATTTTCGCAATTCTGATGCTAGAAACCAATAACTACTGTGGCCTAGGGGAAAAATACACATGCCTTTGTAATCGGGCGAGTTTCTACTTTCAGATGCAACAGGAATTTCTCGAGCTCGTCAATCCGTTCGCGAGATATGGAAGTTTGAAATTAAGGAACGGTTGAGAAACCATCACAATCTTCGCAAGTCTGATACTCGAAACCAATAACTACTGTGGCCTAGGGGAAAAATACACATACCTTTGTAATCGGGCGAGTTTCTACATTCAGATGCAGCAGGAATTTCTCGAGTTCGTCAATCCGTTCGCGAGATATCGGAATTTGAAGTTAAGGAATGGTTGAGATAACAATCCAAATTTTCCCAAGTCTGATGCTCGAAACCAATAACTACAAAGGCCTAGGGGAGAAATACACATACCTTTCCAATCGGGCGAGTTTCTACATTCAGATGCAACCGGAATTTCTCGAGCTCGTCAATCCGTTCGCGAGATATGGCAGTTTGAAATTAAGGAACGGTTGAGAAACAATCACAATTTTCGCAAGTCTGATACTCGAAACCAATAACTACTGTGGCCTAGGGGAAAAATACACATGCCTTTGTAATCGGGCGAGTTTCTACTTTCAGATGCAACAGGAATTTCTCGAGTTCGTCAATCCGTTCGCGAGATATGGGAGTTTGAAGTTAAGGAATGGTTGCGAAACCATCAAAATTTTCGCAAGTCTGATACTCGAAACCAATAACTACAAAGGCCTAGGGGAAAAATACACATACCATTGCAATCGGGCGAGTTTCTACTTTCAGATGCAATAGGAATTTCTCGAGCTCGTCAATCCGTTCGCGAGATATGGGAGTTTGAAATTAAGGAACGGTTGAGAAACAATCACAATCTTCGCAAGTCTGATACTCGAAACCAATAACTACTGTGGCCTAGGGGAAAAATACACATACCTTTGTAATCGGGCGAGTTTCTACATTCAGATGCAGCAGGAATTTCTCGAGTTCGTCAATCCGTTCGCGAGATATGGGAATTTGAAGTCAAGGAATGGTTGAGAAACCATCAAAATTTTCGCAAGTCTGATACTCGAAACCAGTAACTACAAAGGCTTAGGGGAAAAATACACATACCGTTGTAATCGGGAGAGTTTCTTCTTCCAGATGCAACCGGAATTTCTCGTGTTCGTCAATCCGTTCGCGAGATATGGGAGTTTGAAGTTAAGGAATAATTGAGAAACCATCAAAATTTTCGCAAGTCGGATACTCGAAACCAATACTACTGTGGCCTAGGGGAAAAATACACCTACCTTTGTAATTGGGCGAGTTTCTACTTTCAGATGCAACAGGAATTTCTAGAGTATGTCAATCCGTTCGCGAGATATGGGAGTTTGAAATTAAGGAATGGTTGAGAAACCGTCAAAATTTTCGCAAGTCTGATACTCGAGACCAATATCTACAAAGGCCTAGGGGAAAAATACACATACCTTTGCAATCGGGCGAGTTTCTACTTTCAGATGCAACAGGAATTTTTCGAGCTCGTCAATCCGTTCGCGAGATATGGGAGTTTGAAATTAAGGAACGGTTGAGAAACCATCAAAATTTTCGCAAGTCTGATACTCGAAACCAATAACTACAAAGGCTTAGGGGAAAAATACACATACCGTTGTATTCGGGAGAGTTTCTTCTTCCAGATGCAACCGGAATTTCTCGTGTTCGCTAATCCGTTCGCGAGATATGGGAGTTTGAAATGAGGGAATGGTTGAGAAACCATCACAATTTTCGCCAGTCTGATACTCGAAACCAATCACTACAAAGGCCGAGGGGAAAAATACACATACCTTTGCAATCGGGTGAGTTTCTACTTTCAGATGCAACAGGAATTTCTCGAGCTCGTCAATCCGTTCGCGAGATATGGGAGTTTGAAATTAAGGAACGGTTGAGAAACAATCACAATTTTCGCAAGTCTGATACTCGAAACCAATAACAACAATGGCCTAGGGGAAAAATACACATACCTTTGCAATCGGGCGAGTTTCTACTTTCAGATGCAACAGGAATTTCTCGAGCTCGTCAATCCGTTCGCGAGATATGGGAGTTTGAAATTAAGGAACGGTTGAGAAACAATCACAATTTTCGCAAGTCTGATACTAGAAACCAATAACTACTATGGCCTAGGGCAAAAATACACATACCGTTGTAATCGGGCGAGTTTCTACTTTCAGATGCAACAGGAATTACTCGAGTTCGTCAATCCGTTCGCGAGATATGGGAGTTTGAAGTTAAGGAATGGTTGAGATAACAATCACAATTTTCGCAAGTCGGATACTCGAAACCAATAACTACAATGGCCTAGGGGAAAAATACACGTAGCATTGTAATCGGGGGAGTTTCTATTTTCAGATGCAAGAGAAATTTTTCGGATTCGTTAATCCGTTCGCGAGATATGGGAGTTTGAAGTTAAGGAATGGTTGAGAAACCATCAAAATTTTCGCAAGTCTGATACTCGAAACCAATAACTACAATGGCCTAGGGCAAAAATACACATACCGTTGTAATCGGACGAGTCTCTGGTTTCAGATGCAACAGGAATTTCTCGAGTTCGTCAATCCGTTCGCGAGATATGGGAGTTTGAAGTTAAGGAATGGTTGCAAAACCATCCAAATTTTCGCAAGTCTGATACTCGAAACCAATAACTACAAAGGCCTAGGGGAAAAATACACATACCATTGCAATCGGGCGAGTTTCTACTTTCAGGTGCAACAGGAATTTCTCGAGCTCGTCAATCCGTTCGCGAGATATGGGAGTTTGAAGTTAAGGAATGGTTGAGAAACCATCAAAATTTTCGCAAGTCTGATACTCGAAACCAGTAACTACAAAGGCTTAGGGGAAAAATATACATACCGTTGTAATCGGGAGAGTTTCTTCTTCCAGATGCAACCGGAATTTCTCGTGTTCGCTAATCCGTTCGCGAGATATGGGAGTTTGAAATGAAGGAATGGTTGAGAAACCATCACAATTTTCGCCAGTCGGATACTCGAAACCAATCGCTACAAAGGCCTAGGGGAAAAATACACATACCTTTGCAATCGGGCGAGTTTCTACTTTCAGATGCAACAGGAATTTCTCGAGCTCGTCAATCCGTTCGCGAGATATGGAAGTTTGAAATTAAGGAACGGTTGAGAAACAATCACAATTTTCGCAAGTCTAATACTCGAAACCAATAACAACAATGGCCTAGGGGAAAAATACACATACCTTTGCAATCGGGCGAGTTTCTACTTTCAGATGCAACAGGAATTTCTCGAGCTCGTCAATCCGTTCGCGAGATATGGGAGTTTGGAATTAAGGAACGGTTGAGAAACAATCACAATTTTCGCAAGTCTGATACTCGAAACCAGTAACTACAGTGGCCTAGGGGAAAAATACACATACCTTTGTAATCGCGCGAGTTTCTACTTTCAGATGCAACAGGAATTTCTCGAGTTCGTCTATCCGTTCGCGAGATATGGGAGTTTGAAGTTAAGGAATGGTTGAGAAACCATCAAAATTTTCCCAAGTCTGATACTCGAAAGCAATAACTACAAAGGCCTAGGGGAAAAATACACATACCTTTGCAATCGGGCGAGTTTCTACTTTCAGATGCAATAGGAATTTCTCGAGCTCGTCAATCCGTTCGCGAGATATGGGAGTTTGAAATGAAGGAACGGTTGAGAAACAATCACAATCTTCGCAAGTCTGATACTCGAAACCAATAACTACTGTGGCCTAGGGGAAAAATACACATACCTTTGTAATCGGGCGAGTTTCTACATTCAGATGCCGCAGGAATTTCTCGAGTATGTCAATCCGTTCGCGAGATATGGGAGTTTGAAATTAAGGAATGGTTGAGAAACCGTCAAAATTTTCGCAAGTCTGACACTCGAGACCAATATCTACAAAGGCCTAGGGGAAAAATACACATACCTTTGCAATCGGGCGAGTTTCTACTTTCAGATGCAACAGGAATTTCTCGAGCTCGTCAATCCGTTCGCGAGATATGGGAGTTTGAAATTAAGGAACGGTTGAGAAACAATCACAATTTTCGCAAGTCTGATACTCGAAACCAATAACAACAATGGCCTAGGGGAAAAATACACATACCTTTGTAATCGGGCGAGTTTCTACTTTCAGATGCAACAGGAATTTCTCTAGTTCGTCAATCCGTTCGCGAGATATGGGAGTTTGAAGTTATGGAATGGTTGAGAAACCATCAAAATTTTCGCAAGTCTGATACTCGAAACCGATAACCACAAAGGCCTAGGGGAAAAATACACATACCTTTGTAATCGGGCGAGTTTCTACTTTCAGATGCAACAGGAATTTCTCGAGCTCGTCAATCCGTTCGCGAGATATGGAAGTTTGAAATTAAGGAACGGTTGAGAAACCATCAAAATTTTCGCAAGTCTGATACTCGAAACCAATAACTTCAAAGGCTTAGGGGAAAAATACACATACCCTTGTAATCGGGAGAGTTTCTTCTTCCAGATGCAACCGGAATTTCTCGTGTTCGTCAATCCGTTCGCGAGATATGGGAATTTGAAGTTAAGGAATGTTTGAGAAACAATCACAATTTTCGCAAGTCGGATACTCGAAACCAATACTACTGTGGCCTAGGGAAAAAATACACTTACCTTTGCAATCGGGCGAGTTTCTACTTTCAGATGCAACAGGAATTTCTCGAGCTCGTCAATCCGTTCGCGAGATATGGAAGTTTGAAATTAAGGAACGGTTGAGAAACCATCAAAATTTTCGCAAGTCGGATACTCGAAACCAATAACTACTGTGGCCTAGGGGAAAAATACACATACCTTTGTAATTGGGCGAGTTTCTACTTTCAGATGCAACAGGAATTTCTCAAGTATGTCAATCCGTTCGCGAGATATGGGAGTTTGAAGTTAAGGAATGGTTGAGAAACCATCAAAATTTTCGCAATTCTGATGCTAGAAATCAATAACTACTGTGGCCTAGGGGAAAAATACACATGCCTTTGTAATCGGGCGAGTTTCTACTTTCAGATGCAACAGGAATTTCTCGAGCTCGTCAATCCGTTCGCGAGATATGGAAGTTTGAAATTAAGGAACGGTTGAGAAACCATCACAATCTTCGCAAGTCTGATACTCGAAACCAATAACTACTGTGGCCTAGGGGAAAAATACACATACCTTTGTAATCGGGACGAGTTTCTACATTCAGATGCAGCAGGAATTTCTCGAGTTCGTCAATCCGTTCGCGAGATATCGGAGTTTGAAGTTAAGGAATGGTTGAGATAACAATCCAAATTTTCCCAAGTCTGATGCTCGAAACCAATAACTACAAAGGCCTAGGGGAGAAATACACATACCTTTGCAATCGGGCGAGTTTCTACATTCAGATGCAACCGGAATTTCTCGAGCTCGTCAATCCGTTCGCGAGATATGGCAGTTTGAAATTAAGGAACGGTTGAGAAACAATCACAATTTTCGCAAGTCTGATACTCGAAACCAATAACTACTGTGGCCTAGGGGAAAAATACACATGCCTTTGTAATCGGGCGAGTTTCTACTTTCAGATGCAACAGGAATTTCTCGAGTTCGTCAATCCGTTCGCGAGATATGGGAGTTTGAAGTTAAGGAATGGTTGCGAAACCATCAAAATTTTCGCAAGTCTGATACTCGAAACCAATAACTACAAAGGCCTAGGGGAAAAATACACATACCATTGCAATCGGGCGAGTTTCTACTTTCAGATGCAACCGGAATTTCTCGTGTTCGCTAATCCGTTCGCGAGATATGGGAGTTTGAAATTAAGGAACGGTTGAGAAACAATCACAATCTTCGCAAGTCTGATACTCGAAACCAATAACTACTGTGGCCTAGGGGAAAAATACACATACCTTTGTAATCGGGCGAGTTTCTACATTCAGATGCAGGAGGAATTTCTCGAGTTCGTCAATCCGTTCGCGAGATATGGGAATTTGAAGTCAAGGAATGGTTGAGAAACCATCAAAATTTTCGCAAGTCTGATACTCGAAACCAGTAACTACAAAGGCTTACGGGAAAAATACACATACCGTTGTAATCGGGAGAGTTTCTTCTTCCAGATGCAACCGGAATTTCTCGTGTTCGTCAATCCGTTCGCGAGATATGGGAGTTTGAAGTTAAGGAATAATTGAGAAACCATCAAAATTTTCGCAAGTCGGATACTCGAAACCAATACTACTGTGGCCTAGGGGAAAAATACACCTACCTTTGTAATTGGGCGAGTTTCTACTTTCAGATGCAACAGGAATTTCTCGAGTATGTCAATCCGTTCGCGAGATATGGGAGTTTGAAATTAAGGAATGGTTGAGAAACCGTCAAAATTTTCGCAAGTCTGATACTCGAAACCAATAACTACAAAGGCTTAGGGGAAAAATACACATACCGTTGTATTCGGGAGAGTTTCTTCTTCCAGATGCAACCGGAATTTCTCGTGTTCGCTAATCCGTTCGCGAGATATGGGAGTTTGAAATGAGGGAATGGTTGAGAAACCATCACAATTTTCCCCAGTCTGATACTCGAAACCAATCACTACAAAGGCCGAGGGGAAAAATACACATACCTTTGCAATCGGGTGAGTTTCTACTTTCAGATGCAACAGGAATTTCTCGAGCTCGTCAATCCGTTCGCGAGATATGGGAGTTTGAAATTAAGGAACGGTTGAGAAACAATCACAATTTTCGCAAGTCTGATACTCGAAACCAATAACAACAATGGCCTAGGGGAAAAATACACATACCTTTGCAATCGGGCGAGTTTCTACTTTCAGATGCAACAGGAATTTCTCGAGCTCGTCAATCCGTTCGCGAGATATGGGAGTTTGAAATTAAGGAACGGTTGAGAAACAATCACAATTTTCGCAAGTCTGATACTAGAAACCAATAACTACTATGGCCTAGGGCAAAAATACACATACCGTTGTAATCGGGCGAGTTTCTACTTTCAGATGCAACAGGAATTACTCGAGTTCGTCAATCCGTTCGCGAGATATGGGAGTTTGAAGTTAAGGAATGGTTGAGATAACAATCACAATTTTCGCAAGTCGGATACTCGAAACCAATAACTACAATGGCCTAGGGGAAAAATACACGTAGCATTGTAATCGGGGGAGTTTCTATTTTCAGATGCAAGAGAAATTTTTCGGATTCGTTAATCCGTTCGCGAGATATGGGAGTTTGAAGTTAAGGAATGGTTGAGAAACCATCAAAATTTTCGCAAGTCTGATACTCGAAACCAATAACTACAATGGCCTAGGGCAAAAATACACATACCGTTGTAATCGGACGAGTTTCTGGTTTCAGATGCAACAGGAATTTCTCGAGTTCGTCAATCCGTTCGCGAGATATGGGAGTTTGAAGTTAAGGAATGGTTGCAAAACCATCAAAATTTTCGCAAGTCTGATACTCGAAACCAATAACTACAAAGGCCTAGGGGAAAAATACACATACCATTGCAATCGGGCGAGTTTCTACTTTCAGGTGCAACAGGAATTTCTCGAGCTCGTCAATCCGTTCGCGAGATATGGGAGTTTGAAGTTAAGGAATGGTTGAGAAACCATCAAAATTTTCGCAAGTCTGATACTCGAAACCAGTAACTACAAAGGCTTAGGGGAAAAATATACATACCGTTGTAATCGGGAGAGTTTCTTCTTCCAGATGCAACCGGAATTTCTCGTGTTCGCTAATCCGTTCGCGAGATATGGGAGTTTGAAATGAGGGAATGGTTGAGAAACCATCACAATTTTCGCCAGTCTGATACTCGAAACCAGTAACTACAAAGGCTTAGGGGAAAAATATACATACCGTTGTAATCGGGAGAGTTTCTTCTTCCAGATGCAACCGGAATTTCTCGTGTTCGCTAATCCGTTCGCGAGATATGGGAGTTTGAAATGAAGGAATGGTTGAGAAACCATCACAATTTTCGCCAGTCGGATACTCGAAACCAATCACTACAAAGGCCTAGGGGAAAAATACACATACCTTTGCAATCGGGCGAGTTTCTACTTTCAGATGCAACAGGAATTTCTCGAGCTCGTCAATCCGTTCGCGAGATATGGGAGTTTGGAATTAAGGAACGGTTGAGAAACAATCACAATTTTCGCAAGTCTGATACTCGAAACCAGTAACTACAATGGCCTAGGGGAAGAATACACATACCTTTGTAATCGCGCGAGTTTCTACTTTCAGATGCAACAGGAATTTCTCGAGTTCGTTAATCCGTTCGCGAGATATGGGAGTTTGAAGTTAAGGAATGGTTGAGAAACCATCAAAATTTTCCCAAGTCTGATACTCGAAAGCAATAACTACAAAGGCCTAGGGGAAAAATACACATACCTTTGCAATCGGGCGAGTTTCTACTTTCAGATGCAATAGGAATTTCTCGAGCTCGTCAATCCGTTCGCGAGATATGGGAGTTTGAAATTAAGGAACGGTTGAGAAACAATCACAATCTTCGCAAGTCTGATACTCGAAACCAATAACTACTGTGGCCTAGGGGAAAAATACACATACCTTTGTAATCGGGCGAGTTTCTACATTCAGATGCAGCAGGAATTTCTCGAGTTCGTCAATCCGTTCGCGAGATATGGGAGTTTGAAGTTAAGGAATGGTTGCAAAACCATCAAAATTTTCGCAAGTCTGATACTCGAAACCAATAACTACAAAGGCCTAGGGGAAAAATACACATACCATTGCAATCGGGCGAGTTTCTACTTTCAGGTGCAACAGGAATTTCTCGAGCTCGTCAATCCGTTCGCGAGATATGGGAGTTTGAAGTTAAGGAATGGTTGAGAAACCATCAAAATTTTCGCAAGTCTGATACTCGAAACCAGTAACTACAAAGGCTTAGGGGAAAAATATACATACCGTTGTAATCGGGAGAGTTTCTTCTTCCAGATGCAACCGGAATTTCTCGTGTTCGCTAATCCGTTCGCGAGATATGGGAGTTTGAAATGAGGGAATGGTTGAGAAACCATCACAATTTTCGCCAGTCTGATACTCGAAACCAGTAACTACAAAGGCTTAGGGGAAAAATATACATACCGTTGTAATCGGGAGAGTTTCTTCTTCCAGATGCAACCGGAATTTCTCGTGTTCGCTAATCCGTTCGCGAGATATGGGAGTTTGAAATGAAGGAATGGTTGAGAAACCATCACAATTTTCGCCAGTCGGATACTCGAAACCAATCACTACAAAGGCCTAGGGGAAAAATACACATACCTTTGCAATCGGGCGAGTTTCTACTTTCAGATGCAACAGGAATTTCTCGAGCTCGTCAATCCGTTCGCGAGATATGGGAGTTTGGAATTAAGGAACGGTTGAGAAACAATCACAATTTTCGCAAGTCTGATACTCGAAACCAGTAACTACAATGGCCTAGGGGAAGAATACACATACCTTTGTAATCGCGCGAGTTTCTACTTTCAGATGCAACAGGAATTTCTCGAGTTCGTTAATCCGTTCGCGAGATATGGGAGTTTGAAGTTAAGGAATGGTTGAGAAACCATCAAAATTTTCCCAAGTCTGATACTCGAAAGCAATAACTACAAAGGCCTAGGGGAAAAATACACATACCTTTGCAATCGGGCGAGTTTCTACTTTCAGATGCAATAGGAATTTCTCGAGCTCGTCAATCCGTTCGCGAGATATGGGAGTTTGAAATTAAGGAACGGTTGAGAAACAATCACAATCTTCGCAAGTCTGATACTCGAAACCAATAACTACTGTGGCCTAGGGGAAAAATACACATACCTTTGTAATCGGGCGAGTTTCTACATTCAGATGCAGCAGGAATTTCTCGAGTTCGTCAATCCGTTCGCGAGATATGGGAATTTGAAGTCAAGGAATGGTTGAGAAACCATCAAAATTTTCGCAAGTCTGATACTCGAAACCAGTAACTACAAAGGCTTAGGGGAAAAATACACATACCGTTGTAATCGGGAGAGTTTCTTCTTCCAGATGCAACCGGAATTTCTCGTGTTCGTCAATCCGTTCGCGAGATATGGGAGTTTGAAGTTAAGGAATAATTGAGAAACCATCAAAATTTTCGCAAGTCGGATACTCGAAACCAATACTACTGTGGCCTAGGGGAAAAATACACCTACCTTTGTAATTGGGCGAGTTTCTACTTTCAGATGCAACAGGAATTTCTCGAGTATGTCAATCCGTTCGCGAGATATGGGAGTTTGAAATTAAGGAATGGTTGAGAAACCGTCAAAATTTTCGCAAGTCTGATACTCGAGACCAATATCTACAAAGGCCTAGGGGAAAAATACACATACCTTTGCAATCGGGCGAGTTTCTACTTTCAGATGCAACAGGAATTTCTCGAGCTCGTCAATCCGTTCGCGAGATATGGGAGTTTGAAATTAAGGAACGGTTGAGAAACCATCAAAATTTTCGCAAGTCTGATACTCGAAACCAATAACTACAAAGGCTTAGGGGAAAAATACACATACCGTTGTATTCGGGAGAGTTTCTTCTTCCAGATGCAACCGGAATTTCTCGTGTTCGCTAATCCGTTCGCGAGATATGGGAGTTTGAAATGAGGGAATGGTTGAGAAACCATCACAATTTTCGCCAGTCTGATACTCGAAACCAATCACTACAAAGGCCGAGGGGAAAAATACACATACCTTTGCAATCGGGTGAGTTTCTACTTTCAGATGCAACAGGAATTTCTCGAGCTCGTCAATCCGTTCGCGAGATATGGGAGTTTGAAATTAAGGAACGGTTGAGAAACAATCACAATTTTCGCAAGTCTGATACTCGAAACCAATAACAACAATGGCCTAGGGGAAAAATACACATACCTTTGCAATCGGGCGAGTTTCTACTTTCAGATGCAACAGGAAATTCTCGAGCTCGTCAATCCGTTCGCGAGATATGGGAGTTTGAAATTAAGGAACGGTTGAGAAACAATCACAATTTTCGCAAGTCTGATACTAGAAACCAATAACTACTATGGCCTAGGGCAAAAAAAAACATACCGTTGTAATCGGGCGAGTTTCTACTTTCAGATGCAACAGGAATTACTCGAGTTCGTCAATCCGTTCGCGAGATATGGGAGTTTGAAGTTAAGGAATGGTTGAGAAACCATCAAAATTTTCGCAAGTCGGATACTCGAAACCAATAACTACAATGGCCTAGGGGAAAAATACACGTAGCATTGTAATCGGGGGAGTTTCTATTTTCAGATGCAAGAGAAATTTTTCGGATTCGTTAATCCGTTCGCGAGATATGGGAGTTTGAAGTTAAGGAATGGTTGAGAAACCATCAAAATTTTCGCAAGTCTGATACTCGAAACCAATAACTACAATGGCCTAGGGCAAAAATACACATACCGTTGTAATCGGACGAGTTTCTGGTTTCAGATGCAACAGGAATTTCTCGAGTTCGTCAATCCGTTCGCGAGATATGGGAGTTTGAAGTTAAGGAATGGTTGCAAAACCATCAAAATTTTCGCAAGTCTGATACTCGAAACCAATAAGTACAAAGGCCTAGGGGAAAAATACACATACCATTGCAATCGGGCGAGTTTCTACTTTCAGGTGCAACAGGAATTTCTCGAGCTCGTCAATCCGTTCGCGAGATATGGGAGTTTGAAGTTAAGGAATGGTTGAGAAACCATCAAAATTTTCGCAAGTCTGATACTCGAAACCAGTAACTACAAAGGCTTAGGGGAAAAATATACATACCGTTGTAATCGGGAGAGTTTCTTCTTCCAGATGCAACCGGAATTTCTCGTGTTCGCTAATCCGTTCGCGAGATATGGGAGTTTGAAATGAAGGAATGGTTGAGAAACCATCACAATTTTCGCCAGTCGGATACTCGAAACCAATCACTACAAAGGCCTAGGGGAAAAATACACATACCTTTGCAATCGGGCGAGTTTCTACTTTCAGATGCAACAGGAATTTCTCGAGCTCGTCAATCCGTTCGCGAGATATGGAAGTTTGAAATTAAGGAACGGTTGAGAAACAATCACAATTTTCGCAAGTCTAATACTCGAAACCAATAACAACAATGGCCTAGGGGAAAAATACACATACCTTTGCAATCGGGCGAGTTTCTACTTTTAGATGCAACAGGAATTTCTCGAGCTCGTCAATCCGTTCGCGAGATATGGGAGTTTGGAATTAAGGAACGGTTGAGAAACAATCACAATTTTCGCAAGTCTGATACTCGAAACCAGTAACTACAATGGCCTAGGGGAAAAATACACATACCCTTGTAATCGCGCGAGTTTCTACTTTCAGATGCAACAGGAATTTCTCGAGTTCGTCAATCCGTTCGCGAGATATGGGAGTTTGAAGTTAAGGAATGGTTGAGAAACCATCAAAATTTTCCCAAGTCTGATACTCGAAAGCAATAACTACAAAGGCCTAGGGGAAAAATACACATACCTTTGCAATCGGGCGAGTTTCTACTTTCAGATGCAACAGGAATTTCTCGAGCTCGTCAATCCGTTCGCGAGATATGGGAATTTGAAATTAAGGAACGGTTGAGAAACAATCACAATTTTCGCAAGTCTGATACTCGAAACCAATAACTACTGTGGCCTAGGGGAAAAATACACATACCTTTGTAATCGGGCGAGTTTCTACTTTCAGATGCAGCAGGTATTTCTCGAGTTCGTCAATCCGTTCGCGAGATATGGGAGTTTGAAGTTAAGGAATGTTTGAGAAACAATCACAATTTTCGCAAGTCGGATACTCGAAACCAATAACTACAATGGCCTAGGGGAAAAATACACGTAGCATTGTAATCGGGGGAGTTTCTATTTTCAGATGCAAGAGAAATTTTTCGGATTCGTTAATCCGTTCGCGAGATATGGGAGTTTGAAGTTAAGGAATGGTTGAGAAACCATCAAAATTTTCGCAAGTCTGATACTCGAAACCAATAACTACAATGGCCTAGGGCAAAAATACACATACCGTTGTAATCGGACGAGTTTCTGGTTTCAGATGCAACAGGAATTTCTCGAGTTCGTCAATCCGTTCGCGAGATATGGGAGTTTGAAGTTAAGGAATGGTTGAGAAACCATCAAAATTTTCGCAAGTCTGATACTCGAAACCAGTAACTACAAAGGCTTAGGGGAAAAATACACATACCGTTGTAATCGGGAGAGTTTCTTCTTCCAGATGCAACCGGAATTTCTCGTGTTCGTCAATCCGTTCGCGAGATATGGGAGTTTGAAGTTAAGGAATGTTTGAGAAACAATCACAATTTTCGCAAGTCGGATACTCGAAACCAATAACTACAATGGCCTAGGGGAAAAATACACGTAGCATTGTAATCGGGGGAGTTTCTATTTTCAGATGCAAGAGAAATTTTTCGGATTCGTTAATCCGTTCGCGAGATATGGGAGTTTGAAGTTAAGGAATGGTTGAGAAACCATCAAAATTTTCGCAAGTCTGATACTCGAAACCAATAACTACAATGGCCTAGGGCAAAAATACACATACCGTTGTAATCGGACGAGTTTCTGGTTTCAGATGCAACAGGAATTTCTCGAGTTCGTCAATCCGTTCGCGAGATATGGGAGTTTGAAGTTAAGGAATGGTTGAGAAACCATCAAAATTTTCGCAAGTCTGATACTCGAAACCAATAACTACTATGGCCTAGGGCAAAAATACACATACCGTTGTAATCGGACGAGTTTCTGGTTTCAGATGCAATAGGAATTTATCGAGTTCGTAAATCCGTTCGCGAGATATGGGAGTTTGAAATTAAGGAACGGTTGAGAAACCATCAAAACTTTCGTTGGTCTGATACTCGAAACCAACAACTACAAAGGCTTAGGGGCAAAATACACATACCGTTGTAATCGGGCGAGTTTCTACTTCCAGATGCAACCGGAATTTCTCGTGTTCGCTAATCCGTTCGCGAGATATGGGAGTTTGAAATGAAGGAATGGTTGAGAAACCATCACAATTTTCGCCAGTTTGATACTCGTAACCAATCACTACAAAGGCCTAGGGGAAAAATACACATACCTTTGCAATCGGGCGAGTTTCTACATTCAGATGCAACAGGAATTTCTCGAGCTCGTCAATCCGTTCGCGAGATATGGGAGTTTGAAATTAAGGAACGGTTGAGAAACAATCACAATTTTCGCAAGTCTGATACTCGAAACCAATAACTACTGTGGCCTAGGGGAAAAATACACATACCTTTGTAATCGGGCGAGTTTGTACTTTCAGATGCAACAGGAATTTCTCGAGTTCGCCAATCCGTTCGCGAGATATGGGAGTTTGAAGTTAAGGAATGCTTGAGAAACCATCAAAATTTTCCCAAGTCTGATACTCGAAACCAATAACTACAAAGGCCTAGGGGAAAAATACACATACCTTTGCAATCGGGCGAGTTTCTACTTTCAGATGCAACAGGAATTTCTCGAATTCGTCAATCCGTTCGCGAGATATGGGAGTTTGAAGTTATGGAATGGTTGAGAAACCATCAAAATTTTCGCAAGTCTGATACTCGAAACCAGTAACTACTGTGGCCTAGGAGAAAAATACAGATACCTTTGTAATCGGGCGAGTTTCTACTTTCAGATGCAGCAGGAATTTCTCGAGTTCGTCAATCCGTTCGCGAGATATGGGAGTCTGAAGTTAAGGAATGGTTGAGAAACCATCAAAATTTTCGCAAGTCTGATACTCGAAACCAATAACTACAAAGGCTTAGGGGAAAAATACACATACCGTTGTAATCGGACGAGTTTCTGGTTTCAGATGCAACAGGAATTTCTCGAGTTCGTCAATCCGTTCGCGAGATATGGGAGTTTGAAGTTAAGGAATGGTTGAGAAACCATCAAAATTTTCGCAAGTCTGATACTCGAAACCAGTAACTACAAAGGCTTAGGGGAAAAATACACATACCGTTGTAATCGGGAGAGTTTCTTCTTCCAGATGCAACCGGAATTTCTCGTGTTCGTCAATCCGTTCGCGAGATATGGGAGTTTGAAGTTAAGGAATGTTTGAGAAACAATCACAATTTTCGCAAGTCGGATACTCGAAACCAATAACTACAATGGCCTAGGGGAAAAATACACGTAGCATTGTAATCGGGGGAGTTTCTATTTTCAGATGCAAGAGAAATTTTTCGGATTCGTTAATCCGTTCGCGAGATATGGGAGTTTGAAGTTAAGGAATGGTTGAGAAACCATCAAAATTTTCGCAAGTCTGATACTCGAAACCAATAACTACAATGGCCTAGGGCAAAAATACACATACCGTTGTAATCGGACGAGTTTCTGGTTTCAGATGCAACAGGAATTTCTCGAGTTCGTCAATCCGTTCGCGAGATATGGGAGTTTGAAGTTAAGGAATGGTTGAGAAACCATCAAAATTTTCGCAAGTCTGATACTCGAAACCAATAACTACTATGGCCTAGGGCAAAAATACACATACCGTTGTAATCGGACGAGTTTCTGGTTTCAGATGCAATAGGAATTTATCGAGTTCGTAAATCCGTTCGCGAGATATGGGAGTTTGAAATTAAGGAACGGTTGAGAAACCATCAAAACTTTCGTTGGTCTGATACTCGAAACCAACAACTACAAAGGCTTAGGGGCAAAATACACATACCGTTGTAATCGGGCGAGTTTCTACTTCCAGATGCAACCGGAATTTCTCGTGTTCGCTAATCCGTTCGCGAGATATGGGAGTTTGAAATGAAGGAATGGTTGAGAAACCATCACAATTTTCGCCAGTTTGATACTCGTAACCAATCACTACAAAGGCCTAGGGGAAAAATACACATACCTTTGCAATCGGGCGAGTTTCTACATTCAGATGCAACAGGAATTTCTCGAGCTCGTCAATCCGTTCGCGAGATATGGGAGTTTGAAATTAAGGAACGGTTGAGAAACAATCACAATTTTCGCAAGTCTGATACTCGAAACCAATAACTACTGTGGCCTAGGGGAAAAATACACATACCTTTGTAATCGGGCGAGTTTGTACTTTCAGATGCAACAGGAATTTCTCGAGTTCGCCAATCCGTTCGCGAGATATGGGAGTTTGAAGTTAAGGAATGGTTGAGAAACCATCAAAATTTTCGCAAGTCTGATACTCGAAACCAATAACTACAAAGGCTTAGGGGAAAAATACACATACCGTTGTAATCGGGAGAGTTTCTTCTTCCATATGCAACCGGAATTTCTCGTGTTCGTCAATCCGTTCGCGAGATATGGGAGTTTGAAGTTAAGGAATGTTTGAGAAACAATCACAATTTTCGCAAGTCGGATACTCGAAACCAATACTACTGTGGCCTAGGAGAAAAATACACTTACCTTTGTAATTGGGCGAGTTTCTACTTTCAGATGCAACAGGAATTTCTCGAGTATGTCAATCCGTTCGCGAGATATGGGAGTTTGAAGTTAAGGAATGGTTGAGAAACCGTCAAAATTTTCGCAAGTCTGATACTCGAAACCAATAACTACAAAGGCCTAGGGGAAAAATACACATACCTTTGCAATCGGGTGAGTTTCTACTTTCAGATGCAGCAGGAATTTCTCGAGTTCGTCAATCCGTTCGCGAGATATGGGAGTCTGAAGTTAAGGAATGGTTGAGAAACCATCAAAATTTTCGCAAGTCTGATACTCGAAACCAATAACTACTATGGCCTAGGGCAAAAATACACATACCGTTGTAATCGGACGAGTTTCTGGTTTCAGATGCAACAGGAATTTATCGAGTTCGTAAATCCGTTCGCGAGATATGGGAGTTTGAAATTAAGGAACGGTTGAGAAACCATCAAAACTTTCGCTGGTCTGATACTCGAAACCAATAACTACAAAGGCTTAGGGGCAAAATACACATACCGTTGTAATCGGGCGAGTTTCTACTTCCAGATGCAACCGGAATTTCTCGTGTTCGCTAATCCGTTCGCGAGATATGGGAGTTTGAAATGAAGGAATGGTTGAGAAACCATCACAATTTTCGCCAGTCTGATACTCGTAACCAATCACTACAAAGGCCTAGGGGAAAAATACACATACCTTTGCCATCGGGCGAGTTTCTACTTTCAGATGCAACAGGAATTTCTCGAGCTCGTCAATCCGTTCGCGAGATATGGGAGTTTGAAATTAAGGAACGGTTGAGAAACAATCACAATTTTCGCAAGTCGGATACTCGAAACCAATAACTACAAAGGCTTAGGGGAAAAATACACATACCGTTGTAATCGGGAGAGTTTCTTCTTCCAGATGCAACCGGAATTTCTCGTGTTCGTCAATCCGTTCGCGAGATATGGGAGTTTGAATCTAAGGAATGGTTGAGAAACCATCACAATTTTCGCAAGTCTGATACTCGAAACCAATAACTACTATGGCCTAGGGCAAAAATACACACACCGTTGTAATCGGGCGAGTTTCTACTTTCAGATGCAACAGGAATTTCTCGAGTTCGTCAATCCGTTCGCGAGATATGGGAGTTTGAAGTTAAGGAATGGTTGAGATAACAATCAAAATTTTCCCAAGTCTGATACTCGAAACCAATAACTACAAAGGCCTAGGGGAAAAATACACATACCTTTGCAATCGGGCGAGTTTCTACATTCAGATGCAACAGGAATTTCTCGAGCTCGTCAATCCGTTCGCGAGATATGGGAGTTTGAAATTAAGGAACGGTTGAGAAACAATCACAATTTTCGCAAGTCTGATACTCGAAACCAATAACTACTGTGGCCTAGGGGAAAAATACACATACCTTTGTAATCGGGCGAGTTTGTACTTTCAGATGCAACAGGAATTTCTCGAGTTCGCCAATCCGTTCGCGAGATATGGGAGTTTGAAGTTAAGGAATGGTTGAGAAACCATCAAAATTTTCCCAAGTCTGATACTCGAAACCAATAACTACAAAGGCCTAGGGGAAAAATACACATACCTTTGCAATCGGGCGGGTTTCTACTTTCAGATGCAACAGGAATTTCTCGAGCTCGTCAATCCGTTCGAGAGATATGGGAGTTTGAAATTAAGGAACGGTTGAGAAACAATCACAATTTTCGCAAGTCTGAAACTCGAAACCAATAACTACTGTGGCCTAGGGGAAAAATACACATACCTTTGTAATCGGGCGAGTTTCTACTTTCAGATGCAACAGGAATTTCTCGAGTTCGTCAATCCGTTCGCGAGATATGGGAGTTTGAAGTTATGGAATGGTTGAGAAACCATCAAAATTTTCGCAAGTCTGATACTCGAAACCAATAACTACTGTGGCCTAGGAGAAAAATACAGATACCGTTCTAATCGGGAGAGTTTCTGCTTTCAGACGCAACAGAAATTTTTCGAATTCGTCAATCCGTTCGCGAAATATCGGAGTTATGAGTTAAGAGATGGTTGAGAAACCATCAAAATTTTCGCAATTCTGATACTCGAAACCAATAACTACCATGGCCTAGGGGAAAAGTACACATACCGTTGTAAACGGTCGACTGTCTGCGTTCCGATGCAACAGGAATTTCTCGACTTCGTCAATCCGTTCGCGAGATATGGGAGTTTGAAGATAAGGAATGGTTGAGAAACCATCAAAATTTTCGCAAGTCTGATACTCGAAACCAATAACTACAAAGGCTTAGGGGAAAAATACACATACTGTTGTAATCGGGAGAGTTTCTTCTTCCAGACGCAACCGGAATTTCTCGAGCTCGTCAATCCGTTCGCGAGATATGGAAGTTTGAAATTAAGGAACGGTTGAGAAACCATCAAAATTTTCGCAATTCTGATACTAGAAACGAATAACTGGAATGACCTAGGGGAAAAGTACACACACCATTGTAATCGGACGACTTTCTACTTCCAGATGCAACAGGAAATAATCCAGTTCGTCAATCGGTTCGCGAGATATGGGAGTTTGAAGTTATGGAATGGTTGAGAAACCATCAAAATTTTCGCAAGTCTGATACTCGAAACCAATAACTACTGTGGCCTAGGAGAAAAATACAGATACCGTTCTAATCGGGAGAGTTTCTGCTTTCAGACGCAACAGAAATTTTTCGAATTCGTCAATCCGTTCGCGAAATATCGGAGTTATGAGTTAAGAGATGGTTGAGAAACCATCAAAATTTTCGCAATTCTGATACTCGAAACCAATAACTACCATGGCCTAGGGGAAAAGTACACATACCGTTGTAAACGGTCGACTGTCTGCGTTCAGATGCAACAGGAATTTCTCGAGTTCGTCAATCCGTTCGCGAGATATGGGAGTTTGAAGTTAAGGAATGGTTGAGAAACCATCAAAATTTTCGCAAGTCTGATACTCGAAACCAATAACTACAAAGGCTTAGGGGAAAAATACACATACTGTTGTAATCGGGAGAGTTTCTTCTTCCAGACGCAACCGGAATTTCTCGAGCTCGTCAATCCGTTCGCGAGATATAGAAGTTTGAAATTAAGGAACGGTTGAGAAACCATCAAAATTTTCGCAATTCTGATACTAGAAACGAATAACTGGAATGACCTAGGGGAAAAGTACACACACCATTGTAATCGGACGACTTTCTACTTCCAGATGCAACAGGAAATAATCCAGTTCGTCAATCCGTTCGCGAGATATGGGAGTTTGAAGTTAAAGAATAATTGAGAAACCATCAAAATTTTCGCAAGTCTGATACTCGAAACCAATAACTACTATGCCCTAGGGCAAAAATACACATACCGTTGTAATCGGACGAGTTTCTACTTTCAGATGCAACAGGAATTTCTCGAGTTCGTCAATCCGTTCGCGAGATATGGGAGTTTGAAGTTAAGGAATGGTTGAGAAACCATCAAAATTTTCGCAAGTCTGATACTCGAAACCAATAACTACTATGGCCTAGGGCAAAAATACACATACCGTTGTAATCGGGCGAGTTTCTACTTTCAGTTGCAACAGGAATTTCTCGAGCTCGTCAATCCGTTCGAGAGATATGGGAGTTTGAAATTAAGGAACGGTTGAGAAACAATCACAATTTTCGCAAGTCTGATACTCGAAACCAATACTACAAGGGCCTAGGGGAAAAATACACATACCTTTGTAATCGGGCGAGTTTCTACTTTCAGATGCAACAGGAATTTCTCGAGCTCGTCAATCCGTTCGCGAGATATGGAAGTTTGAAATTAAGGAACGGTTGAGAAACCATAAAAATTTTCGCAAGTCTGATACTCGAAACCAATAACTACTATGGCCTAGGGCAAAAATACACATACCGTTGTAATCGGGCGAGTTTCTAATTTCAGATGCAACAGGAATTTCTCGAGTTCGTCAATCCGTTCGCGAGATATGGGAGTTTGAAGTTAAGGAATGGTTGAGAAAACAATCAAAATCTTCCCAAGTCTGATACTCGAAACCAATAACTACAAAGGCCTAGGGGAATAAATACACATACCTTTGCAATCGGGCGAGTTTCTACTTTCAGATGCAACCGGAATTTCTCGTGTTCGTCAATCCGTTCGCGAGATATGGGAGTTTGAAATTAAGGAATGTTTGAGAAACAATCACAATTTTCCCAAGTCGGATCCTCGAAACTAATAACTACTGTGTCCTAGGCGAAAAATACACTTACCTTTGTAATTGGGCGAGTTTCTACTTTCAGATGCAACAGGAATTTCTCGAGTTCGTCAATCCGTTCGCGAGATATGGGAGTTTGAAGTTAAGGAATGGTTGAGAAAACAATCAAAATTTTCCCAAGTCTGATACTCGAAACCAATAACTACAAAGGCCTAGGGGAATAAATACACATACCTTTGCAATCGGGCGAGTTTCTACTTTCAGATGCAACAGGAATTTCTCGAGCTCGTCAATCCGTTCGCGAGATATGGGAGTTTGAAATTAAGGAACGGTTGAGAAACAATCACAATTTTCGCAAGTCTGAAACTCGAAACCAATAACTACTGTAGCCTAGGGGAAAAATACACATACCTTTGTAATCGGGCGAGTTTCTACTTTCAGATGCAACAGGAATTTCTCGAGTTCGTCAATCCGATCGCGAGATATGGGAGTTTGAAATTAAGGAACGGTTGAGAAACAATCACAATTTTCGCAAGTCTGATACTCGAAACCAATAACTACTGTGGCCTAGGGGAAAAATACAGATACCTTTGTAATCGGGCGAGTTTCTAATTTCAGATGCAGCAGGAATTTCTCGAGTTCGTCAATCCGTTCGCGAGATATGGGAGTTTGAAGTTAAGGAATGGTTTAGAAACCATCAAAATTTTCGCAAGTCTGATACTCGAAACCAATAACTACAAAGGCTTAGGGGAAAAATACACATACCGTTGTAATCGGGAGAGTTTCTTCTTCCAGATGCAACCGGAATTTCTCATGTTCGTCAATCCGTTCGCGAGATATGGGAGTTTGAAGTTAAGGAACGGTTGAGAAACAATCACAATTTTCGCAAGTCTGAAACTCGAAACCAATAACTACTGTGGCCTAGGGGAAAAATACACATACCTTTGTAATCGGGCGAGTTTCTACTTTCAGATGCAACAGGAATTTCTCGAGTTCGTCAATCCGTTCGCGAGATATGGGAGTTTGAAATTAAGGAACGGTTGAGAAACAATCACAATTTTCGCAAGTCTGATACTCGAAACCAATAACTACTGTGGCCTAGGGGAAAAATACAGATACCTTTGTAATCGGGCGAGTTTCTAATTTCAGATGCAGCAGGAATTTCTCGAGTTCGTCAATCCGTTCGCGAGATATGGGAGTTTGAAGTTAAGGAATGGTTGAGAAACCATAAAAATTTTCGCAAGTCTGATACTCGAAACCAATAACTACAAAGGCTTAGGGGAAAAATACACATACCGTTGTAATCGGGAGAGTTTCTTCGTCCAGATGCAACCGGAATTTCTCGTGTTCGTCAATCCGTTCGCGAGATATGGGAGTTTGAAGTTAAGGAATGTTTGAGAAACAATCACAATTTTCCCAAGTCGGATACTCGAAACCAATAACTACTGTGTCCTAGGCGAAAAATACACTTACCTTTGTAATTGGGCGAGTTTCTACTTTCAGATGCAACAGGAATTTCTCGAGTTCGTCAATCCGTTCGCGAGATATGGGAGTTTGAAGTTAAGGAATGGTTGAGAAAACAATCAAAATTTTCCCAAGTCTGATACTCGAAACCAATAACTACAAAGGCCTAGGGGAAAAATACACATACCTTTGCAATCGGGCGAGTTTCTACATTCAGATGCAACAGGAATTTCTCGAGCTCGTCAATCCGTTCGCGAGATATGGGAGTTTGAAGTTAAGGAATGGTTGAGAAACGATCAAAATTTTCCCAAGTCTGATACCCGAAACCAATAACTACAAAGGCCTAGGGGAAAAATACACATACCTTTGTAATCGGGCGAGTTTCTACTTTCAGATGCAACAGGAATTTCTCGAGCTCGTCATTCCGTTCGCGAGATATGGAAGTTTGAAATTAAGGAACGGTTGAGAAACCATAAAAATTTTCGCAGATCTGAAACTCGAAACCAATAACTACTATGGCCTAGGGCAAAAATACACATACCGTTGTAATCGGGCGAGTTTCTACTTTCAGATGCAACAGGAATTTCTCGAGTTCGTCAATCCGTTCGCGAGATATGGGAGTTTGAAGTTAAGGAATGGTTGAGATAACAATCAAAATTTTCCCAAGTCTGATACTCGAAACGAATAACTACAAAGGCCTAGGGGAAAAATACACATACCTTTGCAATCGGGCGGGTTTCTACATTCAGATGCAACAGGAAATTCTCGAGCTCGTCAATCCGTTCGCGAGATATGGGAGATTGAAGTTAAGGAATGGTTGAGAAAACAATCAAAATTTTCCCAAGTCTGATACTCGAAACCAATAACTACAAAGGCCTAGGGGAAAAATACACATACCTTTGTAATCGGGCGAGTTTCTACTTTCAGATGCAACAGGAATTTCTCGAGCTCGTCAATCCGTTCGCGAGATATGGAAGTTTGAAATTAAGGAAAGGTTGAAAAACCATAAAAATTTTCGCAAGTCTGATACTCGAAACCAATAACTACAAAGGCTTAGGGGAAAAATACACATACCGTTGTAATCGGGAGAGTTTCTTCGTCCAGATGCAACCGGAATTTCTCGTGTTCGTCAATCCGTTCGCGAGATATGGGAGTTTGAAATTAAGGAATGTTTGAGAAACAATCACAATTTTCCCAAGTCGGATCCTCGAAACTAATAACTACTGTGTCCTAGGCGAAAAATACACTTACCTTTGTAATTGGGCGAGTTTCTACTTTCAGATGCAACAGGAATTTCTCGTGTTCGTCAATCCGTTCGCGAGATATGGGAGTTTGAAGTTAAGGAATGTTTGAGAAACAATCACAATTTTCCCAAGTCGGATCCTCGAAACTAATAACTACTGTGTCCTAGGCGAAAAATACACTTACCTTTGTAATTGGGCGAGTTTCTACTTTCAGATGCAACAGGAATTTCTCGAGTTCGTCAATCCGTTCGCGAGATATGGGAGTTTGAAGTTAAGGAATGGTTGAGAAAACAATCAAAATTTTCCCAAGTCTGATACTCGAAACCAATAACTACAAAGGCCTAGGGGAATAAATACACATACCTTTGCAATCGGGCGAGTTTCTACTTTCAGATGCAACAGGAATTTCTCGAGCTCGTCAATCCGTTCGCGAGATATGGGAGTTTGAAATTAAGGAACGGTTGAGAAACAATCACAATTTTCGCAAGTCTGAAACTCGAAACCAATAACTACTGTAGCCTAGGGGAAAAATACACATACCTTTGTAATCGGGCGAGTTTCTACTTTCAGATGCAACAGGAATTTCTCGAGTTCGTCAATCCGATCGCGAGATATGGGAGTTTGAAATTAAGGAACGGTTGAGAAACAATCACAATTTTCGCAAGTCTGATACTCGAAACCAATAACTACTGTGGCCTAGGGGAAAAATACAGATACCTTTGTAATCGGGCGAGTTTCTAATTTCAGATGCAGCAGGAATTTCTCGAGTTCGTCAATCCGTTCGCGAGATATGGGAGTTTGAAGTTAAGGAATGGTTTAGAAACCATCAAAATTTTCGCAAGTCTGATACTCGAAACCAATAACTACAAAGGCTTAGGGGAAAAATACACATACCGTTGTAATCGGGAGAGTTTCTTCTTCCAGATGCAACCGGAATTTCTCATGTTCGTCAATCCGTTCGCGAGATATGGGAGTTTGAAGTTAAGGAACGGTTGAGAAACAATCACAATTTTCGCAAGTCTGAAACTCGAAACCAATAACTACTGTGGCCTAGGGGAAAAATACACATACCTTTGTAATCGGGCGAGTTTCTACTTTCAGATGCAACAGGAATTTCTCGAGTTCGTCAATCCGTTCGCGAGATATGGGAGTTTGAAATTAAGGAACGGTTGAGAAACAATCACAATTTTCGCAAGTCTGATACTCGAAACCAATAACTACTGTGGCCTAGGGGAAAAATACAGATACCTTTGTAATCGGGCGAGTTTCTAATTTCAGATGCAGCAGGAATTTCTCGAGTTCGTCAATCCGTTCGCGAGATATGGGAGTTTGAAGTTAAGGAATGGTTGAGAAACCATAAAAATTTTCGCAAGTCTGATACTCGAAACCAATAACTACAAAGGCTTAGGGGAAAAATACACATACCGTTGTAATCGGGAGAGTTTCTTCTTCCAGATGCAACCGGAATTTCTCATGTTCGTCAATCCGTTCGCGAGATATGGGAGTTGGAGTTAAGGAATGTTTGAGAAACAATCACAATTTTCGCAAGTCGGATACTCGAAACCAATACTACTGTGGACTAGGGGAAAAATACACTTACCTTTGTAATTGGGAGAGTTTCTTCTTCCAGATGCAACCGGAATTTCTCGTGTTCGTCAATCCGTTCGCGAGATATGGGAGTTTGAAGTTAAGGAATGGTTGAGAAACCATCAAAATTTTCGCAAGTCTGATACTCGAAACCAATAACTACAAAGGCTTAGGGGAAAAATACACATACCGTTGTAATCGGGAGAGTTTCTTCGTCCAGATGCAACAGGAATTTCTCGTGTTCGTCAATCCGTTCGCGAGATATGGGAGTTTGAAGTTAAGGAATGTTTGAGAAACAATCCCAATTTTCCCAAGTCGGATACTCGAAACCAATAACTACTGTGTCCTAGGCGAAAAATACACCTACCTTTGTAATTGGGCGAGTTTCTACTTTCAGATGCAACAGGAATTTCTCGAGTTCGTCAATCCGTTCGCAAATTATGGGAGTTTGAAGTTAAGGAATGGTTGAGAAAACAATCAAAATCTTCCCAAGTCTGATACTCGAAACCAATAACTACAAAGGCCTAGGGGAATAAATACACATACCTTTGCAATCGGGCGAGTTTCTACTTTCAGATGCAACAGGAATTTCTCGAGCTCGTCAATCCGTTCGCGAGATATGGGAGTTTGAAATTAAGGAACGGTTGAGAAACAATCACAATTTTCGCAAGTCTGAAACTCGAAACCAATAACTACTGTAGCCTAGGGGAAAAATACACATACCTTTGTAATCGGGCGAGTTTCTACTTTCAGATGCAACAGGAATTTCTCGAGCTCGTCAATCCGTTCGCGAGATATGGGAGTTTGAAATTAAGGAACGGTTGAGAAACAATCACAATTTTCGCAAGTCTGAAACTCGAAACCAATAACTACTGTGGCCTAGGGGAAAAATACACATACCTTTGTAATCGGGCGAGTTTCTACTTTCAGATGCAACAGGAATTTCTCGAGTTCGTCAATCCGTTCGCGAGATATGGGAGTTTGAAATTAAGGAACGGTTGAGAAACAATCACAATTTTCGCAAGTCTGATACTCGAAACCAATAACTACTGTGGCCTAGGGGAAAAATACAGATACCTTTGTAATCGGGCGAGTTTCTAATTTCAGATGCAGCAGGAATTTCCCGAGTTCGTCAATCCGTTCGCGAGATATGGGAGTTTGAAGTTAAGGAATGGTTGAGAAACCATAAAAATTTTCGCAAGTCTGATACTCGAAACCAATAACTACAAAGGCTTAGGGGAAAAATACACATACCGTTGTAATCGGGAGAGTTTCTTCTTCCAGATGCAACCGGAATTTCTCATGTTCGTCAATCCGTTCGCGAGATATGGGAGTTTGAAGTTAAGGAATGTTTGAGAAACAATCACAATTTTCGCAAGTCGGATACTCGAAACCAATACTACTGTGGCCTAGGGGAAAAATACACTTACCTTTGTAATTGGGAGAGTTTCTTCTTCGAGATGCAACCGGAATTTCTCGTGTTCGTCAATCCGTTCGCGAGATATGGGAGTTTGAAGTTAAGGAATGGTTGAGAAACCATCAAAATTTTCGCAAGTCTGATACTCGAAACCAATAACTACAAAGGCTTAGGGGAAAAATACACATACCGTTGTAATCGGGAGAGTTTCTTCGTCCAGATGCAACAGGAATTTCTCGTGTTCGTCAATCCGTTCGCGAGATATGGGAGTTTGAAGTTAAGGAATGTTTGAGAAACAATCCCAATTTTCCCAAGTCGGATACTCGAAACCAATAACTACTGTGTCCTAGGCGAAAAATACACCTACCTTTGTAATTGGGCGAGTTTCTACTTTCAGATGCAACAGGAATTTCTCGAGTTCGTCAATCCGTTCGCGAGATATGGGAGTTTGAAGTTAAGGAATGGTTGAGAAAACAATCAAAATTTTCCCAAGTCTGATACTCGAAACCAATAACTACAAAGGCCTAGGGGAATAAATACACATACCTTTGTAATCGGGCGAGTTTCTACTTTCAGATGCAACAGGAATTTCTCGAGTTCGTCAATCCGTTCGCGAGATATGGGAGTTTGAAGTTAAGGAATGGTTGAGAAACCATCAAAATTTTCGCAAGTCTGATACTCGAAACCAATAACTACAAAAGCTTAGGGGAAAAATACACATACCGTTGTAATCGGGAGAGTTTATTCTTCCAGATGCAACCGGAATTTCTCATGTTCGTCAATCCGTTCGCGAGATATGGGAGTTTGAAGTTAAGGAATGTTTGAGAAACAATCACAATTTTCGCAAGTCGGATACTCGAAACCAATACTACTGTGGCCTAGGGGAAAAATACACATACCATTGCAATCGGGCGAGTTTCTACTTTCAGATGCAACAGGAATTTCTCGAGCTCGTCAATCCGTTCGCGAGATATGGGAGTTTGAAATTAAGGAACGGTTGAGAAACAATCACAATTTTCGCAAGTCTGAAACTCGAAACCAATAACTACTGTGGCCTAGGGGAAAAATACACATACCTTTGTAATCGGGCGAGTTTCTACTTTCAGATGCAACAGGAATTTCTCGAGCACGTCAATCCGTTCGCGAGATATGGGAGTTTGAAATTAAGGAACGGTTGAGAAACAATCACAATTTTCGCAAGTCTGAAACTCGAAACCAATAACTACTGTGGCCTCGGGGAAAAATACACATACCTTTGTAATCGGGCGAGTTTCTACTTTCAGATGCAACAGGAATTTCTCGAGTTCGTCAATCCGTTCGCGAGATATGGGAGTTTGAAGTTAAGGAACGGTTGAGAAACAATCACAATTTTCGCAAGTCTGATACTCGAAACCAATAACTACTGTGGCCTAGGGGAAAAATACAGATACCTTTGTAATCGGGCGAGTTTCTAATTTCAGATGCAGCAGGAATTTCTCGAGTTCGTCAATCCGTTCGCGAGATATGGGAGTTTGAAGTTAAGGAATGTTTGAGAAACAATCCCAATTTTCCCAAGTCGGATACTCGAAACCAATAACTACTGTGTCCTAGGCGAAAAATACACCTACCTTTGTAATTGGGCGAGTTTCTACTTTCAGATGCAACAGGAATTTCTCGAGTTCGTCAATCCGTTCGCGAGATATGGGAGTTTGAAGTTAAGGAATGGTTGAGAAACCATCAAAATTTTCGCAAGTCTGATACTCGAAACCAATAACTACAAAGGCTTAGGGGAAAAATACACATACCGTTGTAATCGGGAGAGTTTATTCTTCCAGATGCAACCGGAATTTCTCATGTTCGTCAATCCGTTCGCGAGATATGGGAGTTTGAAGTTAAGGAATGTTTGAGAAACAATCACAATTTTCGCAAGTCGGATACTCGAAACCAATACTACTGTGGCCTAGGGGAAAAATACACATACCATTGCAATCGGGCGAGTTTCTACTTTCAGATGCAACAGGAATTTCTCGAGCTCGTCAATCCGTTCGCGAGATATGGGAGTTTGAAATTAAGGAACGGTTGAGAAACAATCACAATTTTCGCAAGTCTGAAACTCGAAACCAATAACTACTGTGGCCTAGGGGAAAAATACACATACCTTTGTAATCGGGCGAGTTTCTACTTTCAGATGCAACAGGAATTTCTCGAGCTCGTCAATCCGTTCGCGAGATATGGGAGTTTGAAATTAAGGAACGGTTGAGAAACAATCACAATTTTCGCAAGTCTGAAACTCGAAACCAATAACTACTGTGGCCTAGGGGAAAAATACACATACCTTTGTAATCGGGCGAGTTTCTACTTTCAGATGCAACAGGAATTTCTCGAGTTCGTCAATCCGTTCGCGAGATATGGGAGTTTGAAGTTAAGGAACGGTTGAGAAACAATCACAATTTTCGCAAGTCTGATACTCGAAACCAATAACTACTGTGGCCTAGGGGAAAAATACAGATACCTTTGTAATCGGGCGAGTTTCTAATTTCAGATGCAGCAGGAATTTCTCGAGTTCGTCAATCCGTTCGCGAGATATGGGAGTTTGAAGTTAAGGAATGGTTGAGAAACCATCAAAATTTTCGCAAGTCTGATACTGCGAACCAATAACTACAAAGGCTTAGGGGAAAAATACACATACCGTTGTAATCGGGAGAGTTTCTTCGTCCAGATGCAACCGGAATTTCTCGTGTTCGTCAATCCGTTCGCGAGATATGGGAGTTTGAAGTTAAGGAATGTTTGAGAAACAATCACAATTTTCCCAAGTCGGATACTCGAAACCAATAACTACTGTGTCCTAGGCGAAAAATACACTTACCTTTGTAATTGGGCGAGTTTCTACTTTCAGATGCAACAGGAATTTCTCGAGTTCGTCAATCCGTTCGCGAGATATGGGAGTTTGAAGTTAAGGAATGGTTGAGAAAACAATCACAATTTTCGCAAGTCTGATACTCGAAACCAATAACTACAAAGGCCTAGGGGAATAAATACACATACCTTTGTAATCGGGCGAGTTTCTACTTTCAGATGCAACAGGAATTTCTCGAGTTCGTCAATCCGTTCGCGAGATATGGGAGTTTGAAATTAAGGAACGGTTGAGAAACAATCACAATTTTCGCAAGTCTGAAACTCGAAACCAATAACTACTGTGGCCTAGGGGAAAAATACACATACCTTTGTAATCGGACGAGTTCCTACTTTCAGATGCAGCAGGAATTTCTCGAACTCGTCAATCCGTTCGTGAGATATGGGAGTTTGAAATTAAGGAACGGTTGAGAAACAATCACAATTTTCGCAAGTCTGATACTCGAAACCAATAACTACTGTGGCCTAGGGGAAAAATACACATACCTTTGTAATCGGGCGAGTTTCTACTTTCAGATGCAACAGGAATTTCTCGAGTTCGTCAATCCGTTCGCGAGATATGGGAGTTTGAAGTTAAGGAATGGTTGAGAAACCATCAAAATTTTCACAATTCTGATACTCGAAACCAATACTACAAAGGCCTAGGTGAAAAATACACATACTGTTGTAATCGGGCGAGTTTCTACTTTCAGATGCAACAGGAATTTCTCGAGTTCGTCAATCCGTTCGCGAGATATGGGAGTTTGAAGTAAAGGAATGTTTGAGAATCCATCAAAATTTTCGCAAGTCTGATACTCGAAACCAATAACTACAATGGCCTAGAGGAAAAATGCACATACCGTTCTAATCGGGAGAGTTTCTGCTTTCAGACGCAACAGAAATTTTTCGAATTCGTCAATCCGTTCGCGAAATATCGGAGTTATGAGTTAAGAGATGGTTGAGAAACCATCAAAATTTTCGCAATTCTGATACTCGAAACCAATAACTACCATGGCCTAGGGGAAAAGTACACATACCGTTGTAAACGGTCGACTGTCTGCGTTCAGATGCAACAGGAATTTCTCGAGTTCGTCAATCCGTTAGCGAGATATGGGAGTTTGAAGTTAAGGAATGGTTGAGAAACCATCAAAATTTTCGCAAGTCTGATACTCGAAACCAATAACTACAAAGGCTTAGGGGAAAAATACACATACCGTTGTAATCGGGAGAGTTTCTTCTTCCAGACGCAACCGGAATTTCTCGAGCTCGTCAATCCGTTCGCGAGATATGGACGTTTGAAATTAAGGAACGGTTGAGAAACCATCAAAATTTTCGAAATTCTGATACTAGAAACGAATAACTGGAATGACCTAGGGGAAAAGTACACACACCATTGTAATCGGACGACTTTCTACTTTCAGATGCAACAGGAAATAATCCAGTTCGTCAATCCGTTCGCGAGATATGGGAGTTTGAAGTTAAGGAATAATTGAGAAACCATCAAAATTTTCGCAAGTCTGATACTCGAAACCAATAACTACAAAGGCCTAGGGGAAAAAAAAACATACCTCTGTAATCGGGCGAGTTTCTACTTTCAGATGCAACAGGAATTTCTCGAGCTCGTCAATCCGTTCGCGAGATATGGAAGTTTGAAATTAAGGAACGGTTGAGAAACCATAAAAATTTTCGCAAGTCTGATACTCGAAACCAATAACTACAAAGGCCTAGGGGAAAAATACACATACCTTTGCAATCGGGCGAGTTCCTACTTTCAAATGCAACAGGAATTTCTCGAGCTCGTCAATCCGTTCGTGAGATATGGGAGTTTGAAATTAAGGAACGGTTGAGAAACAATCACAATTTTCGCAAGTCTGATACTCGAAACCAATAACTACTGTGGCCTAGGGGAAAAATACACATACCTTTATAATCGGGCGAGTTTCTACTTTCAGATGCAACAGGAATTTCTCGAGTTCGTCAATCCGTTCGCGAGATATGGGAGTTTGAAGTTAAGGAATGGTTGAGAAACCATCAAAATTTTCGCAAGTCTGATACTCGAAACCAATAACTACAAAGGCTTAGGGGAAAAATACACATACCGTTGTAATCGGGAGAGTTTCTTCGTCCAGATGCAACCGGAATTTCTCGTGTTCGTCAATCCGTTCGCGAGATATGGGAGTTTGAAGTTAAGGAATGTTTGAGAAACAATCACAATTTTCCCAAGTCGGATACTCGAAACCAATAACTACTGTGGCCTAGGGGAAAAATACACATACCTTTGTAATCGGGCGAGTTTCTACATTCAGATGCAACAGGAATTTCCCGAGCTCGTCAATCCGTTCGCGAGATATGGGAGTTTGAAATTAAGGAACGGTTGAGAAACAATCACAATTTTCGCAAGTCTGATACTCGAAACCAATAACTACTGTGGCCTAGGGGAAAAATACACATACCTTTGTAATCGGGCGAGTTTCTACTTTCAGATGCAACAGGAATTTCTCGAGTTCGTCAATCCGTTCGCGAGATATGGGAGTTTGAAGTTAAGGAATGGTTGAGAAACCATCAAAATTTTCGCAAGTCTGATACTCGAAACCAATAACTACAAAGGCTTAGGGGAAAAATACACATACCGTTGTAATCGGGAGAGTTTCTTCTTCCAGATGCAACCGGAATTTCTCATATTCGTCAATCCGTTCGCGAGATATGGGAGTTTGAAGTTAAGGAATGTTTGAGAAACAATCACAATTTTCGCAAGTCGGATACTCGAAACCAATACTACTGTGGCCTAGGGGAAAAATACACTTACCTTTGTAATTGGGAGAGTTTCTTCTTCCAGATGCAACCGGAATTTCTCGTGTTGGTCAATCCGTTCGCGAGATATGGGAGTTTGAATCTAAGGAATGGTTGAGAAACCATCAAAATTTTCCCAAGTCTGATACTCGAAACCAATACTACAAAGGCCTAGGGGAAAAATACACATACCTTTGTAATCGGGCGAGTTTCTACTTTCAGATGCAACAGGAATTTCTCGAGCTCGTCAATCCGTTCGCGAGATATGGAAGTTTGAAATTAAGGAACGGTTGAGAAACCATAAAAATTTTCGCAAGTCTGATACTCGAAACCAATAACTACAAAGGCTTAGGGGAAAAATACACATACCGTTGTAATCGGGAGAGTTTCTTCGTCCAGATGCAACCGGAATTTCTCGTGTTCGTCAATCCGTTCGCGAGATATGGGAGTTTGAAGTTAAGGAATGTTTGAGAAACAATCACAATTTTCCCAAGTCGGATACTCGAAACCAATAACTACTGTGGCCTAGGGGAAAAATACACATACCTTTGTAATCGGGCGAGTTTCTACATTCAGATGCAACAGGAATTTCCCGAGCTCGTCAATCCGTTCGCGAGATATGGGAGTTTGAAATTAAGGAACGGTTGAGAAACAATCACAATTTTCGCAAGTCTGATACTCGAAACCAATAACTACTGTGGCCTAGGGGAAAAATACACATACCTTTGTAATCGGGCGAGTTTCTACTTTCAGATGCAACAGGAGTTTCTCGAGTTCGTCAATCCGTTCGCGAGATATGGGAGTTTGAAGTTAAGGAATGGTTGAGAAACCATCAAAATTTTCGCAAGTCTGATACTCGAAACCAATAACTACAAAGGCTTAGGGGAAAAATACACATACCGTTGTAATCGGGAGAGTTTCTTCTTCCAGATGTAACCGGAATTTCTCATATTCGTCAATCCGTTCGCGAGATATGGGAGTTTGAAGTTAAGGAATGTTTGAGAAACAATTACAATTTTCGCAAGTCGGATACTCGAAACCAATACTACTGTGGCCTAGGGGAAAAATACACTTACCTTTGTAATTGGGAGAGTTTCTTCTTCCAGATGCAACCGGAATTTCTCGTGTTGGTCAATCCGTTCGCGAGATATGGGAGTTTGAATCTAAGGAATGGTTGAGAAACCATCACAATTTTCGCAAGTCTGATACTCGAAACCAATAACTACTATGGCCTAGGGCAAAAATACACATACCTTTGTAATCGGGCGAGTTTCTACTTTCAGATGCAACAGGAATTTCTCGAGTTCGTCAATCCGTTCGCGAGATATGGGAGTTTGAAGTTAAGGAATGGTTGAGATAACAATCAAAATTTTCCCAAGTCTGATACTCGAAACCAATAACTACAAAGGCCTAGGGGAAAAATACACATACCTTTGCAATCGGGCGAGTTTCTACATTCAGATGCAACAGGAATTTCCCGAGCTCGTCAATCCGTTCGCGAGATATGGGAGTTTGAAATTAAGGAACGGTTGAGAAACAATCACAATTTTCGCAAGTCTGATACTCGAAACCAATAACTACTGTGGCCTAGGGGAAAAATACACATACCTTTGTAATCGGGCGAGTTTCTACTTTCAGATGCAACAGGAATTTCTCGAGTTCGTCAATCCGTTCGCGAGATATGGGAGTTTGAAGTTAAGGAATGGTTGAGAAACCATCAAAATTTTCCCAAGTCTGATACTCGAAACCAATACTACAAAGGCCTAGGGGAAAAATACACATACCTTTGTAATCGGGCGAGTTTCTACTTTCAGATGCAACAGGAATTTCTCGAGCTCGTCAATCCGTTCGCGAGATATGGAAGTTTGAAATTAAGGAACGGTTGAGAAACCATAAAAATTTTCGCAAGTCTGATACTCGAAACCAATAACTACTATGGCCTAGGGCAAAAATACACATACCGTTGTAATCGGGCGAGTTTCTACTTTCAGATGCAACAGGAATTTCTCGAGTTCGTCAGTCCGTTCGCGAGATATGGGAGTTTGAAGTTAAGGAATGGTTGAGATAACAATCAAAATTTTCCCAAGTCTGATACTCGAAACCAATAACTACAAAGGCCTAGGGGAAAAATACACATACCTTTGCAATCGGGCGAGTTTCTACATTCAGATGCAACAGGAATTTCTCGAGCTCGTCAATCCGTTCGCGAGATATGGGAGATTGAAATTAAGGAACGGTTGAGAAACAATCACAATTTTCGCAAGTCTGATACTCGAAACCAATAACTACTGTGGCCTTGGGGAAAAATACACATACCTTTGTAATCGGGCGAGTTTCTACTTTCAGATGCAACAGGAATTTCTCGAGTTCGTCAATCCGTTCGCGAGATATGGGAGTTTGAAGTTAAGGAATGGTTGAAAAACCATCAAAATTTTCACAAGTCTGATACTCGAAACCAATACTACAAAGGCCTAGGGGAAAAATACACGTACTGTTGTAATCGGGCGAGTTTCTTCTTCCAGACGCAACCGGAATTTCTCGAGCTCGTCAATCCGTTCGCGAGATATGGGAGTTTGAAGTTAAGGAATGGTTGAGAAACCATCAAAATTTTCGCAAGTCTGATACTCGAAACAAATAACTACAAAGGCTTAGGGGAAAAATACACATACCGTTGTAATCGGGAGAGTTTCTTCTTCCAGACGCAACCGGAATTTCTCGAGCTCGTCAATCCGTTCGCGAGATATGGACGTTTGAAATTAAGGAACGGTTGAGAAACCATCAAAATTTTCGAAATTCTGATACTAGAAACGAATAACTGGAATGACCTAGGGGAAAAGTACACACACCATTGTAATCGGACGACTTTCTACTTTCAGATGCAACAGGAAATAATCCAGTTCGTCAATCCGTTCGCGAGATATGGGAGTTTGAAGTTAAGGAATAATTGAGAAACCATCAAAATTTTCGCAAGTCTGATACTCGAAACCAATAACTACAACGGCCTAGGGGAAAAAAAAACATACCTCTGTAATCGGGCGAGTTTCTACTTTCAGATGCAACAGGAATTTCTCGAGCTCGTCAATCCGTTCGCGAGATATGGAAGTTTGAAATTAAGGAACGGTTGAGAAACCATAAAAATTTTCGCAAGTCTGATACTCGAAACCAATAACTACAAAGGCCTAGGGGAAAAATACACATACCTTTGCAATCGGGCGAGTTCCTACTTTCAGATGCAACAGGAATTTCTCGAGCTCGTCAATCCGTTCGTGAGATATGGGAGTTTGAAATTAAGGAACGGTTGAGAAACAATCACAATTTTCGCAAGTCTGATACTCGAAACCAATAACTACTGTGGCCTAGGGGAAAAATACACATACCTTTGTAATCGGGCGAGTTTCTACTTTCAGATGCAACAGGAATTTCTCGAGTTCGTCAATCCGTTCGCGAGATATGGGAGTTTGAAGTTAAGGAATGGTTGAGAAACCATCAAAATTTTCGCAAGTCTGATACTCGAAACCAATAACTACAAAGGCCTAGGGGAAAAATACACATACCATTGCAATCGGGCGAGTTTCTACTTTCAGATGCAACAGGAATTTCTCGAGCTCGTCAATCCGTTCGCGAGATATGGGAGATTGAAATTAAGGAACGGTTGAGAAACAATCACAATTTTCGCAAGTCTGAAACTCGAAACCAATAACTACTGTGGCCTAGGGGAAAAATACACATACCTTTGTAATCGGGCGAGTTTCTACTTTCAGATGCAACAGGAATTTCTCGAGCTCGTCAATCCGTTCGCGAGATATGGAAGTTTGAAATTAAGGAACGGTTGAGAAACCATAAAAATTTTCGCAAGTCTGATACTCGAAACCAATAACTACAAAGGCTTAGGGGAAAAATACACATACCGTTGTAATCGGGAGAGTTTCTTCGTCCAGATGCAACCGGAATTTCTCGTGTTCGTCAATCCGTTCGCGAGATATGGGAGTTTGAAGTTAAGGAATGTTTGAGAAACAATCACAATTTTCCCAAGTCGGATACTCGAAACCAATAACTACTGTGGCCTAGGGGAAAAATACACATACCTTTGTAATCGGGCGAGTTTCTACATTCAGATGCAACAGGAATTTCCCGAGCTCGTCAATCCGTTCGCGAGATATGGGAGTTTGAAATTAAGGAACGGTTGAGAAACAATCACAATTTTCGCAAGTCTGATACTCGAAACCAATAACTACTGTGGCCTAGGGGAAAAATACACATACCTTTGTAATCGGGCGAGTTTCTACTTTCAGATGCAACAGGAGTTTCTCGAGTTCGTCAATCCGTTCGCGAGATATGGGAGTTTGAAGTTAAGGAATGGTTGAGAAACCATCAAAATTTTCGCAAGTCTGATACTCGAAACCAATAACTACAAAGGCTTAGGGGAAAAATACACATACCGTTGTAATCGGGAGAGTTTCTTCTTCCAGATGTAACCGGAATTTCTCATATTCGTCAATCCGTTCGCGAGATATGGGAGTTTGAAGTTAAGGAATGTTTGAGAAACAATTACAATTTTCGCAAGTCGGATACTCGAAACCAATACTACTGTGGCCTAGGGGAAAAATACACTTACCTTTGTAATTGGGAGAGTTTCTTCTTCCAGATGCAACCGGAATTTCTCGTGTTGGTCAATCCGTTCGCGAGATATGGGAGTTTGAATCTAAGGAATGGTTGAGAAACCATCACAATTTTCGCAAGTCTGATACTCGAAACCAATAACTACTATGGCCTAGGGCAAAAATACACATACCTTTGTAATCGGGCGAGTTTCTACTTTCAGATGCAACAGGAATTTCTCGAGTTCGTCAATCCGTTCGCGAGATATGGGAGTTTGAAGTTAAGGAATGGTTGAGATAACAATCAAAATTTTCCCAAGTCTGATACTCGAAACCAATAACTACAAAGGCCTAGGGGAAAAATACACATACCTTTGCAATCGGGCGAGTTTCTACATTCAGATGCAACAGGAATTTCCCGAGCTCGTCAATCCGTTCGCGAGATATGGGAGTTTGAAATTAAGGAACGGTTGAGAAACAATCACAATTTTCGCAAGTCTGATACTCGAAACCAATAACTACTGTGGCCTAGGGGAAAAATACACATACCTTTGTAATCGGGCGAGTTTCTACTTTCAGATGCAACAGGAATTTCTCGAGTTCGTCAATCCGTTCGCGAGATATGGGAGTTTGAAGTTAAGGAATGGTTGAGAAACCATCAAAATTTTCCCAAGTCTGATACTCGAAACCAATACTACAAAGGCCTAGGGGAAAAATACACATACCTTTGTAATCGGGCGAGTTTCTACTTTCAGATGCAACAGGAATTTCTCGAGCTCGTCAATCCGTTCGCGAGATATGGAAGTTTGAAATTAAGGAACGGTTGAGAAACCATAAAAATTTTCGCAAGTCTGATACTCGAAACCAATAACTACTATGGCCTAGGGCAAAAATACACATACCGTTGTAATCGGGCGAGTTTCTACTTTCAGATGCAACAGGAATTTCTCGAGTTCGTCAGTCCGTTCGCGAGATATGGGAGTTTGAAGTTAAGGAATGGTTGAGATAACAATCAAAATTTTCCCAAGTCTGATACTCGAAACCAATAACTACAAAGGCCTAGGGGAAAAATACACATACCTTTGCAATCGGGCGAGTTTCTACATTCAGATGCAACAGGAATTTCTCGAGCTCGTCAATCCGTTCGCGAGATATGGGAGATTGAAATTAAGGAACGGTTGAGAAACAATCACAATTTTCGCAAGTCTGATACTCGAAACCAATAACTACTGTGGCCTTGGGGAAAAATACACATACCTTTGTAATCGGGCGAGTTTCTACTTTCAGATGCAACAGGAATTTCTCGAGTTCGTCAATCCGTTCGCGAGATATGGGAGTTTGAAGTTAAGGAATGGTTGAAAAACCATCAAAATTTTCACAAGTCTGATACTCGAAACCAATACTACAAAGGCCTAGGGGAAAAATACACGTACTGTTGTAATCGGGCGAGTTTCTTCTTCCAGACGCAACCGGAATTTCTCGAGCTCGTCAATCCGTTCGCGAGATATGGGAGTTTGAAGTTAAGGAATGGTTGAGAAACCATCAAAATTTTCGCAAGTCTGATACTCGAAACAAATAACTACAAAGGCTTAGGGGAAAAATACACATACCGTTGTAATCGGGAGAGTTTCTTCTTCCAGACGCAACCGGAATTTCTCGAGCTCGTCAATCCGTTCGCGAGATATGGACGTTTGAAATTAAGGAACGGTTGAGAAACCATCAAAATTTTCGAAATTCTGATACTAGAAACGAATAACTGGAATGACCTAGGGGAAAAGTACACACACCATTGTAATCGGACGACTTTCTACTTTCAGATGCAACAGGAAATAATCCAGTTCGTCAATCCGTTCGCGAGATATGGGAGTTTGAAGTTAAGGAATAATTGAGAAACCATCAAAATTTTCGCAAGTCTGATACTCGAAACCAATAACTACAACGGCCTAGGGGAAAAAAAAACATACCTCTGTAATCGGGCGAGTTTCTACTTTCAGATGCAACAGGAATTTCTCGAGCTCGTCAATCCGTTCGCGAGATATGGAAGTTTGAAATTAAGGAACGGTTGAGAAACCATAAAAATTTTCGCAAGTCTGATACTCGAAACCAATAACTACAAAGGCCTAGGGGAAAAATACACATACCTTTGCAATCGGGCGAGTTCCTACTTTCAGATGCAACAGGAATTTCTCGAGCTCGTCAATCCGTTCGTGAGATATGGGAGTTTGAAATTAAGGAACGGTTGAGAAACAATCACAATTTTCGCAAGTCTGATACTCGAAACCAATAACTACTGTGGCCTAGGGGAAAAATACACATACCTTTGTAATCGGGCGAGTTTCTACTTTCAGATGCAACAGGAATTTCTCGAGTTCGTCAATCCGTTCGCGAGATATGGGAGTTTGAAGTTAAGGAATGGTTGAGAAACCATCAAAATTTTCGCAAGTCTGATACTCGAAACCAATAACTACAAAGGCCTAGGGGAAAAATACACATACCATTGCAATCGGGCGAGTTTCTACTTTCAGATGCAACAGGAATTTCTCGAGCTCGTCAATCCGTTCGCGAGATATGGGAGATTGAAATTAAGGAACGGTTGAGAAACAATCACAATTTTCGCAAGTCTGAAACTCGAAACCAATAACTACTGTGGCCTAGGGGAAAAATACACATACCTTTGTAATCGGGCGAGTTTCTACTTTCAGATGCAACAGGAATTTCTCGAGCTCGTCAATCCGTTCGCGAGATATGGAAGTTTGAAATTAAGGAACGGTTGAGAAACCATAAAAATTTTCGCAAGTCTGATACTCGAAACCAATAACTACAAAGGCTTAGGGGAAAAATACACATACCGTTGTAATCGGGAGAGTTTCTTCGTCCAGATGCAACCGGAATTTCTCGTGTTCGTCAATCCGTTCGCGAGATATGGGAGTTTGAAGTTAAGGAATGTTTGAGAAACAATCACAATTTTCCCAAGTCGGATACTCGAAACCAATAACTACTGTGGCCTAGGGGAAAAATACACATACCTTTGTAATCGGGCGAGTTTCTACATTCAGATGCAACAGGAATTTCCCGAGCTCGTCAATCCGTTCGCGAGATATGGGAGTTTGAAATTAAGGAACGGTTGAGAAACAATCACAATTTTCGCAAGTCTGATACTCGAAACCAATAACTACTGTGGCCTAGGGGAAAAATACACATACCTTTGTAATCGGGCGAGTTTCTACTTTCAGATGCAACAGGAGTTTCTCGAGTTCGTCAATCCGTTCGCGAGATATGGGAGTTTGAAGTTAAGGAATGGTTGAGAAACCATCAAAATTTTCGCAAGTCTGATACTCGAAACCAATAACTACAAAGGCTTAGGGGAAAAATACACATACCGTTGTAATCGGGAGAGTTTCTTCTTCCAGATGTAACCGGAATTTCTCATATTCGTCAATCCGTTCGCGAGATATGGGAGTTTGAAGTTAAGGAATGTTTGAGAAACAATTACAATTTTCGCAAGTCGGATACTCGAAACCAATACTACTGTGGCCTAGGGGAAAAATACACTTACCTTTGTAATTGGGAGAGTTTCTTCTTCCAGATGCAACCGGAATTTCTCGTGTTGGTCAATCCGTTCGCGAGATATGGGAGTTTGAATCTAAGGAATGGTTGAGAAACCATCACAATTTTCGCAAGTCTGATACTCGAAACCAATAACTACTATGGCCTAGGGCAAAAATACACATACCTTTGTAATCGGGCGAGTTTCTACTTTCAGATGCAACAGGAATTTCTCGAGTTCGTCAATCCGTTCGCGAGATATGGGAGTTTGAAGTTAAGGAATGGTTGAGATAACAATCAAAATTTTCCCAAGTCTGATACTCGAAACCAATAACTACAAAGGCCTAGGGGAAAAATACACATACCTTTGCAATCGGGCGAGTTTCTACATTCAGATGCAACAGGAATTTCCCGAGCTCGTCAATCCGTTCGCGAGATATGGGAGTTTGAAATTAAGGAACGGTTGAGAAACAATCACAATTTTCGCAAGTCTGATACTCGAAACCAATAACTACTGTGGCCTAGGGGAAAAATACACATACCTTTGTAATCGGGCGAGTTTCTACTTTCAGATGCAACAGGAATTTCTCGAGTTCGTCAATCCGTTCGCGAGATATGGGAGTTTGAAGTTAAGGAATGGTTGAGAAACCATCAAAATTTTCCCAAGTCTGATACTCGAAACCAATACTACAAAGGCCTAGGGGAAAAATACACATACCTTTGTAATCGGGCGAGTTTCTACTTTCAGATGCAACAGGAATTTCTCGAGCTCGTCAATCCGTTCGCGAGATATGGAAGTTTGAAATTAAGGAACGGTTGAGAAACCATAAAAATTTTCGCAAGTCTGATACTCGAAACCAATAACTACTATGGCCTAGGGCAAAAATACACATACCGTTGTAATCGGGCGAGTTTCTGCTTTCAGATGCAACAGAAATTTCTGGAGTTCGTCAATCCGTTCGCGAGATATGGGAGTTTGAAGATAAGGAATGGTTAAGAAACCATCAAAATTTTCGCAAGTCTGATACTCGAAACCAATAACTGGAATGGCCTAGGGGAAAAGTACACATACCGTTCTAATGGGGCAAGCTTCTACTTTCAGATGCAACAGGAATTTCTCGATTTCCTCAATCCGTTCACGAGATATGGGAGTTTGAAGTTAAGGAATGGTTGAGAAACCATCAAAGTTTTCGCAAGTCTGATACTCGAAACCAATAACTGGAATGGCCTAGGGGAAAAGTACACATACCGTTCTAATGGGGCAAGCTTCTACTTTCAGATGCAACAGGAATTTCTCGATTTCCTCAATCCGTTCACGAGATATGGGAGTTTGAAGTTAAGGAATGGTTGAGAAACCATCAAAATTTTCGCAAGTCTGATACTCGAAACCATTAACTACTACGGCCTAGGGCAAAAATACACATACCCTTGTAATCGGGCGAGTTTCTGCTTTCAGATGCAACAGAAATTTCTGGAGTTCGTCAATCCGTTCGCGAGATATGGGAGTCCGAAATTAAGGAATGGTTGAGAAACCATCAAAGTTTTCGCAAGTCTGATACTCGAAACCAATAACTACTATGGTCTAGAGCAAAAATACACATACCGTTGTAATGGGGCGAGTTTCTATTTTCAGATGCAACAGGAATTTTTCGAGTTCGTCAATCCGTTCGCGAGATATGGGAATTTGAAGTTAAGGAATGGTTGATAAACCATAAAAATTTACGCGAATCTGATACTCGAAATCAATAACTACTATGGCCTAGGGCAAAAATACACATACCGTTGTAATCGGGCGAGTTTCTGCTTTCAGATGCAACAGGAATTTCTCGAGTTCGTCAATCGGTTCGCGAGAAATGGGAGTTTGAATTTAAGGAATGGTTGAGAGTCCATTAAAATTTTCGCAAGTCTGATACTCGAAACCAATAACTGGAATGGCCTAGGGGAAAAGTACGCACACCATTGTAATCGGGCGAGTTTCTGGCTTCAGATGCAATAGGAATTTCTCGAGTTCGTCAATCCGTTCGCGAGATATGGGAGTTTGAAGTTAAGGAATGGTTGGGAAACCATCAAAATTTTCGGAATCTGATACTCGAAACCAATAACTACTACGGTCTAGGGCAAAAATACACATACCGTTGTAATGGGGCGAGCTTCTACTTTCAGATGCAACAGGAACTTCTCGATTTCCTCAATCTGTTCACGAGATATGGGAGTTTGAAGTTAAGGAATGGTTGATAAACCATCAAAGTTTCCGCAAGTCTGATACTCGAAACCAATAACTACTATGGTCCAGAGCCAAAATACACATACCGTTGTAATCGGGCGAGTTTCTACTTTCAGATGCAACAGGAATTTCTCGAGTTCGTCAATCGGTTCGCGAGATATGGGAGTTTGAAATTAAGGAATGGTTGAGAAACCATCAAAATTTTCGGAATCTGATACTCGAACCCAATAACAGGAATGGCCTAGGGCAAAAATACACATACCGTTGTAATCGGGCGAGTTTCTACTTTCAGATGTAACTGGAATTTCTCGATTTCCTCAATCCGTTCGTGGGATATGGGAGTTTGAAGCTAAGAAATGGTTGAGAAAACATCAAAATTTTCGCAAGTCTGATACTCGAAACCAATAACTACTATGGCCTAGGGCAAAAATACACATACCGTTGTAATGGGGCGAGCTTCTACATTCAGATGCAACAGGAATTTCTCGATTTCCTCAATCCGTTCGTGAGATATGGGAATTTGAAGTTAAGGAATGGTTGAGAAACCATAAAAATTTTCGCGTGTCTGATACTCGAAATCAATAACTACTATGACCTAGGGCAAAAATACACATACCGTTGTAATCGGGCGAGTTTCTGCTTTCAGATGCAACAGGAATTTCTCGAGTTCGTCAATCCGTTCGCGAGATATGGGAGTTTGAAGTTAAGGAGTGGTTGAGAAACCATCAAAATTTCGCAAATCTGATACTCGAAACCAATAACTACTATGGCCTAGGGCAAAAATACACATACCGTTGTAATCGGGCGAGTTTCTGCTTTCAGACGCAACAGGAATTTCTCGAGTACGTCAATCCGTTCGCGAGACATGGGAGTTTGAATTTAAGGAATGGTTGAGAAACCATCAAAATTTTCGCAAGTCTGATACTCGAAACCAATAACTACAATGGCCAAGGGGAAAAATACACATACCGTTGTAATCGGGCGAGTTTCTACTTTCAGATGCAATAGGAATTTCTCGATATCCTCAATCCGTTCGTGAGATATGGGAATTTGAAGTTAAGGAATGGTTGAGAAACATTAAAAATTTACGCGAGCCTGATACTCGAAATCAATAACCACTATGGCCTAGGGCAAAAATACTCATACCGTTGTAATCGGGCGAGTTGCTACTTTCAGATGCAACAGGAATTTCTCGAGTTCGTCAATCGGTTCGCGAGAAATGGGAGTTTGAATTTAAGGAATGGTTGAGAGTCCATTAAAATTTTCGCAAGTCTGATACTCGAAACCAATAACTGGAATGGCCTAGGGGAAAAGTACACACACCATTGTAATCGGGCGAGTTTCTGCCTTCAGATGCAATAGGAATTTCTCGAGTTCGTCAATCCGTTCGCGAGATATGCGAGTTTGAAATTAAGGAATGGTTGAGAAACCATCAAAATTTACGCAAGTCTGATAATGGAAACCAATAACTACTATGGTCTCGAGCAAAAATACACATACCGTTGTAATCGGGCGAGTTGCTACTTTCAGATGCAACAGGAATTTCTCGAGTTCGTCAATCGGTTCGCGAGAAATGGGAGTTTGAATTTAAGGAATGGTTGAGAGTCCATTAAAATTTTCGCAGGTCTGATACTCGAAACCAATAACTGGAATGGCCTAGGGGAAAAGTACACACACCATTGTAATCGGGCGAGTTTCTGCCTTCAGATGCAATAAGAATTTCTCGAGTTCGTCAATCCGTTCGCGCGATATGGGAGTTTGAAGTTAAGGAATGGTTGAGAGTCTATTAAAATTTTCGCAAGTCTGATACTCGAAACCAATAACTGGAATGGCCTAGGGGAAAAGTACACACACCATTGTAATCGGGCGAGTATCTACTTTCAGATGCAACCGGAATTTTTCGAGTTCCTCAATCCGTTCGCGAGATATGGGGGTTTGAAGTTAAGGAATGGTTGAGAAACCATCAAAATTTCCGCAATTCTGATACTCGAAAACAATAACTACAATGGCCTAGGGGAAAAATACACATACAGTTGTAATCGGGCGAGTTTCTACTTTCAGAAGCAACCGGAATTTCTCGAGTTCGTCAATCCGCTCGCGAGATATGGGAGTTTGAAGTTAAGGAATGGTTGAGAAACCATCAAAATTTTCGCAATTCTGATACTCGAAACCAATAACTACTATGGCCTAGGGCAAAGATACGCATACCGTTGTAATTGGGCTAGCTTCTACTTTTAGATGCAAGAGGAATTTCTCGAGTTCGTCAATCCGTTCGCGAGATATGGGAGTTTGAAGTTCTGGAATGGTTGAGTAACCATCAAAATTTTCGCAAGTCTGATACTCGAAACCAATAACTACTATGGTCTAGGGCAAAAATACACATACCGTTGTAATCGGGCGAGTTTCTGCTTTCAGATGCAACAGGAATTTCTCGAGTTCGTCAATGCGTTCGCGAGATATGCGAGTTTCAAATTAAGGGATGGTTGAGAAACCATCAAAATTTTTGCGAGTCTGATACTCGCAACCAATAACTACAATGGCCTAGGGGAAAAATACTTGTACCATTGTAATCGGGAGAGTTTCTACTTGCAGACGCAACAGGAATTTCTCTATTTCCTCAGTCCATTCGAGAAATATGGGAATTTGAAGTTAAGGAACGGTTGAGAAACCATAAAAATTTGCGGAATCTGATACCCGAAACCAATAACTACTATGGTCTAGGGTAAAGATACACATACAGTTGTAATCGGGCGAGTTTCTGCTTTCAGATTCAACAGGAATTTCTCGAGTTCGTCAATCCGTTCGCGAGATATGGGAGTTTGAATTTAGGGAATGGTTGAGAAACCATCAAAATTTTCGCAATTCTGATACTCGAAACCAATAACTGCAATGGCCTAGGGGAAAAATTCACATACCGTTGTAATCGGGCGAGTTTCTACTTTCAGATGCAACCGGAATTTCTCGAGTTCGTCAATCCGCTCGCGAGATATGGGAGTTTGAAGTTAAAGAATGGTTGAGTAACCATCAAAATTTTCGCAAGTCTGATACTCGAAACCAATAACTACTATGGTCTAGGGCAAAAATACACATACCGTTGTAATCGGGCGAGTTTCTGCTTTCAGATGCAACAGGAATTTCTCGAGTTCCTCAATCCGTTCGCGAGATATGCGTGTTTGAAGTTAAGGAATGGTTGAGAAGCCATCAAAATTTTCGCAAGTCTGATACTCGAAACCAATAACTGGAATGGCCTAGGGGAAAAATTCACATACCGTTGTAATCGGGCGAGTTTCTACTTTCCGATGCAACCGGAATTTCTCGAGTTCGTCAATCCGCTCACGAGATATGGGAGTTTGAATTTAAGGAATGGTTGAGAAAACATCAAAATTTTCGCAAGTCTAATGCTAGAAACGAATGACTGGAATGGCCTATGGGAAAAGTACAGACACCGTTGTAATCGGGCGAGTTTCTAGTATCAGATGCAACAGAAATTTTTCGGATTCGTCAATCCGTTCGCGCGATATGGGAGTTTGAAGTTAAGGAATGGTTGAGAAACCATCAAAATTTCCGCAATTCTGATACCCGAAAACAATAACTACAATGGCCTAGGGGAAAAATACACATACAGTTGTAATCGGGTGAGTTTCTACTTTCAGAAGCAACCGGAATTTCTCGAGTTCGTCAATCCGCTCGCGAGAAATGGGAGTTTGAATTTAAGGAATGGTTGAGAGTCCATTAAAATTTTCGCAGGTCTGATACTCGAAACCAATAACTGGAATGGCCTAGGGGAAAGGTACACACACCATTGTAATCGGGCGCGTTTCTACTTTCAGATGCAACAGGAATTTCCCGAGTTCGTCAATCCGTCCGCGAGATATGGGAGTTTGAAGTTAAGGAATGGTTGAGGGACCCTCAAAAGTTTCGCAAATCTGATACTCGAAACCAATAACTGGAATGGCCTAGGGGAGAAGTACACACACCATTGTAATCGGGCGAGTTACTACTTTCAGATGCAACAGGAATTTCTCGAGTTCGCCTATCCGTTCGCGCGATATGGGAGTTTGAAGTTAAGGAATGGTTGAGGAACCATCAAAATTTTCGCAAATCTGATGCTAGAAACGAATGACTGGAATGGCCTATGGGAAAAGTACAGACACCGTTGTAATCGGGCGAGTTTCTAGTATCAGATGCAACAGAAATTTTTCGGATTCGTCAATCCGTTCGCGAAATATCGGAGTTTGGATTTGAGAAATGGTTGAGAAACCATCAAAATTTTCGCAAGTCTGATACTCGAAACCAATAACTGGAATGGCCTAGGGGAAAGGTACACACACCATTGTAATCGGGCGCGTTTCTACTTTCAGATGCAACAGGAATTTCCCGAGTTCGTCAATGCGTCCGCGAGATATGGGAGTTTGAAGTTAAGGAATGGTTGAGAAACCATCAAAATTTTCGCAAGTCTAATGCTAGAAACGAATGACTGGAATGGCCTAGGGGAAAAGTACAGACACCATTGTAATCAGGCGAGCTTCTACTTTCAGATGCAACAGAAATTTTTCGGATTCGTCAATCCGTTTGCGAAATATCCAAGATTGGAGTTAAGAGATGGTTGAGAAACCATCAAAATTTTCGCAAGTCTGATGCTAGAAACGAACGATTGGAATGGCCTAGGGGAAAAGTACGGACCCCGTTGTAATCGGGCGAGTTTCTACTTTCAGATGCAACAGGAATTTCTCGAGTTCGTCAATCCGTTCGCGAGATATGGGAGTTTGAAGTTAAGGAATGGTTGAGGAACCATCAAAATTTTCGCAAATCTGATGCTAGAAACGAATGACTGGAACGGCCTAGGGGGAAAGTACAGACACCATTGTAATCGGGCGAGTTTCTACTTTCAGATGCAACCGGAATTTCTCGAGTTCGTCAATCCGATCGCGAGATATGGGAGTTTGAAGTTAAGGAATGGTTGAGAAACCATCAAAATTTTCGCAAGTCTGATACTCGAAACCAATAACTGCAATGGCTTAGCGGTAAAATAAACATACCGTTGTAATCGTGAGAGTTTCTACTTTCAGATGCAACAAAAACTTTTTGGATTCGTCAGTCCGTTCGCGAAATATCGGAGTTTGGACTTAAGCGATGGTTGAGAAACCATCAAAATTTTCGCAATTCTAATGCTAGAAACGAATAACTGGAATGGCCTAGGGGAAAAGTACAAATACCATTGTAATCGGGCGAGTTTCTACTTTCAGATGCAACAGGAATTTCTCGAGTTCGTCAATCCGTTCGCGAGATATGGGAGTTTGAAGTTAAGGAATGGTTGAGGAACCATCAAAATTTTCGCAAATCTGATGCTAGAAACGAATGACTGGAACGGCCTAGGGGGAAAGTACAGACACCATTGTAATCGGGCGAGTTTCTACTTTCAGATGCAACCGGAATTTCTCGAGTTCGTCAATCCGATCGCGAGATATGGGAGTTTGAAGTTAAGGAATGGTTGAGAAACCATCAAAATTTTCGCAAGTCTGATACTCGAAACCAATAACTGCAATGGCTTAGCGGTAAAATAAACATACCGTTGTAATCGTGAGAGTTTCTACTTTCAGATGCAACAAAAACTTTTTGGATTCGTCAGTCCGTTCGCGAAATATCGGAGTTTGGACTTAAGCGATGGTTGAGAAACCATCAAAATTTTCGCAATTCTAATGCTAGAAACGAATAACTGGAATGGCCTAGGGGAAAAGTACAAATACCATTGTAGTCGGGCGAGTTTCTACTTTCAGATGCAACAGGAATTTCTCGAGTTCGTCAATCCGTTCGCGAGATATGGGAGTTTGAAGTTAAGGAATGGTTGAGGAACCATCAAAATTTTCGCAAATCTGATGCCAGAAACGAATGACTGGAATGGCCTAGGGGGAAAGTACAGACACCATTGTAATCGGGCGAGTTTCTACTTTCAGATGCAACCGGAATTTCTCGAGTTCGTCAATCCGTTTGCGAAATATCCAAGATTGGAGTTAAGAGATGGTTGAGAAACCATCAAAATTTTCGCAAGTCTGATGCTAGAAACGAATGATTGGAATGGCCTAGGGGAAAAGTACAGACCCCGTTGTAATCGGGCGAGTTTCTACTTTCAGATGCAACAGGAATTTCTCGAGTTCGTCAATCCGTTCGCGAGATATGGGAGTTTGAAGTTAAGGAATGGTTGAGGAACCATCAAAATTTTCGCAAATCTGATGCTAGAAACGAATGACTGGAATGGCCTAGGGGGAAAGTACAGACACCATTGTAATCGGGCGAGTTTCTACTTTCAGATGCAACCGGAATTTCTCGAGTTCGTCAATCCGATCGCGAGATATGGGAGTTTGAAGTTAAGGAATGGTTGAGAAACCATCAAAATTTTCGCAAGTCTGATACTCGAAACCAATAACTGCAATGGCTTAGCGGTAAAATAAACATACCGTTGTAATCGTGAGAGTTTCTACTTTCAGATGCAACAAAAACTTTTTGGATTCGTCAGTCCGTTCGCGAAATATCGGAGTTTGGACTTAAGCGATGGTTGAGAAACCATCAAAATTTTCGCAATTCTAATGCTAGAAACGAATAACTGGAATGGCCTAGGGGAAAAGTACAAATACCATTGTAGTCGGGCGAGTTTCTACTTTCAGATGCAACAGGAATTTCTCGAGTCCGTCAATCCGTTCGCGAGATATGGGAGTTTGAAGTTAAGGAATGGTTGAGGAACCATCAAAATTTTCGCAAATCTGATGCCAGAAACGAATGACTGGAATGGCCTAGGGGGAAAGTACAGACACCATTGTAATCGAGCGAGTTTCTACTTTCAGATGCAACCGGAATTTCTCGAGTTCGTCAATCCGATCGCGAGATATGGGAGTTTGATGTTAAGGAATGGTTGAGAAACCATCAAAATTTTCGCAATTCTAATACTCGAAACCAATAACTGGAATGGCCTAGGGGAGAAGTACACACACCATTGTAATCGGGCGAGTTTCTAGTTTCAGATACAACAGGAATTTTTCGGATGCGTCAATCCGTTCGCGAGATATGGGAATTTGAAGTTAAGGAATGGTTGAGAAACCATCAAAATTTTCGCAAGTCTGATACTCGAAACTGATAACTGGGATCGCCTAGGGGAAAAGTTCACACACCGTTGTAATCGGGCGAGTATCTACTTTCAGATGCAACCGGAATTTCTCGAGTTCGTCAATCCGTTCGCAAGATATGGGGGTTTGAAGTTAAGGAATGGTTGAGAAACCATCAAAATTTTCGCAATTCTGATACTCTAAACCAATAACTACAATGGCCTAGGGGAAAAATACACATACCGTTGTAATCGGGCAAGTATCTACTTTCAGATGCAACCGGAATTTCTCGAGTTCCTCAATCCGTTCGCGAGATATGGGGGTTTGAAGTTAAGGAATGGTTGAGAAACCATCAAAATTTCCGCAATTCTGATACTCGAAAACAATAACTACAATGGCCTAGGGGAAAAATACACATACAGTTGTAATCGGGCGAGTTTCTACTTTCAGAAGCAACCGGAATTTCTCGAGTTCGTCAATCCGCTCGCGAGATATGGGAGTTTGAAGTTAAGGAATGGTTGAGAAACCATCAAAATTTTCGCAATTCTGATACTCGAAACCAATAACTACAATTGCCTAGGGGAAAAATACACATAGCGTTGTAATCGGGCGAGTTTCTACTTTCAGATGCAACAGGAATTTCCGAGTTCGTCTATCCCTTCGCGAGATATGGGAGTTTGAAGTTAAGGAATGGTTGGGAAACCATCTAAATTTTCGCAAGTCTGATACTCGAAACTAATAACTGGAATGGCCTAGGGGAAAAGCACATACACCATCGCAAACGGGCGAGTTTCTATTTTCAGATGCAACTGGTATTTCTCGATTTCGTCAGTCCGTTCGCGAGATATGGGAGTTTGAAGTTTAGGAATGGTTGAGAAACCATTAAAATTTCCGCAAGTCTGATACTCGAAACCAATAACTACAATGGCCTAGGGGAAAAATACACATACCGTTGTAATCGGGCGAGTTTTTGCTTTCAGATGCGTCAGGAATTTCTCGAGTTCGTCAATCCGTTCGCGAGATATGGGAGCTTTAATTTAAGGAATGGTTGAGAATCCATCAAAATTTTCGGAAACTGATACTCGAAACCAGTAACCACTATGGTCTAGGGCAAAAATACACATACCGTTGTAATCGGGCGAGTTTCTACTTTCAGAAGCAACCGGAATTTCTCGAGTTCGTCAATCCGCTCGCGAGATATGGGAGTTTGAAGTTAAGGAATGGTTGAGGAACCATCAAAATTTTCGCAAGTCTGATACTCGAAACCAATAACTGCAATGGCTTAGCGGTAAAATAAACATACCGTTGTAATCGTGAGAGTTTCTACTTTCAGATGCAACAAAAACTTTTTGGATTCGTCAGTCCGTTCGCGAAATATCGGAGTTTGGACTTAAGCGATGGTTGAGAAACCATCAAAATTTTCGCAATTCTAATGCTAGAAAAGAATAACTGGAGTGGACTAAGGGAAAAGTACACACACCATTGTAATCGGGCGAGTTTCTACTTTCAGATGCAACAGGCACATTTCGGATGCGTCAATCCTTTCGCGAGATATGGGAATTTGAAGTTAAGGAGTGGTTGAGAAACCATCAAAATTTTCGCAAGTCTGATACTCGAAACTAATAACTGGAATGGCCTATGGGAAAAGTACACACACCGTTGTAATCGGGCCAGTATCTACTTTCAGATGCAACCGGAAATTCTCGAGTTCGTCAATCCGTTCGCGAGATATGGGGGTTTGAAATTAAGGAATGGTTGATAACCATCAAAATTTTTGCAATTCTGATACTCGAAACCAATAACTACAATGGCCTAGGGGAAAAATACACATACTGTTGTAATCGGGGGAATTTCTACTTTCAGATGCAACAGAAATTTTTCGGATTCGTCAATCCGTTCGCGAAATATCGGTGTTTGGACTTAAGAGATGGTTGAGAAACCATCAAAATTTTCGCAATTCTGATGCTAGAAATGAATAACTGGAGTGGCCTAGGGGAAAAGTACACACACCATTGTAATCGGGCGAGTTTCTACTTTCAGATACAACAGGAACTTTTCGGATGCGTCAATCCGTTCGCGAGATATGGGAATTTGAAATTAAGCAGTGATTGAGAAACCATCAAAATTTTCGCAAGTCTGATACTCGAAACTAATAACTGGACTGGCCTAGGGGAAAAGTACACACACCATTGTAATCGGGCGAGTTTCTAATTTCAGATGCAACCGGAATTTCTCGAGTTCCTCAATCCGTTCGCGAGATATGCGAGTTTGAAGTTAAGGAATGGTTGAGAAACCATCAAAATTTTCGCAATTCTAATGCTAGAAAAGAATAACTGGAGTGGTCTAGGGGATAAGTACACACACCATTGTAATCGGGCGAGTTTCTACTTTCAGATGCAACAGGATTTTCTCGAGTTCGTCGATCCGTTCGCGAGATATGGGAGTTTGAAGTTAAGGAATGGTTGAGAAACCATCAAAGTTTTCGCAAGTCTGATGCTAGAAACGAATGATTAGAATGGCCTAGGGGAAAAGTACAGACCGCGTTGTAATCGGGCGAGTTTCTACTTTCAGATGCAACAGGAATTTCTCGAGTTCGTCAATCCGTTCGTGAGATATGGGAGTTTGAAGTTAAGGAATGGTTGAGGAACCATCAAAATTTTCGCAAATCTGATGCTAGAAACGAATGACTGGAATGGCCTAGGGGGAAAGTACGGACACCATTGTAATCGGGCGAGTTTCTACTTTCAGATGCAACCGGAATTTCTCGAGTTCGTCTATCCGATCGCGAGATATGGGAGTTTGGACTTAAGCGATGGTTGAGAAACCATTAAAATTTTCGCAATTCTAATGCTAGAAACGAATAACTGGAATGGCCTAGGGGAAAGGTACACATACCATTGTAGTCGGGCGAGTTTCTACTTTCAGATGCAACAGGAATTTCTCGAGTTCGTCAATCCGTTCGCGAGATATGGGAGTTTGAAGTTAAGGAATGGTTGAGGAACCATCAAAATTTTCGCAAATCTGATGCCAGAAACGAGTGACTGGAATGGCCTAGGGGGAAAGTACAGACACCATTGTAATCGGGCGAGTTTCTACTTTCAGATGCAACCGGAATTTCTCGAGTTCGTCAATCCGATCGCGAGATATGGGAGTTTGATGTTAAGGAATGGTTGAGAAACCATCAAAATTTTCGCAAGTCTGATACTCGAAACCAATAACTGCAATGGCTTAGCGGTAAAATAAACATACCGTTGTAATCGTGAGAGTTTCTACTTTCAGATGCAACAGGCACTTTTCGGATGCGTCAATCCTTTCGCGAGATATGGGAATTTGAAGTTAAGGAGTGGTTGAGAAACCATCAAAATTTTCGCAAGTCTGATACTCGAAACTAATAACTGGAATGGCCTATGGGAAAAGTACACACACCGTTGTAATCGGGCGAGTATCTACTTTCAGATGCAACCGGAAATTCTCGAGTTCGTCAATCCGTTCGCGAGATATGGGGGTTTGAAATTAAGGAATGGTTGATAACCATCAAAATTTTTGCAATTCTGATACTCGAAACCAATAACTACAATGGCCTAGGGGAAAAGTACACATACCGTTGTAATCGGGCGAGTATCTACATTCAGATGCAACCGGAATTTCTCGAGTTCGTCAATCCGTTCGCGAGATATGGGGGTTTGAAGTTAGGGAATGGTTGAGAAGCCATCAAAATTTTCGCAATTCTGATACTCGAAACCAATAACTACAATGGCCTAGGGGAAAAATACACATACTGTTGTAATCGGGGGAATTTCTACTTTCAGATGCAACAGAAATTTTTCGGATTCGTCAATCCGTTCGCGAAATATCGGTGTTTGGACTTAAGAGATGGTTGAGAAACCATCAAAATTTTCGCAATTCTGATGCTAGAAATGAATAACTGGAGTGGCCTAGGGGAAAAGTACACACACCATTGTAATCGGGCGAGTTTCTACTTTCAGATACAACAGGAACTTTTCGGATGCGTCAATCCGTTCGCGAGATATGGGAATTTGAAATTAAGTAGTGATTGAGAAACCATCAAAATTTTCGCAAGTCTGATACTCGAAACTAATAACTGGACTGGCCTAGGGGAAAAGTACACACACCATTGTAATCGGGCGAGTTTCTAATTTCAGATGCAACCGGAATTTCTCGAGTTCCTCAATCCGTTCGCGAGATATGCGAGTTTGAAGTTAAGGAATGGTTGAGAAACCATCAAAATTTTCGCAATTCTAATGCTAGAAAAGAATAACTGGAGTGGTCTAGGGGATAAGTACACACACCATTGTAATCGGGCGAGTTTCTACTTTCAGATGCAACAGGATTTTCTCGAGTTCGTCGATCCGTTCGCGAGATATGGGAGTTTGAAGTTAAGGAATGGTTGAGAAACCATCAAAATTTTCGCAAGTCTGATAGTCGAAACCAATAACTACAATGGCCTAGGGGAAAAGTACACACACCATTGTAATCGGGCGATTTTCTACTTTCAGATGCAACAGAAATTTTTCGGATTAATCAATCCGTTCGTGAAATATCGGAGTTTGGAATTAAGAGATGTTTGAGGAACCATCAAAATTTTCGCAAGTCTGATACTCGAAACCAATAACTGGAATGGCCTAGGGGAGAAGTACACACACCATTGTAATCGGGCGAGTTTCTACTTTCAGATACAACAGGAATTTTTCGGATGCGTCAATCCGTTCGCGAGATATGGGAATTTGAAGTTAAGGAATGGTTGAGAAACCATCAAAATTTTCGCAATTCTGATACTCGAAACCAATAACTACAATGGCCTAGGGGAAAAATACACATACCGTTGTAATCGGGCAAGTATCTACTTTCAGATGCAACCGGAATTTCTCGAGTTCCTCAATCCGTTCGCGAGATATGGGAGTTTGAAATTAAGGAATGGTTGAGAAACCATCAAAATTTTCGCAATTCTAATGCTAGAAAAGAATAACTGGAGTGGTCTAAGGGAAAAGTACACCCACCATTGTAATCGGGCGAGTTTCTACTTTCAGATGCAACAGGAACTTTTCGGATGCGTCAATCCGTTCGCGAGATATGGGAATTTGAAGTTAAGGAGTGGTTGAGAAGCCATCAAAATTTTCGCAAGTCTGATACTCGAAACCAATAACTGGAATGGCCTAGGGGAAAAATTCACATACCGTTGTAATCGGGCGAGTTTCTACTTTCCGATGCAACCGGAATTTCTCGAGTTCGTCAATCCGCTCGCGAGATATGGGAGTTTGAAATTAAGGAATGGTTGAAAAAACCATCAAAATTTTCGCAATTCTAATGCTAGAAAAGAATAACTGGAGTAGTCTAAGGGAAAAGTACACACACCATTGTAATCGGGCGAGTTTCTACTTTCAGATGCAACAGGAACTTTTCGGATGCGTCAATCCGTTCGCGAGATATGGGAATTTGAAGTTAAGGAGTGGTTGAGAAGCCATCAAAATTTTCGCAAGTCTGATACTCGAAACCAATAACTGGAATGGCTGAGGGGAAAAATTCACATACCGTTGTAATCGGGCGAGTTTCTACTTTCCGATGCAACCGGAATTTCTCGAGTTCGTCAATCCGCTCGCGAGATATGGGAGTTTGAATTTAAGGAATGGTTGAGAAACCTTCAAAATTTTTGCGGGTCTGATACTCGAAACGAATAACTACTATGGTCTAGGGCAAAAATACACATACCGTTGTAATCGGGCGAGTTTCTACTTTCAGATGCAACAGGAATTTCTCGAGTTCGTCTATCCGTTCGCGAGATATGGGAGTTTGAAGTTAAGTAATGGTTGAGAAACCATCAAAATTTTCGCAAGTCTGATGCTCGAAACTAATAACTGGAATGGCCTAGGGGAAAAGCACACACACCATTGTAATCGGGCGAGTTTCTACTTTCAGATGCAACAGGAATTTCTCGAGTTCGTCAATCCGTTCGCGAGATATGGGGGTTTGAAATTAAGGAATGGTTGATAACCATCAAAATTTTTGCAATTCTGATACTCGAAACCAATAACTACAATGGCCTAGGGGAAAAATACACATACCGTTGTAATCGGGCGAGTATCTACTTTCAGATGCAACCGGATTTTCTCGAGTTCGTCGATCCGTTCGCGAGATATGGGAGTTTGAAGTTAAGGAATGGTTGAGAAACCATCAAAATTTTCGCAAATCTGAGGCTCGAAACTAATAACTGGAATGGCCTAGGGGAAAAGCACACACACCATTGTAATCGGGCGAGTTTCTACTTTCAGATGCAACAGGAATTTCTCGAGTTCGTCAATCCGTTCGCGAGATATGGGGGTTTGAAGTTAGGGAATGGTTGAGAAACCATCAAAATTTTCGCAATTCTGATACTCGAAACCAATAACTACAATGGTTTAGGGGAAAAATACACATACCGTTGTAATCGAGCAAGTATCTACTTTCAGATGCAACCGGAATTTCTCGAGTTCGTCTATCCGTTCGCGAGATATGGGAGTTTGAAGTTAAGGAATGGTTGAGAAACCATCAAAATTTTCGCAAGTCTGATGCTCGAAACTAATAACTGGAATGGCCTAGGGGAAAAGCACACACACCATTGTAATCGGGCGAGTTTCTACTTTCAGATGAAACGGGATTTTCTCGAGTTCGTCGATCCGTTCGCGAGATATGGGAGTTTGAAGTTAAGGAATGGTTGAGAAACCATCAAAATTTTCGCAAATCTGAGGCTCGAAACTAATAACTGGAATGGCCTAGGGGAAAAGTTCACACACCGTTGTAATCGAGCGAGTATCTACTTTCAGATGCAACCGGAATTTCTCGAGTTCGTCAATCCGTTCGCAAGATATGGTGGTCTGAAGTTAAGGAATGGTTGAGAAACCATCAAAATTTTCGCAATTCTGATACTCGAAACCAATAACTGCAATGGTTTAGGGGAAAAATACACATACCGTTGTAAGCGAGCAAGTATCTACTTTCTGATGCAACCGGAATTTCTCGAGTTCGTCTATCCGTTCGCGAGATATGGGAGTTTGAAGTTAAGGAATGGTTGAGAAACCATCAAAATTTTCGCAAGTCTGATGCTCGAAACTAATAACTGGAATGGCCTAGGGGAAAAGCACACACACCATTGAAATCGGGCGAGTATCTACTTTCAGATGCAACAGGAATTTCTCGAGTTCGTCAATCCGTTCGCGAGATATGGGGGTTTGAAGTTAGGGAATGGTTGAGAAACCATCAAAATTTTCGCAATTCTGATACTCCAAACCAATAACTACAATGGCCTAGGGGAAAAATACACATTTCGTTGTAATCGGGGGAGTCTCTACTTTCAGATGCAACAGAAATTTTTCGGATTAATCAATCCGTTCGTGAAATATCGGAGTTTGGAATTAAGAGATCGTTGAGGAACCATCAAAATTTTCGCAAGTCTGATACTCGAAACCAATAACTGGAATGGCCTAGGGGAGAAGTACACACACCAATGTAATCGGGCGAGTTTCTACTTTCAGATACAACAGGAATTTTTCGGATGCGTCAATCCGTTCGCGAGATATGGGAATTTGAAGTTAAGGAATGGTTGAGAAACCATCAAAATTTTCGCAAGTCTGATACTCGAAACTAATAACTGGAATGGCCTAGGGGAAAAGTTCACACACCGCTGTAATCGAGAGAGTATCTACTTTCAGATGCAACCGGAATTTCACGAGCTCGTCAATCCGTTCGCAAGATATGGGGGTTTGAAGTTAAGGAATGGTTGAGAAACCATCAAAATTTTCGCAATTCTGATACTCGAAACCAATAACTACAATGGCCTAGGGGAAAAATACAAATACCGTTGTAATCGGGCAAGTATCTACTTTCAGATGCAACCGGAATTTCTCGAGTTCCTCAGTCCGTTCGCGAGATATGGGAGTTTGAAATTAAGGAATGTTTGAGAAACCATCAAAATTTTCGCAATTCTAATGCTAGAAAAGAATAACTGGAGTGGTCTAAGGGAAAAGTACACCCACCATTGTAATCGGGCGAGTTTCTACTTTCAGTTGCAACAGGAACTTTTCGGATGCGTCAATCCGTTCGCGAGATATGGGAATTTGAAGTTAAGGAGTGGTTGAGAAGCCATCAAAATTTTCGCAAGTCTGATACTCGAAACCAATAACTGGAATGGCCTAGGGGAAAAATTCACATACCGTTGTAATCGGGCGAGTTTCTACTTTCCGATGCAACCGGAATTTCTCGAGTTCGTCAATCCGCTCGCGAGATATGGGAGTTTGAAATTAAGTAATGGTTGAGAAACCATCAAAATTTTCGCAATTCTAATGCTAGAAAAGAATAACTGGAGTGGTCTAAGGGAAAAGTACACACACCATTATAATCGGGCGAGTTTCTACTTTCAGATGCACCAGGAACTTTTCGGATGCGTCAATCCGTTCGCGAGATATGGGAATTTGAAGTTAAGGAGTGGTTGAGAAGCCATCAAAATTTTCGCAAGTCTGATACTCGAAACCAATAACTGGAATGGCCTAGGGGAAAAATTCACATACCGTTGTAATCGGGCGAGTTTCTACTTTCCGATGCAACCGGAATTTCTCGAGTTCGTCTATCCGTTCGCGAGATATGGGAGTTTGAAGTTAAGTAATGGTTGAGAAACCATCAAAATTTTCGCAAGTCTGATGCTCGAAACTAATAACTGGAATGGCCTAGGGGAAAAGCACACGCACCATTGTATTCGGGCGAGTTTCTGCTTTCAGATGCAACAGGAATTTCTCGAGTTCGTCAATCCGTTCGCGAGATATGGGGGTTTGAAATTAAGGAATGGTTGATAACCATCAAAATTTTTGCAATTCTGATACTCGAAACCAATAACTACAATGGCCTAGGGGAAAAATACACATACCGTTGTAATCGGGCATGTATCTACTTTCAGATGCAACCGGAATTTCCCGAGTTCCTCAATCCGTTCGCGAGATATGGGGGTTTGAAGTTAAGGAATGGTTGAGAAACCATCAAAATTTTCGCAATTCTGATACTCGAAACCAATAACTACAATGGCCTAGGGAAAAATACACATACCGTTGTAATCGGGCGAGTTTCTACTTTCAGATGCAACAGACATTTTTCGGATTCGTCAATCCGTTCGCGAAATATCGGTGTTTGGACTTAAGAGATGGTTGAGAAACCATCAAAATTTTCGCAATTCTGATGCTAGAAATGAATAACTGGAGTGGCCTAGGGGAAAAGTACACACACCATTGTAATCGGGCGAGTTTCTACTTTCAGATGCAACAGGATTTTCTCGAGTTCGTCGATCCGTTCGCGAGATATGGGAGTTTGAAGTTAAGGAATGGTTGAGAAACCATCAAAATTTTCGCAAGTCTGATAGTCGAAACCAATAACTGGAATGGCCTAGGGGAAAAATTCACATACCGTTGTAATCGGGCGAGTTTCTACTTTCAGGCGCAACAGGAATTTTTCGGATTCATCAATCCGCTCGCGAGATATGGGAGTTTGGATTCAAGAAATGGTTGAGGAACCATAAAAATTTTCGCAATTCTGATGCTTGAAACGAATAACTAGAATGGCCTAGGGGAAAAATACATATACGGTTGTAATCGGGCGAGTTTGTACTTTCAGATGCAACAGGAATTTCTCGAGTTCCTCAATCCGTTCGCGAGATATGCGTGTTTGAATTTAAGGAATGTTTGAGAAGCCATCAAAATTTTCGCAAGTCTGATACTCGAAACCAATAACTGGAATGGCCTAGGGGAAAAGTACACACACCATTGTAATCGGGCGAGTTTCTACTTTCAGATGCAACAGGAATTTCTCGAGTTCGTCAATCCGTTCGCGAGATATGGGGGTTTGAAGTTAGGGAATGGTTGAGAAACCATCAAAATTTTCGCAATTCTGATACTCCAAACCAATAACTACAATGGCCTAGGGGAAAAATACACATATCGTTGTAATCGGGGGAGTCTCTACTTTCAGATGCAACAGAAATTTTTCGGATTAATCAATCCGTTCGTGAAATATCGGAGTTTGGAATTAAGAGATCGTTGAGGAACCATCAAAATTTTCGCAAGTCTGATACTCGAAACCAATAACTGGAATGGCCTAGGGGAAAAGGACACATACCGTTGTAATCGGGCGAGTTTATACTTTCAGCTGCAACAGGAATTTCTCGAGTTCGTCTATCCGTTCGCGAGATATAGGAGTTTGAAGTTAAGGAATGGTTGAGAAACCATCAAAATTTTCGCAAGTCTGATGCTCGAAACCAATAACTACTATGGTCTAGGGCAAAAATACACATACAGTTGTAATCGGGCGAGTTTCTGCTTTCAGATTCAACAGGAATTACTCGAGTTCGTCAATCCGTTCGCGAGATATGGGAGTTTGAAGTTAAGGAATGGTTGAGAAACCATCAAAATTTTCGCAAGTCTGATGCTAGAAACGAATGACTGGCATGGCCTAGGGGAAAAGTACACATACCATTGTAATCGGGCGAGTTTCTGCTGTCAGATGCAACAGGAATTTTCCGAGTTCGTCAATCCGTTCGCGAGATATGGGAGTTTGAAGTTAAGGTATGGTTGAGAAACCATCAAAATTTTCGCAAGTCTGATACTCGAAACAAATAACTACAGTGGCCTAGGTGAAAAATACACATACCGTTGTAGTCGGGCGAGTTTCTGCTTTTAGATGCGTCAGGAATTTCTCGAGTTCGTCAATCCGTTCGCGAGATATGGGAGTTTGAAGTTAAGGAATGGTTGAGAAACCATCAAAATTTTCGCAAGTCTGATACTCGAAACTAATAACTACAACGGCCTAGGGGAAAAGTACACACACCATTGTAATCGGGCGAGTTTCTACTTTCAGATGCAAAAGGAATTTCTCGAGTTCGACAATCCATTCGCGAGATATGGGAGTTTGAAGTTAAGGAATAATTGAGAAACCATCAAAATTTTCGCAAGTCTGATGCTAGAAACGAATGACTGTAATGGCCTAGGGGGAAAGTACACATACCATTGTAATCGCGCGAGTTTCTGCTGTCAGATGCAAAAGGAATTTCTCGAGTTCGACAATCCGTTCGCGAGATATGGGAGTTTGAAGTTAAGGAATGATTGAGAAACCATCAAAATTTTCGCAAACCTTATACTCGAAACTAATAACTGGAATGGCTTAGGGGAATAGTACACGCACAGCATTGTAACCGGGCGAGTTTCTACTTTCAGATGCAACCGGAATTTCTCGAGTTTGTCAATCCGTTCGCGAGATATGCGAGGTTGAAGTTAAGGAATGGTTGAGAAACCATAAAAATTTGCGGAATCTGATACTCGAAACAAATAACTACAGTGGCCTAGGTGAAAAATACACATACCGTTGTAATCGGGCGAGTTTCTGCTTTCAGATGCAACAGGAATTTCTCGAGTTCGTCAATCCGTTCGCGAGATATGGGAGTTTGAAATTAAGAAATGGTTGAGAAACGATCAAAATTTTTGCAAGTCTGATAATCGGAACCAATAACTACAATGGCCAAGGGGAAAAATACACACACAGTTGTAATCGGGCGAGTTTCTACTTTCAGATGCAAGAGGAATTTCTCGAGTTCCTCAGTCCGTTCGCGAGATATGGGAGTTTGAAATTAAGGAATGGTTGAGAAACCATCAAAATTTTCGCAATTCTAATGCTAGAAAAGAATAACTGGAGTGGTCTAAGGGAAAAGTACACCCACCATTGTAATCGGGCGAGTTTCTACTTTCAGTTGCAACAGGAACTTTTCGGATGCGTCAATCCGTTCGCGAGATATGGGAATTTGAAGTTAAGGAGTGGTTGAGAAGCCATCAAAATTTTCGCAAGTCTGATACTCGAAACCAATAACTGGAATGGCCTAGGGGAAAAATTCACATACCGTTGTAATCGGGCGAGTTTCTACTTTCCGATGCAACCGGAATTTCTCGAGTTCGTCAATCCGCTCGCGAGATATGGGAGTTTGAAATTAAGGAATGGTTGAGAAACCATCAAAATTTTCGCAATTCTAATGCTAGAAAAGAATAACTGGAGTGGTCTAAGGGAAAAGTACACACACCATTGTAATCGGGCGAGTTTCTACTTTCAGATGCAACAGGAACTTTTCGGATACGTCAATCCGTTCGCGAGATATGGGAATTTGAAGTTAAGGAGTGGTTGAGAAGCCATCAAAATTTTCGCAAGTCTGATACTCGAAACCAATAACTGGAATGGCCTAGGGGAAAAATTCACATACCGTTGTAATCGGGCGAGTTTCTACTTTCCGATGCGACCGGAATTTCTCGAGTTCGTCAATCCGCTCGCGAGATATGGGAGTTTGAATTTAAGGAATGGTTGAGAAACATTCAAAATTTTTGCAATTCTGATACTCGAAACCAATAACTACAATGGCCTAGGGGAAAAATACACATACCGTTGTAATCGGGCATGTATCTACTTTCAGATGCAACCGGAATTTCTCGAGTTCCTCAATCCGTTCGCGAGATATGGGGGTTTGAAGTCAAGGAATGGTTGAGAAACCATCAAAATTTTCGCAATTCTGATACTCGAAACCAATAACTACAATGGCCTAGGGAAAAATACACATACCGTTGTAATCGGGGGAGTTTCTACTTTCAGATGCAACAGAAATTTTTCGGATTCGTCAATCCGTTCGCGAAATATCGGTGTTTGGACTTAAGCGATGGTTGAGAAACGATCAAAATTTTCGAAATTCTGATGTTAGAAACGAATAACTGGAATGGCCTAGGGGAAAAGTACAGACACCATTGTAATCGGGCGAGTTTCTAGTTTCAGATGCAACAGGAATTACTCGAGTTCGTCGAGCCGTTCGCGAGATATGGGCGTTTGAATTTAAGGAATGGTTGAGAAACCATCAAAATTTTCGCAAGTCTGATACTAGAAACAAATAACTACAGTGGCCTAGGTGAAAAATACACATACCGTTGTAATCGGGCGAGTTTCTGCTTTTAGAGGCGTCAGGAATTACTCGAGGTCGTCAATACGTTTGCTAGATATGGGAGTTTGAAGTTAAGGAATGGTTGAGAAACCATCAAAATTTTCGCAAGTCTGATACTCGAAACCAATAACTGGAATGGCCTAGGGGAAAAATTCACATACCGTTGTAATCGGGCGAGTTTCTACTTTCCGATGCAACCGGAATTTCTCGAGTTCGTCAATCCGCTCGCGAGATATGGGAGTTTGAAATTAAGGAATGGTTGAGAAACCATCAAAATTTTCGCAATTCTAATGCTAGAAAAGAATAACTGGAGTGGTCTAAGGGAAAAGTACACACACCATTGTAATCGGGCGAGTTTCTACTTTCAGATGCAACAGGAACTTTTCGGATGCGCAATCCGTTCGCGAGATATGGGAATTTGAAGTTAAGGAGTGGTTGAGAAGCCATCAAAATTTTCGCAAGTCTGATACTCGAAACCAATAACTGGAATGGCTGAGGGGAAAAATTCACATACCGTTGTAATCGGGCGAGTTTCTACTTTCCGATGCAACCGGAATTTCTCGAGTTCGTCAATCCGCTCGCGAGATATGGGAGTTTGAATTTAAGGAATGGTTGAGAAACCTTCAAAATTTTTGCGGGTCTGATACTCGAAACGAATAACTACTATGGTCTAGGGCAAAAATACACATACCGTTGTAATCGGGCGAGTTTCTACTTTCAGATGCAACAGGAATTTCTCGAGTTCGTCTATCCGTTCGCGAGATATGGGAGTTTGAAGTTAAGTAATGGTTGAGAAACCATCAAAATTTTCGCAAGTCTGATGCTCGAAACTAATAACTGGAATGGCCTAGGGGAAAAGCACACACACCATTGTAATCGGGCGAGTTTCTACTTTCAGATGCAACAGGAATTTCTCGAGTTCGTCAATCCGTTCGCGAGATATGGGGGTTTGAAATTAAGGAATGGTTGATAACCATCAAAATTTTTGCAATTCTGATACTCGAAACCAATAACTACAATGGCCTAGGGGAAAAATACACATACCGTTGTAATCGGGCGAGTATCTACTTTCAGATGCAACCGGAATTTCTCGAGTTCGTCAATCCGTTCGCGAGATATGGGGGTTTGAAGTAAGGGAATGGTTGAGAAACCATCAAAATTTTCGCAATTCTGATTCACGAAACCAATAACTACAATGGCCTAGGGAAAAATACACATACCGTTGTAATCGGGGGAGTTTCTACTTTCAGATGCAACAGAAATTTTTCGGATTCGTCAATCCGTTCGCGAAATATCGGTGTTTGGACTTAAGGGATGGTTGAGAAACCATCAAAATTTTCGCAATTCTGATGCTAGAAATGAATAACTGGAGTGGCCTAGGGGAAAAGTACACACACCATTGTAATCGGGCGAGTTTCTACTTTCAGATGCAACGGGATTTTCTCGAGTTCGTCGATCCGTTCGCGAGATATGGGAGTTTGAAGTTAAGGAATGGTTGAGAAACCATCAAAATTTTCGCAAATCTGAGGCTCGAAACTAATAACTGGAATGGCCTAGGGGAAAAACACACACACCATTGTAATCGGGCGAGTTTCTACTTTCAGATGCAACAGGAATTTCTCGAGTTCGTCAATCCGTTCGCGAGATATGGGGGTTTGAAGTTAGGGAATGGTTGAGAAACCATCAAAATTTTCGCAATTCTGATACTCGAAACCAATAACTACAATGGTTTAGGGGAAAAATACACATACCGTTGTAATCGAGCAAGTATCTACTTTCAGATGCAACCGGAATTTCTCGAGTTCGTCTATCCGTTCGCGAGATATGGGAGTTTGAAGTTAAGGAATGGTTGAGAAACCATCAAAATTTTCGCAAGTCTGATGCTCGAAACTAATAACTGGAATGGCCTAGGGGAAAAGCACACACACCATTGTAATCGGGCGAGTTTCTACTTTCAGATGAAACGGGATTTTCTCGAGTTCGTCGATCCGTTCGCGAGATATGGGAGTTTGAAGTTAAGGAATGGTTGAGAAACCATCAAAATTTTCGCAAATCTGAGGCTCGAAACTAATAACTGGAATGGCCTAGGGGAAAAGTTCACACACCGTTGTAATCGAGCGAGTATCTACTTTCAGATGCAACCGGAATTTCTCGAGTTCGTCAATCCGTTCGCAAGATATGGTGGTTTGAAGTTAAGGAATGGTTGAGAAACCATCAAAATTTTCGCAATTCTGATACTCGAAACCAATAACTACAATGGTTTAGGGGAAAAATACACATACCGTTGTAATCGAGCAAGTATCTACTTTCAGATGCAACCGGAATTTCTCGAGTTCGTCTATCCGTTCGCGAGATATGGGAGTTTGAAGTTAAGGAATGGTTGAGAAACCATCAAAATTTTCGCAAGTCTGATGCTCGAAACTAATAACTGGAATGGCCTAGGGGAAAAGCACACACACCATTGAAATCGGGCGAGTATCTACTTTCAGATGCAACAGGAATTTCTCGAGTTCGTCAATCCGTTCGCGAGATATGGGGGTTTGAAGTTAGGGAATGGTTGAGAAACCATCAAAATTTTCGCAATTCTGATACTCCAAACCAATAACTACAATGGCCTAGGGGAAAAATACACATTTCGTTGTAATCGGGGGAGTCTCTACTTTCAGATGCAACAGAAATTTTTCGAATTAATCAATCCGTTCGTGAAATATCGGAGTTTGGAATTAAGAGATCGTTGAGGAACCATCAAAATTTTCGCAAGTCTGATACTCGAAACCAATAACTGGAATGGCCTAGGGGAGAAGTACACACACCAATGTAATCGGGCGAGTTTCTACTTTCAGATACAACAGGAATTTTTCGGATGCGTCAATCCGTTCGCGAGATATGGGAATTTGAAGTTAAGGAATGGTTGAGAAACCATCAAAATTTTCGCAAGTCTGATACTCGAAACTAATAACTGGAATGGCCTAGGGGAAAAGTTCACACACCGCTGTAATCGAGCGAGTATCTACTTTCAGATGCAACCGGAATTTCACGAGTTCGTCAATCCGTTCGCAAGATATGGGTGTTTGAAGTTAAGGAATGGTTGAGAAACCATCAAAATTTTCGCAATTCTGATACTCGAAACCAATAACTACAATGGCCTAGGGGAAAAATACACATACCGTTGTAATCGGGCAAGTATCTACTTTCAGATGCAACCGGAATTTCTCGAGTTCCTCAATCCGTTCGCGAGATATGGGAGTTTGAAATTAAGGAATGGTTGAGAAACCATCAAAATTTTCGCAATTCTAATGCTAGAAAAGTATAACTGGAGTGGTCTAAGGGAAAAGTACACCCACCATTGTAATCGGGCGAGTTTCTACTTTCAGATGCAACAGGAACTTTTCGGATGCGTCAATCCGTTCGCGAGATATGGGAATTTGAAGTTAAGGAGTGGTTGAGAAGCCATCAAAATTTTCGCAAGTCTGATACTCGAAACCAATAACTGGAATGGCCTAGGGGAAAAATTCACATACCGTTGTAATCGGGCGAGTTTCTACTTTCCGATGCAACCGGAATTTCTCGAGTTCGTCAATCCGCTCGCGAAATATGGGAGTTTGAAATTAAGGAATGGTTGAGAAACCATCAAAATTTTCGCAATTCTAATGCTAGAAAAGAATAACTGGAGTTGTCTAAGGGAAAAGTACACACACCATTGTAATCGGGCGAGTTTCTACTTTCAGATGCAACAGGAACTTTTCGGATGCGTCAATCCGTTCGCGAGATATGGGAATTTGAAGTTAAGGAGTGGTTGAGAAGCCATCAAAATTTTCGCAAGTCTGATACTCGAAACTAATAACTGGAATGGCCTAGGGGAAAAGTTCACACACCGCTGTAATCGAGCGAGTATCTAATTTCAGATGCATCCGGAATTTCTCGAGTTCGTCAATCCGTTCGCAAGATATGGGGGTTTGAAGTTAAGGAATGGTTGAGAAACCATCAAAATTTTCGCAATTCTGATACTCGAAACCAATAACTACAATGGCCTAGGGGAAAAATACACATACTGTTGTAATCGGGCAAGTATCTACTTTCAGATGCAACCGGAATTTCTCGAGTTCCTCAGTCCGTTCGCGAGATATGGGAGTTTGAAATTAAGTAATGGTTGAGAAACCATCAAAATTTTCGCAATTCTAATGCTAGAAAAGAATAACTGGAGTGGTCTAAGGGAAAAGTACACACACCATTATAATCGGGCGAGTTTCTACTTTCAGATGCACCAGGAACTTTTCGGATGCGTCAATCCGTTCGCGAGATATGGGAATTTGAAGTTAAGGAGTGGTTGAGAAGCCATCAAAATTTTCGCAAGTCTGATACTCGAAACCAATAACTGGAATGGCCTAGGGGAAAAATTCACATACCGTTGTAATCGGGCGAGTTTCTACTTTCCGATGCAACCGGAATTTCTCGAGTTCGTCTATCCGTTCGCGAGATATGGGAGTTTGAAGTTAAGTAATGGTTGAGAAACCATCAAAATTTTCGCAAGTCTGATGCTCGAAACTAATAACTGGAATGGCCTAGGGGAAAAGCACACGCACCATTGTATTCGGGCGAGTTTCTGCTTTCAGATGCAACAGGAATTTCTCGAGTTCGTCAATCCGTTCGCGAGATATGGGGGTTTGAAATTAAGGAATGGTTGATAACCATCAAAATTTTTGCAATTCTGATACTCGAAACCAATAACTACAATGGCCTAGGGGAAAAATACACATACCGTTGTAATCGGGCATGTATCTACTTTCAGATGCAACCGGAATTTCTCGAGTTCCTCAATCCGTTCGCGAGATATGGGGGTTTGAAGTTAAGGAATGGTTGAGAAACCATCAAAATTTTCGCAATTCTGATACTCGAAACCAATAACTACAATGGCCTAGGGAAAAATACACATACCGTTGTAATCGGGCGAGTTTCTACTTTCAGATGCAACAGACATTTTTCGGATTCGTCAATCCGTTCGCGAAATATCGGTGTTTGGACTTAAGAGATGGTTGAGAAACCATCAAAATTTTCGCAATTCTGATGCTAGAAATGAATAACTGGAGTGGCCTAGGGGAAAAGTACACACACCATTGTAATCGGGCGAGTTTCTACTTTCAGATGCAACAGGATTTTCTCGAGTTCGTCGATCCGTTCGCGAGATATGGGAGTTTGAAGTTAAGGAATGGTTGAGAAACCATCAAAATTTTCGCAAGTCTGATAGTCGAAACCAATAACTGGAATGGCCTAGGGGAAAAATTCACATACCGTTGTAATCGGGCGAGTTTCTACTTTCAGGCGCAACAGGAATTTTTCGGATTCATCAATCCGCTCGCGAGATATGGGAGTTTGGATTCAAGAAATGGTTGAGGAACCATAAAAATTTTCGCAATTCTGATGCTTGAAACGAATAACTAGAATGGCCTAGGGGAAAAATACATATACGGTTGTAATCGGGCGAGTTTGTACTTTCAGATGCAACAGGAATTTCTCGAGTTCCTCAATCCGTTCGCGAGATATGCGTGTTTGAATTTAAGGAATGGTTGAGAAGCCATCAAAATTTTCGCAAGTCTGATACTCGAAACCAATAACTGGAATGGCCTAGGGGAAAAGTACACACACCATTGTAATCGGGCGAGTTTCTACTTTCAGATGCAACAGGAATTTCTCGAGTTCGTCAATCCGTTCGCGAGATATGGGGGTTTGAAGTTAGGGAATGGTTGAGAAACCATCAAAATTTTCGCAATTCTGATACTCCAAACCAATAACTACAATGGCCTAGGGGAAAAATACACATATCGTTGTAATCGGGGGAGTCTCTACTTTCAGATGCAACAGAAATTTTTCGGATTAATCAATCCGTTCGTGAAATATCGGAGTTTGGAATTAAGAGATCGTTGAGGAACCATCAAAATTTTCGCAAGTCTGATACTCGAAACCAATAACTGGAATGGCCTAGGGGAAAAGGACACATACCGTTGTAATCGGGCGAGTTTATACTTTCAGCTGCAACAGGAATTTCTCGAGTTCGTCTATCCGTTCGCGAGATATAGGAGTTTGAAGTTAAGGAATGGTTGAGAAACCATAAAAATTTGCGGAATCTGATACTCGAAACCAATAACTACTATGGCCTAGGGCAAAAATACACATACCGTTGTAATCGGGCGAGTTTCTGCTTTCAGATGCAACAGGAATTTCTCGAGTTCGTCAATCCGTTCGCGAGATATGGGAGTTTGAAATTAAGAAATGGTTGAGAAACGATCAAAATTTTTGCAAGTCTGATAATCGGAACCAATAACTACAATGGCCAAGGGGAAAAATACACACACCGTTGTAATCGGGCGAGTTTCTACTTTCAGATGCAAGAGGAATTTCTCGAGTTCCTCAGTCCGTTCGCGAGATATGGGAGTTTGAAATTAAGGAATGGTTGAGAAACCATCAAAATTTTCGCAATTCTAATGCTAGAAAAGAATAACTGGAGTGGTCTAAGGGAAAAGTACACCCACCATTGTAATCGGGCGAGTTTCTACTTTCAGTTGCAACAGGAACTTTTCGGATGCGTCAATCCGTTCGCGAGATATGGGAATTTGAAGTTAAGGAGTGGTTGAGAAGCCATCAAAATTTTCGCAAGTCTGATACTCGAAACCAATAACTGGAATGGCCTAGGGGAAAAATTCACATACCGTTGTAATCGGGCGAGTTTCTACTTTCCGATGCAACCGGAATTTCTCGAGTTCGTCAATCCGCTCGCGAGATATGGGAGTTTGAAATTAAGGAATGGTTGAGAAACCATCAAAATTTTCGCAATTCTAATGCTAGAAAAGAATAACTGGAGTGGTCTAAGGGAAAAGTACACACACCATTGTAATCGGGCGAGTTTCTACTTTCAGATGCAACAGGAACTTTTCGGATACGTCAATCCGTTCGCGAGATATGGGAATTTGAAGTTAAGGAGTGGTTGAGAAGCCATCAAAATTTTCGCAAGTCTGATACTCGAAACCAATAACTGGAATGGCCTAGGGGAAAAATTCACATACCGTTGTAATCGGGCGAGTTTCTACTTTCCGATGCGACCGGAATTTCTCGAGTTCGTCAATCCGCTCGCGAGATATGGGAGTTTGAATTTAAGGAATGGTTGAGAAACATTCAAAATTTTTGCGGGTCTGATACTCGAAACGAATAACTACTATGGCCTAGGGCAAAAATACACATACCGTTGTAATCGGGGGAGTTTCTACTTTCAGATGCAACAGGAATTTCTCGAGTTCGTCAATCCGTTCGCGAGATATGGGGGTTTGAACTTAAGGAATGGTTGATAACCATCAAAATTTTTGCAATTCTGATACTCGAAACCAATAACTACAATGGCCTAGGGGAAAAATACACATACCGTTGTAATCGGGCATGTATCTACTTTCAGATGCAACCGGAATTTCTCGAGTTCCTCAATCCGTTCGCGAGATATGGGGGTTTGAAGTTAAGGAATGGTTGAGAAACCATCAAAATTTTCGCAATTCTGATACTCGAAACCAATAACTACAATGGCCTAGGGAAAAATACACATACCGTTGTAATCGGGGGAGTTTCTACTTTCAGATGCAACAGAAATTTTTCGGATTCGTCAATCCGTTCGCGAAATATCGGTGTTTGGACTTAAGCGATGGTTGAGAAACGATCAAAATTTTCGAAAGTCTGATGTTAGAAACGAATAACTGGAATGGCCTAGGGGAAAAGTACAGACACCATTGTAATCGGGCGAGTTTCTAGTTTCAGATGCAACAGGAATTACTCGAGTTCGTCGAGCCGTTCGCGAGATATGGGCGTTTAAATTTAAGGAATGGTTGAGAAACCATCAAAATTTTCGCAAGTCTGATACTAGAAACAAATAACTACAGTGGCCTAGGTGAAAAATACACATACCGTTGTAATCGGGCGAGTTTCTGCTTTTAGAGGCGTCAGGAATTACTCGAGGTCGTCAATACGTTTGCTAGATATGGGAGTTTGAAGTTAAGGAATGGTTGAGAAACCATCAAAATTTTCGCAAGTCTGATACTCGAAACCAATAACTACAATGGCCTAGGGGAAAAATACACATACCGTTGTAATCGGGCGAGTTTTTACTTTCAGATGCGTCAGGAATTTCTTGAGTTCGTCAATCCGTTCGCGAGATATGGGAGTTTGAAGTTAAGGAATGGTTGAGAAACCATCAAAATTTTCGCAATTCTGATATTCGAAACCAATAACTACTATGGCCCAGGGCAAAAATACTCATACCGCTGTAATTGGGCTAGCTTGTACTTTCAGATGCAAGAGGAATTTCTCGAGTTCGTCAATCCGTTCGCGAGATATGGGAGTTTGAAGTTAAGGAATGGTTGAGAAACCATCAAAATTTTTGCGAGTCTGGTACTCGAAACCAATAACTACAATGGCCTAGGGGAAAAATACTCGTACCATTGTAATCGGCAGAGTTTCTACTTGCAGACGCAACAGGAATTTCTCGATTTTCTCAGTCCGTTCAAGAAATATGGGAATTTGAAGTTAAGGAATGGTTGACAAACGATAAAAATTTGCGGAATCTGATACTCGAAATCAATAACTACTATGGTCTACGGCAAAAATACACTTAGAGTTGTAATCGGGCGAGTTTCTACTTTCAGATGCAACAGGAATTTCTCGAGTTCGTCAATCCGTTCGCGAGATATGGGGGTTTGAAGTTAGGGAATGGTTGAGAAACCATCAAAATTTTCGCAATTCTGATACTCCAAACCAATAACTACAATGGCCTAGGGGAAAAATACACATATCGTTGTAATCGGGGGAGTCTCTACTTTCAGATGCAACAGAAATTTTTCGGATTAATCAATCCGTTCGTGAAATATCGGAGTTTGGAATTAAGAGATCGTTGAGGAACCATCAAAATTTTCGCAAGTCTGATACACGAAACCAATAACTGGAATGGCCTAGGGGAAAAGGACACAAACCGTTGTAATCGGGCGAGTTTATACTTTCAGCTGCAACAGGAATTTCTCGGGTTCGTCTATCCGTTCGCGAGATATGGGAGTTTGAAGTTAAGGAATGGTTGAGAAACCATCAACATTTTCGCAAGTCTGATGCTCGAAACCAATAACTACTATGGTCTAGGGCAAAAATACACATACAGTTGTAATCGGGCGAGTTTCTGCTTTCAGATTCAACAGGAATTACTCGAGTTCGTCAATCCGTTCGCGAGATATGGGAGTTTTAAGTTAAGGAATGGTTGAGAAACCATCAAAATTTTCGCAATTCTGATGCTAGAAACGAATGACTGGCATGGCCTAGGTGAAAAATACACATACCGTTGTAGTCGGGCGAGTTTCTGCTTTTAGATGCGTCAGGAATTACTCGAGGTCGTCAATCCGTTTGCTGGATATGGGAGTTTGAAGTTAAGGAATGGTTGAGAAACCATCAAAATTTTCGCAAGTCTGATACTCGAAACCAATAACTACAATGGCCTAGGGGAAAAATACACATACCGTTGTAATCGGGCGAGTTTTTGCTTTCAGATGCGTCAGGAATTTCTCGAGTTCGTCAATCCGTTCGCGAGATATGGGAGTTTGAAGTTACGGAATGGTTGAGAAACCATCAAAATTTTCGCAAGTCTGATACTCGAAACTAATAACTACAACGGCCTAGGGGAAAAGTACACACACCACTGTAATCGGGCGAGTTTCTACTTTCAGATGCAAAAGGAATTTCTCGAGTTCGACAATCCATTCGCGAGATATGGGAGTTTGAAGTTAAGGAATAATTGAGAAACCATCAAAATTTTCGCAAGTCTGATGCTAGAAACGAATGACTGTAATGGCCTAGGGGGAAAGTACACAAACCATTGTAATCGGGCGAGTTTCTGCTTTCGGATGCAAGAAGAATTTCTCGATTTCTTCAGTCCGTTCGCGAGATATGGGAATTTGAAGTTAAGGAATGGTTGAGAAATCATAAAAATTTTCGGAATCTGATTCTCGAAATCAATAACTACTATGACCTAGGGCAAAAGAACACATACCGTTGTAATCGGGCGAGTTTCTGCTTTCAGATGCAAGAGGAATTTCTCGAGTTCGTCAATCCGTTCGCGAGATATGGGAGTTTGAAGTTAAGGAACGGTTGAGAAACGATCAAAATTTTCGCAATTCTCATACTTGAAACCAATAACTGGAATGGCCTTGGCGAAAAGTACACACACCACTGTAATCGGGAGAGTTTCTGCGTTCAGATGCAACAGGAATTTCTCGAGTTCGTCAATCCGTTCGCGAGATATGCGAGTTTGAAATTAAGGAATGGTTGAGAAACCATCAAAATTTTTGCAAGTCTGATACTCGAAACTAATAACTACAACGGCCTAGGGGAAAAGTACACACACCAATGTAATCGGGCGAGTTTCTAATTTCAGGTGCAAAAGGAATTTCTCGAGTTCGACAATCCATTCGCGAGATATGGGAGTTTGAAGTTAAGGAATGGTTGAGAAACCATCAAAATTTTCGCAAGTCTGATACTCGAAACCAATAACTACAATGGCCTAGGGGAAAAATACACATACCGTTGTAATCGGGCGAGTTTTTACTTTCAGATGCGTCAGGAATTTCTTGAGTTCGTCAATCCGTTCGCGAGATATGGGAGTTTGAAGTTAAGGAATGGTTGAGAAACCATCAAAATTTTCGCAATTCTGATATTCGAAACCAATAACTACTATGGCCCAGGGCAAAAATACTCATACCGCTGTAATTGGGCTAGCTTGTACTTTCAGATGCAAGAGGAATTTCTCGAGTTCGTCAATCCGTTCGCGAGATATGGGAGTTTGAAGTTAAGGAATGGTTGAGAAACCATCAAAATTTTTGCGAGTCTGGTACTCGAAACCAATAACTACAATGGCCTAGGGGAAAAATACTCGTACCATTGTAATCGGCAGAGTTTCTACTTGCAGACGCAACAGGAATTTCTCGATTTTCCCAGTCCGTTCAAGAAATATGGGAATTTGAAGTTAAGGAATGGTTGACAAACGATAAAAATTTGCGGAATCTGATACTCGAAATCAATAACTACTATGGTCTACGGCAAAAATACACATAGAGTTGTAATCGGGCGAGTTTCTACTTTCAGATGCAACAGGAATTTCTCGAGTTCGTCAATCCGTTCGCGAGATATGGGGGTTTGAAGTTAGGGAATGGTTGAGAAACCATCAAAATTTTCGCAATTCTGATACTCCAAACCAATAACTACAATGGCCTAGGGGAAAAATACACATATCGTTGTAATCGGGGGAGTCTCTACTTTCAGATGCAACAGAAATTTTTCGGATTAATCAATCCGTTCGTGAAATATCGGAGTTTGGAATTAAGAGATCGTTGAGGAACCATCAAAATTTTCGCAAGTCTGGTACACGAAACCAATAACTGGAATGGCCTAGGGGAAAAGGACACATACCGTTGTAGTCGGGCGAGTTTCTGCTTTTAGATGCGTCAGGAATTACTCGAGGTCGTCAATCCGTTTGCTGGATATGGGAGTTTGAAGTTAAGGAATGGTTGAGAAACCATCAAAATTTTCGCAAGTCTGATACTCGAATCCAATAACTACAATGGCCTAGGGGAAAAATACACATACCGTTGTAATCGGGCGAGTTTTTGCTTTCAGATGCGTCAGGAATTTCTCGAGTTCGTCAATCCGTTCGCGAGATATGGGAGTTTGAAGTTACGGAATGGTTGAGAAACCATCAAAATTTTCGCAAGTCTGATACTCGAAACTAATAACTACAACGGCCTAGGGGAAAAGTACACACACCATTGTAATCGGGCGAGTTTCTACTTTCAGATGCAAAAGGAATTTCTCGAGTTCGACAATCCATTCGCGAGATATGGGAGTTTGAAGTTAAGGAATAATTGAGAAACCATCAAAATTTTCGCAAGTCTGATGCTAGAAACGAATGACTGTAATGGCCTAGGGGGAAAGTACACACACCATTGTAATCGGGCGAGTTTCTGCTTTCGGATGCAAGAAGAATTTCTCGATTTCTTCAGTCCGTTCGCGAGATATGGGAATTTGAAGTTAAGGAATGGTTGAGAAATCATAAAAATTTTCGGAATCTGATTCTCGAAATCAATAACTACTATGACCTAGGGCAAAAGAACACATACCGTTGTAATCGGGCGAGTTTCTGCTTTCAGATGCAAGAGGAATTTCTCGAGTTCGTCAATCCGTTCGCGAGATATGGGAGTTTGAAGTTAAGGAACGGTTGAGAAACGATCAAAATTTTCGCAATTCTCATACTTGAAACCAATAACTGGAATGGCCTTGGCGAAAAGTACACACACCACTGTAATCGGGAGAGTTTCTGCGTTCAGATGCAACAGGAATTTCTCGAGTTCGTCAATCCGTTCGCGAGATATGCGAGTTTGAAATTATGGAATGGTTGAGAAACCATCAAAATTTTTGCAAGTCTGATACTCGAAACTAATAACTACAACGGCCTAGGGGAAAAGTACACACACCAATGTAATCGGGCGAGTTTCTAATTTCAGGTGCAAAAGGAATTTCTCGAGTTCGACAATCCATTCGCGAGATATGGGAGTTTGAAGTTAAGGAATAATTGAGAAACCATCAAAATTTTCGCTATTCTGATACTCGAAACCAATAACTACTATGGCCCAGGGCAAAAATACTCGAACCATTGTAATTGGGAGAGTTTCTGCTTTCGGATGCAAGAGGAATTTCTCGATTTCTTCAATCCGTTCGCGAGATATGAGAATTTGAAGTTAAGGAATGGTTGAGAAACGATCAAAATTTTCGGAATCTGGTTCTCGAAACCAATAACTACTATGGTCTAGGGCAAAAATACACATACCGTTGTAATCGGGCGAGTTTCTGCTTTCAGATGCAACAGGAATTTCTCGAGTTCGTCAATCCGTTCGCGAGATATGCGAGTTTCAAATTCAGGAATGGTTGAGAGACCATCAAAATTTTCCGAATCTGATACTCGAAACCAATAACTGCAATGGCCTAGGGGAAAAATTCACATACCGTTGTAATCGGGCGAGTTTCTACTTTCAGATGCAACCGGAATTTCTCGAGCTCGTCAATCCGCTCGCGAGATATGGGAGTTTGAAGTTAAGGAATGGTTGAGAAACCATCAAAATTTTTGCGAGTCTGATACTCGAAACCAATAACTACAATGGCCTAGGGGAAAAGTACAAACACCATTGTAATCGGGCGAGTTTCTAAATTCAGGTGCAACATGAATTTCTCGAGATCGTCAATCGGTTCGCGAGATATGGGAGTTTGAAGTTAAGGCATGGTTGAGAAACAATCAAAAATTTCGCAAGTCTGATACACGAAACCAATAACTGGAATGGCCTAGGGGAAAAGTACAAACACCATTGTAATCGGGCGAGTTTCTACATTCAGGTGCAACATGAATTTCTCGAGATCGTCAATCGGTTCGCGAGATATGGGAGTTTGAAGTTAAGGAATGGTTGAGAAACCATCAAAGTTTTCGCAAGTCTGATACCCGAAACCAAAAACTACAATGGCCTAGGGGAAAAATACAAATACCGTTGTAATCGGGCGAGTTTCTGCTTTCAGATGCAACGGGAATTTCTCGAGTTCGTCAATCCGTTCGCGAGATAGGGGAGCTTGAAGTTAAGGAATGGTTGAGAAACCATCAAAATTTTCGCAAGTCTTATTCTCGAAACCAATAACTACTATGGCCTAGGGCAAAAATGCACATACCGTTGTAATCGGGCGAGTTTCTGCTTTCAGATGCAAAAGGAATTTCTCGAGTTCGTCAATCCGTTCACGATATATGGGAGTTTGCAGTTATGGAATGGTTGAGAAACCATCAAAATTTTCGCAAATCTGATACTCGAAACCAATAACTACTATGGCCTAGGGCAAAAATACACAAACCGTTGTAAACGGGCGAGTTTCTGCTTTCAGATGCAACAGGAATTTCTCGAGTTCGGCAATCCGTTCGCGAGATATGGGAGTTTGAAGTTAAGGAATGGTTGAGAAACCATCAAAATTTTCGCAAGTCTGATACTGGAAACCAATAACCACTATTGTCTATGGCAAAAATACACATACCGTTGTAATTGGGCGAGTTTCTACTATCAGATACAACAGGAATCTCTCGAGTTCGTCAATCCGTTCGCGATATATGGGAGCTTGAAGTTAAGGAATGGTTGAGAAACAATCAAAATTTTCGCAAGTCTGATACACGAAACCAATAATTGGAGTGGCCTAGGGGAAAAGTACACATACCATTGTAATGGGGCGAGCTTCTACATTCAGATGCAACAGGAATTTCTGGAGTACGTCAATCCGTTCGCGAAATATGCGAGTTTGAAATTAAGGAATGGTTGAGAAACCATCAAAATTTTCGCAAGTCTTATTCTCGAAACCAATAACTACAATGGCCTAGGACAAAAATTCACGTACCCTTGTTATCGGGCGAGTTTCTGCTTTCAGATGCAAAAGGAATTTCTCGAGTTCGTCAGTCCGTTCGCGAGATATGGAAGTTTGAAGTTAAGGCATGGTTGAGAAACAATCAAAAATTTCGCAAGTCTGATACACGAAACCAATAACTGGAATGGCCTAGGGGAAAAGTACAAACACCATTGTAATCGGGCGAGTTTCTACATTCAGGTGCAACATGAATTTCTCGAGATCGTCAATCGGTTCGCGAGATATGGGAGTTTGAAGTTAAGGAATGGTTGAGAAACCATCAAAGTTTTCGCAAGTCTGATACTCGAAACCAATAACTACAATGGCCTAGGGGAAAAATACACATACCGTTGTAATCGGGCGAGTTTTTGCTTTCAGATGCGTCAGGAATTTCTCGAGTTCGTCAATCCGTTCGCGAGATATGGGAGTTTGAAGTTACGGAATGGTTGAGAAACCATCAAAATTTTCGCAAGTCTGATACTCGAAACTAATAACTACAACGGCCTAGGGGAAAAGTACACGCACCATTGTAATCGGGCGAGTTTCTACTTTCAGATGCAAAAGGAATTTCTCGAGTTCGACAATCCATTCGCGAGATATGGGAGTTTGAAGTTAAGGAATAATTGAGAAACCATCAAAATTTTCGCAAGTCTGATGCTAGAAACGAATGACTGTAATGGCCTAGGGGGAAAGTACACACACCATTGTAATCGGGCGAGTTTCTGCTTTCGGATGCAAGAAGAATTTCTCGATTTCTTCAGTCCGTTCGCGAGATATGGGAATTTGAAGTTAAGGAATGGTTGAGAAATCATAAAAATTTTCGGAATCTGATTCTCGAAATCAATAACTACTATGACCTAGGGCAAAAGAACACATACCGTTGTAATCGGGCGAGTTTCTGCTTTCAGATGCAAGAGGAATTTCTCGAGTTCGTCAATCCGTTCGCGAGATATGGGAGTTTGAAGTTAAGGAACGGTTGAGAAACGATCAAAATTTTCGCAATTCTCATACTTGAAACCAATAACTGGAATGGCCTTGGCGAAAAGTACACACACCACTGTAATCGGGAGAGTTTCTGCGTTCAGATGCAACAGGAATTTCTCGAGTTCGTCAATCCGTTCGCGAGATATGCGAGTTTGAAATTAAGGAATGGTTGAGAAACCATCAAAATTTTTGCAAGTCTGATACTCGAAACTAATAACTACAACGGCCTAGGGGAAAAGTACACACACCAATGTAATCGGGCGAGTTTCTAATTTCAGGTGCAAAAGGAATTTCTCGAGTTCGACAATCCATTCGCGAGATATGGGAGTTTGAAGTTAAGGAATAATTGAGAAACCATCAAAATTTTCGCTATTCTGATACTCGAAACCAATAACTACTATGGCCCAGGGCAAAAATACTCGAACCATTGTAATTGGGAGAGTTTCTGCTTTCGGATGCAAGAGGAATTTCTCGATTTCTTCAATCCGTTCGCGAGATATGAGAATTTGAAGTTAAGGAATGGTTGAGAAACGATCAAAATTTTCGGAATCTGGTTCTCGAAACCAATAACTACTATGGTCTAGGGCAAAAATACACATACCGTTGTAATCGGGCGAGTTTCTGCTTTCAGATGCAACAGGAATTTCTCTAGTTCGTCAATCCGTTCGCGAGATATGCGAGTTTCAAATTCAGGAATGGTTGAGAGACCATCAAAATTTTCCGAATCTGATACTCGAAACCAATAACTGCAATGGCCTAGGGGAAAAATTCACATACCGTTGTAATCGGGCGAGTTTCTACTTTCAGATGCAACCGGAATTTCTCGAGCTCGTCAATCCGCTCGCGAGATATGGGAGTTTGAAGTTAAGGAATGGTTGAGAAACCATCAAAATTTTTGCGAGTCTGATACTCGAAACCAATAACTACAATGGCCTAGGGGAAAAGTACAAACACCATTGTAATCGGGCGAGTTTCTAAATTCAGGTGCAACATGAATTTCTCGAGATCGTCAATCGGTTCGCGAGATATGGGAGTTTGAAGTTAAGGCATGGTTGAGAAACAATCAAAAATTTCGCAAGTCTGATAAACGAAACCAATAACTGGAATGGCCTAGGGGAAAAGTACAAACACCATTGTAATCGGGCGAGTTTCTACATTCAGGTGCAACATGAATTTCTCGAGATCGTCAATCGGTTCGCGAGATATGGGAGTTTGAAGTTAAGGAATGGTTGAGAAACCATCAAAGTTTTCGCAAGTCTGATACCCGAAACCAAAAACTACAATGGCCTAGGGGAAAAATACAAATACCGTTGTAATCGGGCGAGTTTCTGCTTTCAGATGCAACGGGAATTTCTCGAGTTCGTCAATCCGTTCGCGAGATAGGGGAGCTTGAAGTTAAGGAATGGTTGAGAAACCATCAAAATTTTCGCAAGTCTTATTCTCGAAACCAATAACTACTATGGCCTAGGGCAAAAATGCACATACCGTTGTAATCGGGCGAGTTTCTGCTTTCAGATGCAAAAGGAATTTCTCGAGTTCGTCAATCCGTTCACGATATATGGGAGTTTGCAGTTATGGAATGGTTGAGAAACCATCAAAATTTTCGCAAATCTGATACTCGAAACCAATAACTACTATGGCCTAGGGCAAAAATACACAAACCGTTGTAAACGGGCGAGTTTCTGCTTTCAGATGCAACAGGAATTTCTCGAGTTCGGCAATCCGTTCGCGAGATATGGGAGTTTGAAGTTAAGGAATGGTTGAGAAACCATCAAAATTTTCGCAAGTCTGATACTGGAAACCAATAACCACTATTGTCTATGGCAAAAATACACATACCGTTGTAATTGGGCGAGTTTCTACTATCAGATACAACAGGAATCTCTCGAGTTCGTCAATCCGTTCGCGATATATGGGAGCTTGAAGTTAAGGAATGGTTGAGAAACAATCAAAATTTTCGCAAGTCTGATACACGAAACCAATAATTGGAGTGGCCTAGGGGAAAAGTACACATACCGTTGTAATGGGGCGAGCTTCTACATTCAGATGCAACAGGAATTTCTGGAGTACGTCAATCCGTTCGCGAAATATGCGAGTTTGAAATTAAGGAATGGTTGAGAAACCATCAAAATTTTCGCAAGTCTTATTCTCGAAACCAATAACTACAATGGCCTAGGACAAAAATTCACGTACCCTTGTTATCGGGCGAGTTTCTGCTTTCAGATGCAAAAGGAATTTCTCGAGTTCGTCAGTCCGTTCGCGAGATATGGAAGTTTGAAGTTAAGGCATGGTTGAGAAACAATCAAAAATTTCGCAAGTCTGATACACGAAACCAATAACTGGAATGGCCTAGGGGAAAAGTACAAACACCATTGTAATCGGGCGAGTTTCTACATTCAGGTGCAACATGAATTTCTCGAGATCGTCAATCGGTTCGCGAGATATGGGAGTTTGAAGTTAAGGAATGTTTGAGAAACCATCAAAGTTTTCGCAAGTCTGATACCCGAAACCAAAAACTACAATGGCCTAGGGGAAAAATACAAATACCGTTGTAATCGGGCGAGTTTCTGCTTTCAGATGCAACGGGAATTTCTCGAGTTCGTCAATCCGTTCGCGAGATAGGGGAGCTTGAAGTTAAGGAATGGTTGAGAAACCATCAAAATTTTCGCAAGTCTTATTCTCGAAACCAATAACTACAATGGCCTAGGACAAAAATTCACGTACCCTTGTTATCGGGCGAGTTTCTGCTTTCAGATGCAAAAGGAATTTCTCGAGTTCGTCAATCCGTTCACGATATATGGGAGTTTGCAGTTATGGAATGTTTGAGAAACCATCAAAATTTTCGCAAGTCTGATACTGGAAACCAATAACTACTATGGCCTAGGGCAAAAATACACAAACCGTTGTAAACGGGCGAGTTTCTGCTTTCAGATGCAACAGGAATTTCTGGAGTTCGTCAATCCGTTCACGGTTTATGCGAGTTTGAAATTAAGGAATGATTGACAAACCATCAAAATTTTCGTAAGTCTGATACTCGAAACCAATAACTACAATGGCCAAGGGGAAAAATACACACACCGTTGTAATCGGGCGAGTTTCTACTTTCAGATGCAACAGGAACTTCTCGATTTCCTCAATCCGTTCGTGAGATATGGGAATTTGAAGTTAAGGAATGGTTGAGAAACCATAAAAATTTTCGCGAGTCTGATACTCGAAATCAATAACTACTATGGCCTAGGGCAAAAAGACATACCGTTGTAATCGGTCGAGTTTCTACTTTCAGATGCAACAGGAACTTCTCGATTTCCTCAATCCGTTCGTGAGATATGGGAATTTGAACTTAAGGAATGGTTGAGAAACCATAAAAATTTTCGCGAGTCTGATACTCGAAATCAATAACTACTATGGCCTAGGGCAAAAAGACATACCGTTGTAATCGGTCGAGTTTCTGCTTTCAGGTGCAACAGGAATTTCTCGAGTTCGTCAATCCGTTCGCGAGATATGAGAATTTGAAGTTAAGGAATGGTTGAGAAACGATCAAAATTTTCGGAATCTGGTTCTCGAAACCAATAACTACTATGGTCTAGGGCAAAAATACACATACCGTTGTAATCGGGCGAGTTTCTGCTTTCAGATGCAACAGGAATTTCTCTAGTTCGTCAATCCGTTCGCGAGATATGCGAGTTTCAAATTCAGGAATGGTTGAGAGACCATCAAAATTTTCCGAATCTGATACTCGAAACCAATAACTGCAATGGCCTAGGGGAAAAATTCACATACCGTTGTAATCGGGCGAGTTTCTACTTTCAGATGCAACCGGAATTTCTCGAGCTCGTCAATCCGCTCGCGAGATATGGGAGTTTGAAGTTAAGGAATGGTTGAGAAACCATCAAAATTTTTGCGAGTCTGATACTCGAAACCAATAACTACAATGGCCTAGGGGAAAAGTACAAACACCATTGTAATCGGGCGAGTTTCTAAATTCAGGTGCAACATGAATTTCTCGAGATCGTCAATCGGTTCGCGAGATATGGGAGTTTGAAGTTAAGGCATGGTTGAGAAACAATCAAAAATTTCGCAAGTCTGATAAACGAAACCAATAACTGGAATGGCCTAGGGGAAAAGTACAAACACCATTGTAATCGGGCGAGTTTCTACATTCAGGTGCAACATGAATTTCTCGAGATCGTCAATCGGTTCGCGAGATATGGGAGTTTGAAGTTAAGGAATGGTTGAGAAACCATCAAAGTTTTCGCAAGTCTGATACCCGAAACCAAAAACTACAATGGCCTAGGGGAAAAATACAAATACCGTTGTAATCGGGCGAGTTTCTGCTTTCAGATGCAACGGGAATTTCTCGAGTTCGTCAATCCGTTCGCGAGATAGGGGAGCTTGAAGTTAAGGAATGGTTGAGAAACCATCAAAATTTTCGCAAGTCTTATTCTCGAAACCAATAACTACTATGGCCTAGGGCAAAAATGCACATACCGTTGTAATCGGGCGAGTTTCTGCTTTCAGATGCAAAAGGAATTTCTCGAGTTCGTCAATCCGTTCACGATATATGGGAGTTTGCAGTTATGGAATGGTTGAGAAACCATCAAAATTTTCGCAAATCTGATACTCGAAACCAATAACTACTATGGCCTAGGGCAAAAATACACAAACCGTTGTAAACGGGCGAGTTTCTGCTTTCAGATGCAACAGGAATTTCTCGAGTTCGGCAATCCGTTCGCGAGATATGGGAGTTTGAAGTTAAGGAATGGTTGAGAAACCATCAAAATTTTCGCAAGTCTGATACTGGAAACCAATAACCACTATTGTCTATGGCAAAAATACACATACCGTTGTAATTGGGCGAGTTTCTACTATCAGATACAACAGGAATCTCTCGAGTTCGTCAATCCGTTCGCGATATATGGGAGCTTGAAGTTAAGGAATGGTTGAGAAACAATCAAAATTTTCGCAAGTCTGATACACGAAACCAATAATTGGAGTGGCCTAGGGGAAAAGTACACATACCGTTGTAATGGGGCGAGCTTCTACATTCAGATGCAACAGGAATTTCTGGAGTACGTCAATCCGTTCGCGAAATATGCGAGTTTGAAATTAAGGAATGGTTGAGAAACCATCAAAATTTTCGCAAGTCTTATTCTCGAAACCAATAACTACAATGGCCTAGGACAAAAATTCACGTACCCTTGTTATCGGGCGAGTTTCTGCTTTCAGATGCAAAAGGAATTTCTCGAGTTCGTCAGTCCGTTCGCGAGATATGGAAGTTTGAAGTTAAGGCATGGTTGAGAAACAATCAAAAATTTCGCAAGTCTGATACACGAAACCAATAACTGGAATGGCCTAGGGGAAAAGTACAAACACCATTGTAATCGGGCGAGTTTCTACATTCAGGTGCAACATGAATTTCTCGAGATCGTCAATCGGTTCGCGAGATATGGGAGTTTGAAGTTAAGGAATGGTTGAGAAACCATCAAAGTTTTCGCAAGTCTGATACCCGAAACCAAAAACTACAATGGCCTAGGGGAAAAATACAAATACCGTTGTAATCGGGCGAGTTTCTGCTTTCAGATGCAACGGGAATTTCTCGAGTTCGTCAATCCGTTCGCGAGATAGGGGAGCTTGAAGTTAAAGAATGGTTGAGAAACCATCAAAATTTTCGCAAGTCTTATTCTCGAAACCAATAACTACAATGGCCTAGGACAAAAATTCACGTACCCTTGTTATCGGGCGAGTTTCTGCTTTCAGATGCAAAAGGAATTTCTCGAGTTCGTCAATCCGTTCACGATATATGGGAGTTTGCAGTTATGGAATGTTTGAGAAACCATCAAAATTTTCGCAAGTCTGATACTGGAAACCAATAACTACTATGGCCTAGGGCAAAAATACACAAACCGTTGTAAACGGGCGAGTTTCTGCTTTCAGATGCAACAGGAATTTCTGGAGTTCGTCAATCCGTTCACGGTTTATGCGAGTTTGAAATTAAGGAATGGTTGACAAACCATCAAAATTTTCGTAAGTCTGATACTCGAAACCAATAACTACAATGGCCAAGGGGAAAAATACACACACCGTTGTAATCGGGCGAGTTTCTACTTTCAGATGCAACAGGAACTTCTCGATTTCCTCAATCCGTTCGTGAGATATGGGAATTTGAAGTTAAGGAATGGTTGAGAAACCATAAAAATTTTCGCGAGTCTGATACTCGAAATCAATAACTACTATGGCCTAGGGCAAAAAGACACATACCGTTGTAATCGGGCGAGTTTCTGCCTTCAGATGCAATAGGAATTTCTCGAGTTCGTCTGTCCGTTCGCGAGATATGGGAGTTTGAAGTTAAGGAATGGTTGAGAAACAATCAAAAATTTCGCAAGTCTAATACACGAAACCAATAACTGGAACGGCCTAGGGGAAAAGTACACACGCCATTGTAATCGGGCGAGTTTCTACTTTCAGATGCAACAGGAATTTCTCGAGATCGTCAATCCGTTCGCGAGATAGGGGAGCTTGAAGTTAAGGAATGGTTGAGAATCCATCAAAATTTTCGCAAGTCTTATTCTCGAAACCAATAACTACAATGGCCTAGGACAAAAATTCACAAACCGTTGTAAACGGGCGAGTTTCTGCTTTCAGATGCAACAGGAATTTCTCGAGTTCGGCAATCCGTTCGCGAGATATGGGAGCTTTAATTTAAGGAATGGTTGAGAATCCATCAAAATTTTCGGAAACTGATACTCGAAACCAGTAACCACTATGGTCTAGGGCAAAAATACACATACCGTTGTAATCGGGCGAGGTTCTACTTTCAGATGCAACAGGAATTTCTCGAGTTCGACAATCCGTTCGCGAGATATGGGAGCTTTAATTTAAGGAATGGTTGAGAATCCATCAAAATTTTCGCAAGTCTGATACTCGAAACCAATAACTGGAATGGCCTAGGGGAAAAGTTCACACACCATTGTAATCGGGCGAGTTTCTGCCTTCAGATGCAATAGGAATTTCTCGAGTTCGTCAGTCCGTTCGCGAGATATGGGAGTTTGAATTTAAGGAATGGTTGAGAGTCCATTAAAATTTTCGCAAGTCTGATACTCGAAACCAATAACTGGAATGGCCTAGGGGAAAAGTTCACACACCATTGTAATTGGGCGAGTTTCTGCCTTCAGATGCAATAGGAATTTCTCGAGTTCGTCAGTCCGTTCGCGAGATATGGGAGTTTGAAGTTAAGGAATGGTTGAGAAACAATCAAAAATTTCGCAAGTCTAATACACGAAACCAATAACTGGAACGGCCTAGGGGAAAAGTACACACGCCATTGTAATCGGGCGAGTTTCTACTTTCAGATGCAACAGGAATTTCTCGAGATCGTCAATCCGTTCGCGAGATAGGGGAGCTTGAAGTTAAGGAATGGTTGAGAATCCATCAAAATTTTCGCAAGTCTTATTCTCGAAACCAATAACTACAATGGCCTAGGACAAAAATTCACAAACCGTTGTAAACGGGCGAGTTTCTGCTTTCAGATGCAACAGGAATTTCTCGAGTTCGGCAATCCGTTCGCGAGATATGGGAGCTTTAATTTAAGGAATGGTTGAGAATCCATCAAAATTTTCGGAAACTGATACTCGAAACCAGTAACCACTATGGTCTAGGGCAAAAATACACATACCGTTGTAATCGGGCGAGGTTCTACTTTCAGATGCAACAGGAATTTCTCGAGTTCGACAATCCGTTCGCGAGATATGGGAGCTTTAATTTAAGGAATGGTTGAGAATCCATCAAAATTTTCGCAAGTCTGATACTCGAAACCAATAACTGGAATGGCCTAGGGGAAAAGTTCACACACCATTGTAATTGGGCGAGTTTCTGCCTTCAGATGCAATAGGAATTTCTCGAGTTCGTCAGTCCGTTCGCGAGATATGGGAGTTTGAAGTTAAGGAATGGTTGAGAAACAATCAAAAATTTCGCAAGTCTAATACACGAAACCAATAACTGGAACGGCCTAGGGGAAAAGTACACACGCCATTGTAATCGGGCGAGATTCTACTTTCAGATGCAACAGGAATTTCTCGAGATCGTCAATCCGTTCGCGAGATAGGGGAGCTTGAAGTTAAGGAATGGTTGAGAATCCATCAAAATTTTCGCAAGTCTTATTCTCGAAACCAATAACTACAATGGCCTAGGACAAAAATTCACAAACCGTTGTAAACGGGCGAGTTTCTGCTTTCAGATGCAACAGGAATTTCTCGAGTTCGGCAATCCGTTCGCGAGATATGGGAGCTTTAATTTAAGGAATGGTTGAGAATCCATCAAAATTTTCGGAAACTGATACTCGAAACCAGTAACCACTATGGTCTAGGGCAAAAATACACATACCGCTGTAATCGGGCGAGGTTCTACTTTCAGATGCAACAGGAATTTCTCGATTTCCTCAATCCGTTCGTGAGATATGGGAGTTTGAAGTTAAGGAATGGTTGAGAAACCATCAAAATTTTCGCAAGTCTGATACTCGAAACCAATAACAACTATGGCCACGGCCAAAAATACACATACCGTTGTATTCGGGCGAGTTTCTGCTTTCAGATGCAACAGGAATTTCTCGTGTTCGCCAATCCGTTCACGAGATATGGGAGTTTGAAGTTAAGGAATGGTTGAGAAACCATCAAAATTTTCGGAATCTGATACTCGAAACCAATAACTGGAATGGCCTAGGGGAAAAGTACACATACCGCTGTAATGGGACGAGCTTCTACTTTCAGATGCAACAGGAATTTCTCGATTTCCTCAATCCATTCACGAGATATGGGAGTTTGAAGTTAAGGAGTGGTTAAGAAACCATCAAAATTTTCGCAAGTCTGATACTCGAAAGCATTAACTACTATGGCCTAGGGCAAAAATGCACATACCGTTGTAATCGGGCGAATTTCTGCTTTCAGATGCAACAGAAATTTCTCGAGTTCGTCAATCCGTTCGCGAGATATGGGAGTTTGAAGTTAAGGAATGGTTGAGAAACAATCAAAATTTTCGCAAGTCTGATACTCGAAACCAATAACAACTATGGCCACGGCCAAAAATACACATACCGTTGTAAACGGGCGAGTTTCTGCTTTCAGATGCAACAGGAATTTCTGGAGTTCGTCAATCCGTTCACGGTTTATGCGAGTTTGAAATCAAGGAATGGTTGACAAACCATCAAAATTTTCGTAAGTCTGATACTCGAAACCAATAACTACAATGGCCAAGGGGAAAAATACACACACCGTTGTAATCGGGCGAGTTTCTACTTTCAGATGCAACAGGAACTTCTCGATTTCCTCAATCCGTTCGTGAGATATGGGAATTTGAAGTTAAGGAATGGTTGAGAAACCATAAAAATTTTCGCGAGTCTGATACTCGAAATCAATAACTACTATGGCCTAGGGCAAAAAGACACATACCGTTGTAATCGGTCGAGTTTCTGCTATCAGGTGCAACAGGAATTTCTCGAGTTCGTCAATCCGTTCGCGAGATATGGGAGTTTGATGTTAAGGAATGGTTGAGAAACCATCAAAATTTGCGGAATCTGATACTCGAAACCAGTAACCACTATGGTCTAGGGCAAAAATACACATACCGTTGTAATCGGGCGAGGTTCTACTTTCAGATGCAACAGGAATTTCTCGAGTTCGACAATCCGTTCGCGAGATATGGGAGCTTTAATTTAAGGAATGGTTGAGAATCCATCAAAATTTTCGCAAGTCTGATACTCGAAACCAATAACTGGAATGGCCTAGGGGAAAAGTTCACACACCATTGTAATCGGGCGAGTTTCTGCCTTCAGATGCAATAGGAATTTCTCGAGTTCGTCAGTCCGTTCGCGAGATATGGGAGTTTGAATTTAAGGAATGGTTGAGAGTCCATTAAAATTTTCGCAAGTCTGATACTCGAAACCAATAACTGGAATGGCCTAGGGGAAATGTTCACACACCATTGTAATTGGGCGCGTTTCTGCCTTCAGATGCAATAGGAATTTCTCGAGTTCGTCAGTCCGTTCGCGAGATATGGGAGTTTGAAGTTAAGGAATGGTTGAGAAACAATCAAAAATTTCGCAAGTCTAATACACGAAACCAATAACTGGAACGGCCTAGGGGAAAAGTACACACGCCATTGTAATCGGGCGAGTTTCTACTTTCAGATGCAACAGGAATTTCTCGAGATCGTCAATCCGTTCGCGAGATAGGGGAGCTTGAAGTTAAGGAATGGTTGAGAATCCATCAAAATTTTCGCAAGTCTTATTCTCGAAACCAATAACTACAATGGCCTAGGACAAAAATTCACAAACCGTTGTAAACGGGCGAGTTTCTGCTTTCAGATGCAACAGGAATTTCTCGAGTTCGGCAATCCGTTCGCGAGATATGGGAGCTTTAATTTAAGGAATGGTTGAGAATCCATCAAAATTTTCGGAAACTGATACTCGAAACCAGTAACCACTATGGTCTAGGGCAAAAATACACATACCGTTGTAATCGGGCGAGGTTCTACTTTCAGATGCAACAGGAATTTCTCGAGTTCGACAATCCGTTCGCGAGATATGGGAGCTTTAATTTAAGGAATGGTTGAGAATCCATCAAAATTTTCGCAAGTCTGATACTCGAAACCAATAACTGGAATGGCCTAGGGGAAAAGTTCACACACCATTGTAATCGGGCGAGTTTCTGCCTTCAGATGCAATAGGAATTTCTCGAGTTCGTCAGTCCGTTCGCGAGATATGGGAGTTTGAAGTTAAGGAATGGTTGAGAAACAATCAAAAATTTCGCAAGTCTAATACACGAAACCAATAACTGGAACGGCCTAGGGGAAAAGTACACACGCCATTGTAATCGGGCGAGTTTCTACTTTCAGATGCAACAGGAATTTCTCGAGATCGTCAATCCGTTCGCGAGATAGGGGAGCTTGAAGTTAAGGAATGTTTGAGAATCCATCAAAATTTTCGCAAGTCTTATTCTCGAAACCAATAACTACAATGGCCTAGGACAAAAATTCACAAACCGTTGTAAACGGGCGAGTTTCTGCTTTCAGATGCAACAGGAATTTCTCGAGTTCGGCAATCCGTTCGCGAGATATGGGAGCTTTAATTTAAGGAATGGTTGAGAATCCATCAAAATTTTCGGAAACTGATACTCGAAACCAGTAACCACTATGGTCTAGGGCAAAAATACACATACCGTTGTAATCGGGCGAGGTTCTACTTTCAGATGCAACAGGAATTTCTCGATTTCCTCAATCCGTTCGTGAGATATGGGAGTTTGAAGTTAAGGAATGGTTGAGAAACCATCAAAATTTTCGCAAGTCTGATACTCGAAACCAATAACAACTATGGCCACGGCCAAAAATACACATACCGTTGTATTCGGGCGAGTTTCTGCTTTCAGATGCAACAGGAATTTCTCGTGTTCGCCAATCCGTTCACGAGATATGGGAGTTTGAAGTTAAGGAATGGTTGAGAAACCATCAAAATTTTCGGAATCTGATACTCGAAACCAATAACTGGAATGGCCTAGGGGAAAAGTACACATACCGCTGTAATGGGACGAGCTTCTACTTTCAGATGCAACAGGAATTTCTCGATTTCCTCAATCCATTCACGAGATATGGGAGTTTGAAGTTAAGGAGTGGTTAAGAAACCATCAAAATTTTCGCAAGTCTGATACTCGAAAGCATTAACTACTATGGCCTAGGGCAAAAATGCACATACCGTTGTAATCGGGCGAATTTCTGCTTTCAGATGCAACAGAAATTTCTCGAGTTCGTCAATCCGTTCGCGAGATATGGGAGTTTGCACTTATGGAATGGTTGAGAAACCATCAAAATTTTCGCAAGTCTGATACTCGAAACCAATAACTACTATGGCCTAGGGCAAAAATACACAAACCGTTGTAAACGGGCGAGTTTCTGCTTTCAGATGCAACAGGAATTTCTCGAGTTCGGCAATCCGTTCGCGAGATATGGGAGTTTGAAGTTAAGGAATGGTTGAGTAACCATCAAAATTTTCGCAAGTCTGATACTCGAAACCAATAACTACTATGGCCTAGGGCAAAAATACACAAACCGTTGTAAACGGGCGAGTTTCTGCTTTCAGATGCAACAGGAATTTCACGAGTTCGGCAATCCGTTCGCGAGATATGGGAGTTTGAAATTAAGGAATGGTTGAGAAACCATCAAAATTTTCGCAGGTCTGATACTCGAAACTAATAACTACTATGTCCTAGGGCAAAAATACACACAGTATTGTTATCGGGCGAGTTTCTACTTTCAGATGCAACAGGAATTTCTCGAGTTCGTCAATCCGTTCGCGAGATATGGGAGTTTGAAGTTAAGGAATGGTTGAGAAACCATCAAAATTTTCGCAAGTCTGATACTCGAAACCAATAACTTCTATTGCCTAGGGCAAAAATTCACATACCGTTGTAATCGGGCGAGTTTCTGCTTTCAGATGCAACAGGAATTTCTCGAGATCGTCAATCCGTTCGCGAGATATTGGAGTTTGAAGATAAGGAATGGTTGAGATATCATCAAAATTTTCGCAAGTCTGATACTCGATAACAATAACTACTATTGCCTAGGGCAAAAATACACATACCGTTGTCATTGGGCGAGCTTCTACTTTCAGATGCAGCAGGAATTTCTCGAGTTGGTCAATCCGTTCGCGAGATATGGGAGTTTGAAGTTAAGGAATGGTTGAGAAACCATCAAAATTTTCGCAGGTCTGATACTCGAAACCAATAACTACTATGGCCTAGGGCAAAAATGCACATACCGTTGTAATCGGGCGAATTTCTGCTTTCAGATGCAACAGAAATTTCTCGAGTTCGTCAATCCGTTCGCGAGATATGGGAGTTTGCACTTATGGAATGGTTGAGAAACCATCAAAATTTTCGCAAGTCTGATACTCGAAACCAATAACTACTATGGCCTAGGGCAAAAATACACAAACCGTTGTAAACGGGCGAGTTTCTGCTTTCAGATGCAACAGGAATTTCTCGAGTTCGGCAATCCGTTCGCGAGATATGGGAGTTTGAAGTTAAGGAATGGTTGAGTAACCATCAAAATTTTCGCAAGTCTGATACTCGAAACCAATAACTACTATGGCCTAGGGCAAAAATACACAAACCGTTGTAAACGGGCGAGTTTCTGCTTTCAGATGCAACAGGAATTTCACGAGTTCGGCAATCCGTTCGCGAGATATGGGAGTTTGAAATTAAGGAATGGTTGAGAAACCATCAAAATTTTCGCAGGTCTGATACTCGAAACTAATAACTACTATGTCCTAGGGCAAAAATACACACAGTATTGTTATCGGGCGAGTTTCTACTTTCAGATGCAACAGGAATTTCTCGAGTTCGTCAATCCGTTCGCGAGATATGGGAGTTTGAAGTTAAGGAATGGTTGAGAAACCATCAAAATTTTCGCAAGTCTGATACTCGAAACCAATAACTTCTATTGCCTAGGGCAAAAATTCACATACCGTTGTAATCGGGCGAGTTTCTGCTTTCAGATGCAACAGGAATTTCTCGAGATCGTCAATCCGTTCGCGAGATATTGGAGTTTGAAGATAAGGAATGGTTGAGATATCATCAAAATTTTCGCAAGTCTGATACTCGATAACAATAACTACTATTGCCTAGGGCAAAAATACACATACCGTTGTCATTGGGCGAGCTTCTACTTTCAGATGCAGCAGGAATTTCTCGAGTTGGTCAATCCGTTCGCGAGATATGGGAGTTTGAAGTTAAGGAATGGTTGAGAAACCATCAAAATTTTCGCAGGTCTGATACTCGAAACCAATAACTACTATGTCCTAGGGCAAAAATACACACAGTATTGTTATCGGGCGAGTTTCTACTTTCAGATGCAACAGGAATTTCTCGAGTTCGTCAATCCGTTCGCGAGATATGGGAGTTTGAAGTTAAGGAATGGTTGAGAAACCATCAAAATTTTCGCAAGTCTGATACTCGAAACCAATAACTTCTATTACCTAGGGCAAAAATTCACATACCGTTGTAATCGGGCGAGTTTCTGCTTTCAGATGCAACAGGAATTTCTCGAGATCGTCAATCCGTTCGCGAGATATGGGAGTTTGAAGTTAAGGAATGGTTGAGAAACCATCAAAATTTTCGCTGGTCTGATACTCGAAACCAATAACTGGAATGGCCTAGGGGAAAAGTACACACCCCATTGTAATCGGGCGAGTTTCTACTTTCAGATGCAACAGGAATTTCTCGAGTTCGTCAATCCGTTCGCGAGATATGGGAGTTTGAATTTAAGGAATGGTTCAGAAACCGTCAAAATTTTTGCAGGTCTGATACTCGAAACCAATAACTACAAATGCCTAGGGCAAAAATACACATACAGTTGTAATCGGGCGAGTTTCTGCTTTCAGATGCAACAGGAATTTCTCGAGTTCGTCAATCCGTTCGCGAGATATGGGAGTTTGAAGTTACGGAATGGTTGAGAAACCATCAAAATTTTAGTAAGTCTGATACTCGAAACCAATAACTACTATGTCCTAGGGCAAAAATACACACACCATTGTAATCGGGCGAGCTTCTACTATCATATGCAACCGGAATTTCTCGAGTTCGTCAATCCGTTCGCGAAATATGGGACTTTGAAGTTAAGGAATGTTTGAGAAACCATCAAAATTTTCGCAAGTCTGATACTCGAAACCAATAACTTCTATTGCCTAGGGCAAAAATTCACATACCGTTGTATTCGGGCGAGTTTCTACTTTCAGATGCTACAGGAATTTCTCGAGTTCGTCAATCCGTTCGCGAGATATGGGAGTTTGAAGTTAAGGAATGGTTCAGAAACCGTCAAAATTTTTGCAAGTCTGATACTCGAAACCAATAACTATAATTCCCTAGGGCAAAAATACACATACCGTTGTAATCGGGCGAGCTTCTACTTTCAGATGCAGCAGGAATTTCACGAGTTCGGCAATCCGTTCGCGAGATATGGGAGTTTGAAATTAAGGAATGGTTGAGAAACCATCAAAGTTTTCGCAAGTCTGATACTCGAAACCAATAAGTACTATTGCCGAGGGGAAAAATACATATACCGTTGTAATCGGGCGAGTTTCTACTTTCAGATGCAACTGGAATTTCTCGAGTTGGTAATCCGTTCGTGAGATATGGGAGTTTGAAGTTAAGGAATGGATGAGAAACCATGAAAATTTTCGCTGGTCTGATACTCGAAACCAGTAACTGGAATGGCCAAGGGGTAAAGTACACATACCATTGTAATCGGGCGGGTTTCTGCTTTCAGATGCAACAGGAATTTTTCGAGTTCGTCAATCCGTTCGCTAGATATGGGAGTTTGAAGTTAAGGAATGGTTGAGAAGCCATCATAATTTTCGCAAGTCTGATACTCGAAACCAATAACTACAATGGCCTAGGGGTAAAGTACACATACCATTGTAATCGGGCGAGTTTCTGCTTTCAGATGCAACAGGAATTTTTCGAGTTCGTCAATCCGTTCGCTAGATATGGGAGTTTGAAGTTAAGGAATGGTTGAGAAACCATTAAAATTTTCGCTGGTCTGATACTCGAAACCAATAACTGGAATCGCCTAGGGGAAAAGTACACACACCATTGTAATCGGGCGAGTTTCTGCTTTCAGATGCAACTGGAATTTCTCTAGTTCGTCAATCCGTTCGCGAGATATGGGAGTTTGAAGTTAAGGAATGGTTGAGAAACCCTCAAAATTTTCGCAAGTCTGATAATCGAAACCAATAACTACAACCGCCTAGGGCAAAAATACACACCCCATTGTAATCGGGCGAGTTTCTACTTTCAGATGCAACAGGAATTTCTCGAGTTCGTCAATCCGTTCGCGAGATATTGGAGTTCGAAGATAAGGAATGGTTGAGATATCATCAAAATTTTCGCAAGTCTGATACTCGAAAACAATAACTACTATTGCCTAGGGCAAAAATACACATACCGTTGTCATCGGGCGAGCTTCTACTTTCAGATGCAGCAGGAATTTCTCGAGTTGGTCAATCCGTTCGCGAGATATGGGAGTTTGAAGTTAAGGAATGGTTGAGAAACCATCAAAATTTTCGCAGGTCTGATACTCGAAACTAATAACTACTATGTCCTAGGGCAAAAATACACACAGTATTGTTATCGGGCGAGTTTCTACTTTCAGATGCAACAGGAATTTCTCGAGTTCGTCAATCCGTTCGCGAGATATGGGAGTTTGAAGTTAAGGAATAGTTGAGAAACCATCAAAATTTTCGCAAGTCTGATACTCGAAACCAATAACTTCTATTGCCTAGGGCAAAAATTCACATACCGTTGTAATCGGGCGAGTTTCTGCTTTCAGATGCAACAGGAATTTCTCGAGATCGTCAATCCGTTCGCGAGATATTGGAGTTTGAAGATAAGGAATGGTTGAGATATCATCAAAATTTTCGCAAGTCTGATACTCGATAACAATAACTACTATTGCCTAGGGCAAAAATACACATACCGTTGTCATTGGGCGAGCTTCTACTTTCAGATGCAGCAGGAATTTCTCGAGTTGGTCAATCCGTTCGCGAGATATGGGAGTTTGAAGTTAAGGAATGGTTGAGAAACCATCAAAATTTTCGCAGGTCTGATACTCGAAACCAATAACTACTATGTCCTAGGGCAAAAATACACACAGTATTGTTATCGGGCGAGTTTCTACTTTCAGATGCAACAGGAATTTCTCGAGTTCGTCAATCCGTTCGCGAGATATGGGAGTTTGAAGTTAAGGAATGGTTGAGAAACCATCAAAATTTTCGCAAGTCTGATACTCGAAACCAATAACTTCTATTACCTAGGGCAAAAATTCACATACCGTTGTAATCGGGCGAGTTTCTGCTTTCAGATGCAACAGGAATTTCTCGAGATCGTCAATCCGTTCGCGAGATATGGGAGTTTGAAGTTAAGGAATGGTTGAGAAACCATCAAAATTTTCGCTGGTCTGATACTCGAAACCAATAACTGGAATGGCCTAGGGGAAAAGTACACACCCCATTGTAATCGGACGAGTTTCTACTTTCAGATGCAACAGGAATTTCTCGAGTTCGTCAATCCGTTCGCGAGATATGGGAGTTTGAATTTAAGGAATGGTTCAGAAACCGTCAAAATTTTTGCAGGTCTGATACTCGAAACCAATAACTACAAATGCCTAGGGCAAAAATACACATACAGTTGTAATGGGGCGAGTTTCTGCTTTCAGATGCAACAGGAATTTCCCGAGTTCGTCAATCCGTTCGCGAGATATGGGAGTTTGAAGTTACGGAATGGTTGAGAAACCATCAAAATTTTAGTAAGTCTGATACTCGAAACCAATAACTACTATGTCCTAGGGCAAAAATACACACACCATTGTAATCGGGCGAGCTTCTACTATCATATGCAACCGGAATTTCTCGAGTTCGTCAATCCGTTCGCGAAATATGGGACTTTGAAGTTAAGGAATGTTTGAGAAACCATCAAAATTTTCGCAAGTCTGATACTCGAAACCAATAACTACAAATGCCTAGGGCAAAAATACACATACAGTTGTAATCGGGCGAGTTTCCACTTTCAGATGCAACAGGAATTTCTCGAGTTCGTCATTCCGTTCGCGAGATATGGGAGTTCGAATTTAAGGAATGGTTGAGAAACCATCCATATTTTTGCAATTCTGATGCTAGAAACCAATAACTACTATGGCCTAGGGCAAAAATGCACATACCGTTGAGATCGGGCGAGTTTCTGCTGTCAGATGCAACAGGAGTTCCTCGAGTTCGTCAATCCGTTCGCGAGATATGGGAGTTTGAAGTTAAGGTATGCTTGAGAAACCATCAAAATTTTCGCAAATCTGATACTCGAATCCAATAACAACTATGGCCTAGGGCAAAAATACACATACCGTTGTAATCGGGCGAGTTTCTGCTTTCAGATGCAACATGAATTTCTCGAGTTCGTCAATCCGTTCGCGAGATATGGGAGTTTGAAGTTAAGGAATGCTTGAGAAACCATCAAAATTTTCGCAAGTTTGATACACGAAACCAATAACTACAAAGGCCTAGGGGAAAAATGCACATACCTTTGAAATCGGGCGAGTTTCCAGTTTCAGATGCAACAGGAATTTCTCGAGGTCGTCAGTCCGTTCGGGAGACATGGGAGTTTGAAGTTAAGGAATGGTTGAGAAACCATCAAAATTTTCGCAATTCTGATACTCGAAAACAATAATTGGAATGGCCTAGGGGAAAAGTACAAACACCCTTGTAATCGTGCGAGTTTCTACTTTCAGATGCAACAGGAATTTCTCGAGTTCGTAATTCCGTTCGGGAGATATGGGAGTTTGAATTTAAGGAATGGTTGAGAAACCATCAAAATTTTCGCTGTTCTGATACTCGAAACCAATAACTACAAAGGCCTAGGGGAAAAATGCACATACCTTTGTAATCGGGCGAGTTTCCAGTTTCAGATGCAACAGGAATTTCTCGAGTTCGTCATCCCGATCTCGAGATATGGGAGTTCGAATTTAAGGAATGGTTGAGAAACCATCCAAATTTTCGCAATTCTGATTCTCGAAACCAATAACTGGAATGGCCTAGGGGAAAAGTACACACACCATTGTAATCGTTCGAGTTTCTACTTTCAGATGCAACAGGAATTTCTCGAGTTCGTCATTCCGTTCGCGAGATATGGGAGTTTGAAATTAAGGAATGCTTGAGAAACTATCAAAATTTTCGCAAGTCTGATACTCGAAACCAATAACTACAATGGCCTAGGGGGAAAATACACATACCGTTGTAATCGGGCGAGTTTCTGCTTTCAGATGCAACAGGAGTTCCTCGAGTTCGTCAATCCGTTCGCGAGATATGGGAGTTTGAAGTTAAGGAATGCTTGAGAAACCATCAAAATTTTCGCAAGTCTGATACTCGAATCCAATGACAACTGTGGCCTAGGGCAAAAATACACATACCTTTGTAATCGGGCGAGTTCCTGGTTTCAGATGCAACAGGAATTTCTCGAGTTCGTCAATCCGTTCGCGAGATATGGGAGTTTGAAGTTAAGGAATGCTTGAGAAACCATCAAAATTTTCGCAAGTCTGATACTCGAAACCAATAACTACAAAGGCCTACGGGAAAAATGCACATACCTTTGTAATCGGGCGAGTTTCCGCTAACAGATGCAACAGGAATTTCTCGAGTTCGTCATTCCGTTCGCGAGACATGGGAGTTTGAAGTTAAGGAATGGCTGAGAAACCATCAAAATTTTCGCAATTCTGATACTCGAAACCAATAACTGGAATGGCCTAGGGGAAAAGTACACACCCTGGTAATCGTGGGATTCTCTACTTTCAGATGCAATAGGAATTTCTCGAGTTCGTCATGCCGTTCGCGAGATATGGGAGTTTGAAGTTAAGGAATGGTTGAGAAACCATCAAAATTTTCGCTGTTCTGATACTCGAAACCAATAACTACAAAGGCCTAGGGGAAAAATGCACATACCTTTGTAATCGGGCGAGTTTCTACTTTCAGATGCAACAGGAATTTCTCGAGTTCGTCATTCCGTTCGCGAGATATGGGAGTTTGAAATTAAGGAATGCTTGAGAAGCTATCAAAATTTTCGCAAGTCTGATACTCGAAACCAATAACTACAATGGCCTAGGGGGAAATTACACATACCATTGTAATCGGGCGAGTTTCTGCTTTCAGATGCAACAGGAGTTCCTCGAGTTCGTCAATCCGTTCGCGAGATATGGGAGTTTGAAGTTAAGGAATGCTTGAGAAACCATCAAAATTTTCGCAAGTCTGATACTCGAATCCAATAACAACTATGGCTTAGGGCAAAAATACACATACCGTTGTAATCGGGCGAGTTTCTGCTTTCAGAAGCAACAGGAATTTCTCGAGTTCGTCAATCCGTTCGCGAGATATGGGAGTTTGAAGTTAAGGAATGCTTGAGAAACCATCAAAATTTTCGCAAGTCTGATACTCTAAACCAATAACTACAAAGGCCAACGGGAAAAATGCACATACCTTTGTAATCGGGCGAATTTCCGCTTTCAGATGCAACAGGAATTTCTCGAGTTCGTCATTCCGTTCGCGAGACATGGGAGTTTGAAGTTAAGGAATGGTTGAGAAACCATCAAAATTTTCGCAATTCTGATTCTCGAAACCAATAACTGGAATGGCCTAGGGGAAAAGTACACACACCATTGTAATCGTTCGAGTTTCTACTTTCAGATGCAACAGGAATTTCTCGAGTTCGTCATTCCGTTCGCGAGATATGGGAGTTTGAAATTAAGGAATGCTTGAGAAACTATCAAAATTTTCGCAAGTATGATACTCGAAACCAATAACTACAATGGCCTAGGGGGAAAATACACATACCGTTGTAATCGGGCGAGTTTCTGCTTTCAGATGCAACAGGAGTTCCTCGAGTTCGTCAATCCGTTCGCGAGATATGGGAGTTTGAAGTTAAGGAATGCTTGAGAAACCATCAAAATTTTCGCAAGTCTGATACTCGAATCCAATGACAACTGTGGCCTAGGGCAAAAATACACATACCGTTGTAATCGGGCGAGTTTCTGCTTTCAGATGCAACAGGAATTTCTCGAGTTCGTCAATCCGTTCGCGAGATATGGGAGTTTGAAGTTAAGGAATGCTTGAGAAACCATCAAAATTTTCGCAAGTCTGATACTCGAAACCAATAACTACAAAGGCCTACGGGAAAAATGCACATACCTTTGTAATCGGGCGAGTTTCCGCTAACAGATGCAACAGGAATTTCTCGAGTTCGTCATTCCGTTCGCGAGACATGGGAGTTTGAAGTTAAGGAATGGCTGAGAAACCATCAAAATTTTCGCAATTCTGATACTCGAAACCAATAACTGGAATGGCCTAGGGGAAAAGTACACACCCTGGTAATCGTGGGATTCTCTACTTTCAGATGCAATAGGAATTTCTCGAGTTCGTCATGCCGTTCGCGAGATATGGGAGTTTGAAGTTAAGGAATGGTTGAGAAACCATCAAAATTTTCGCTGTTCTGATACTCGAAACCAATAACTACAAAGGCCTAGGGGAAAAATGCACATACCTTTGTAATCGGGCGAGTTTCTACTTTCAGATGCAACAGGAATTTCTCGAGTTCGTCATTCCGTTCGCGAGATATGGGAGTTTGAAATTAAGGAATGCTTGAGAAGCTATCAAAATTTTCGCAAGTCTGATACTCGAAACCAATAACTACAATGGCCTAGGGGGAAATTACACATACCATTGTAATCGGGCGAGTTTCTGCTTTCAGATGCAACAGGAGTTCCTCGAGTTCGTCAATCCGTTCGCGAGATATGGGAGTTTGAAGTTAAGGAATGCTTGAGAAACCATCAAAATTTTCGCAAGTCTGATACTCGAATCCAATAACAACTATGGCTTAGGGCAAAAATACACATACCGTTGTAATCGGGCGAGTTTCTGCTTTCAGAAGCAACAGGAATTTCTCGAGTTCGTCAATCCGTTCGCGAGATATGGGAGTTTGAAGTTAAGGAATGCTTGAGAAACCATCAAAATTTTCGCAAGTCTGATACTCTAAACCAATAACTACAAAGGCCAACGGGAAAAATGCACATACCTTTGTAATCGGGCGAATTTCCGCTTTCAGATGCAACAGGAATTTCTCGAGTTCGTCATTCCGTTCGCGAGACATGGGAGTTTGAAGTTAAGGAATGGTTGAGAAACCATCAAAATTTTCGCAATTCTGATACTCGAAACCAATAACTGGAATGGCCTAGGGGAAAAGTACACACACCCTGGTAATCGTGCGAGTCTCTACTTTCAGATGCAGCAGGAATTTCTCGAGTTCGTCAATCCGTTCGCTAGATATGGGAGTTTGAAGTTAAGGAATGGTTGAGAAACCATCAAAATTTTCGCAAGTCTGATACTCGAAACCAATAAGTACTATTGCCGAGGCGAAAAATACATATACCGTTGTAATCGGGCGAGTTTCTACTTTCAGATGCAACTGGAATTTCTCGAGTTGGTAATCCGTTCGCGAGATATGGGAGTTTGAAGTTAAGGAATGGATGAGAAACCATGAAAATTTTCGCTGGTCTGATACTCGAAACCAGTAACTGGAATGGCCAAGGGGTAAAGTACACATACCATTGTAATCGGGCGAGTTTCTGCTTTCAGATGCAACAGGAATTTTTCGAGTTCGTCAATCCGTTCGCTAGATATGGGAGTTTGAAGTTAAGGAATGGTTGAGAAACCATTAAAATTTTCGCTGGTCTGATACTCGAAACCAGTAACTGGAATGGCGAAGGGGTAAAGTACACATACCATTGTAATCGGGCGAGTTTCTACTTTCAGATGCAACAGGAATTTCTCGAGTTCGTCAATCCGTTCGCGAGATATTGGAGTTTGAAGATAAGGAATGGTTGAGATATCATCAAAATTTTCGCAAGTCTGATACTCGAAAACAATAACTTCTATTGCCTAGGGCAAAAATTCACATACCGTTGTAATCGGGCGAGTTTCTGCTTTCAGACGCAACAGGAATTTCTCGAGATCGTCAATCCGTTCGCGAGATATGGGAGTTTGAAGTTAAGGAATGGTTGAGAAACCATCAAAATTTTCGCTGGTCTGATACTCGAAACCAATAACTGGAATGGCCTAGGGGAAAAGTACACACCCCATTGTAATCGGGCGAGTTTCTACTTTCAGATGCAACAGGAATTTCTCGAGTTCGTCAATCCGTTCGCGAGATATGGGAGTTTGAAATTAAGGAATGGTTCAGAAACCGTCAAAATTTTTGCAGGTCTGATACTCGAAACCAATAACTACAAATGCCTAGGGCAAAAATACACATACCGTTGTAATCGGGCGAGTTTCTGCTTTCAGATGCAACAGGAATTTCTCGAGTTCGTCAATCCGTTCGCGAGATATGGGAGTTTGAAGTTACGGAATGGTTGAGAAACCATCAAAATTTTAGTAAGTCTGATACTCGAAACCAATAACTACTATGTCCTAGGGCAAAAATACACACACCATTGTAATCGGGCGAGCTTCTACTATCATATGCAACCGGAATTTCTCGAGTTCGTCAATCCGTTCGCGAAATATGGGACTTTGAAGTTAAGGAATGTTTGAGAAACCATCAAAATTTTCGCAAGTCTGATACTCGAAACCAATAACATCTATTGCCTAGGGCAAAAATTCACTTACCGTTGTATTCGGGCGAGTTTCTACTTTCAGATGCTACAGGAATTTCTCGAGTTCGTCAATCCGTTCGCGAGATATGGGAGTTTGAAGTTAAGGAATGGTTCAGAAACCGTCAAAATTTTTGCAAGTCTGATACTCGAAACCAATAACTATAATTCCCTAGGGCAAAAATACACATACCGTTGTAATCGGGCGAGCTTCTACTTTCAGATGCAGCAGGAATTTCTCGAGTTGGTCAATCCGTTCGCGAGATATGGGAGTTTGAGTTTAAGGAATGGTTGAGAAACCATCAAAATTTTCGCAAGTCTGATACTCGAAACCAATAACTACTATTGCCTAGGGCAAAAATACACATACCGTTGTAATCGATCGAGCTTCTGCTTTCAGATGCAGCAGGAATTTCTCGAGTTCGTCAATCCGTTCGCGAGATATGGCAGTTTGAAGTTAAGGAATGGTTGAGAAACCATCAAAATTTTCGCTGGTCTGATACTCGAAACCAATAACTGGAATGGCCTAGGGGAAAAGTACACATACCATTGTAATCGGGCGAGCTTTTACTTTCCGATGCAGCAGGAATTTCTCGAGTTGGTCAATCCGTTCGCGAGATATGGGAGTTTGAGGTTAAGGAATGGTTGAGAAACCATCCAAATTTTCGCAAGTCTTATACTCGAAACCAAGAACTACTATTGCCTAGGGCAAAAATACACATACCGTTGTAATCGATCGAGCTTCTGCTTTCAGATGCAGCAGGAATTTCTCGAGTTCGTCAATCCGTTCGCGAGATATGGGAGTTTGAAGTTAAGGAATGGTTGAGAAACCATCAAAATTTTCGCTGGTCTGATACTCGAAACCAATAACTGGAATGGCCTAGGGGAAAAGTGCACATACCATTGTAATCGGACGAGTTTCTGCTTTCAGATGCAACTGGAATTTCCCTAGTTCGTCAATCCGTTCGCGAGATATGGGAGTTTGAAGTTAAGGAATGGTTGAGAAACCATCAAAATTTTCCCAAGTCTGATACTCGACACCAATAACTACAATTGCCTAGGGCAAAAATACACATTCCGTTGTAATCGGGCGAGTTTCTACTTTCAGATGCAACTGGAATTTCTCGAGTTGGTTATCCGTTCGCGAGATATGGGAGTTTGAAGTTAAGGAATGGATGAGAAACCATGAAAATTTTCACTGGTCTGATACTCGAAACCAATAACTGGAATGGCCAAGGGGTAAAGTACACATACCATTGTAATCGGGCGAGTTTCTGCTTTCAGATGCAACAGGAATTTTTCGAGTTCGTCAATCCGTTCGCTAGATATGGGAGTTTGAAGTTAAGGAATGGTTGAGAAACCATTAAAATTTTCGCTGGTCTGATACTCGAAACCAATAACTGGAATGGCCTAGGGGAAAAGTACACACACCATTGTAATCGGGCGAGTTTCTGCTTTCAGATGCAACTGGAAATTCTCTAGTTCGTCAATCCGTTCGCGAGATATGGGAGTTTGAAGTTAAGGAATGGTTGAGAAACCCTCAAAATTTTCGCAAGTCTGATAATCGAAACCAATAACTACAACCGCCTAGGGCAAAAATACACACCCCATTGTAATCGGGCGAGTTTCTACTTTCAGATGCAACAGGAATTTCTCGAGTTCGTCAATCCGTTCGCGAGATGTTGGAGTTTGAAGATAAGGAATGGTTGAGAAATCATCAAAATTTTCGCAAGTCTGATACTCGAAAACAATAACTACTATTGCCTAGGGCAAAAATACATATACCGTTGTCATCGGGCGAGCTTCTACTTTCAGATGCAGCAGGAATTTCTCGAGTTGGTCAATCCGTTCGCGAGATATGGGAGTTTGAAGTTAAGGAATGGTTGAGAAACCATCAAAATTTTCGCAGGTCTGATACTCGAAACCAATAACTACTATGTCCTAGGGCAAAAATACACACAGTATTGTTATCGGGCGAGTTTCTACTTTCAGATGCAACAGGAATTTCTCGAGTTCGTCAATCCGTTCGCGAGATATGGGAGTTTGAAGTTAAGGAATGGTTGAGAAACCATTAAAATTTTCGCTGGTCTGATACTCGAAACCAGTAACTGGAATGGCCAAGGGGTAAAGTACACATACCATTGTAATCGGGCGAGTTTCTGCTTTCAGATGCAACAGGAATTTTTCGAGTTCGTCAATCCGTTCGCTAGATATGGGAGTTTGAAGTTAAGGAATGGTTGAGAAACCATTAAAATTTTCGCTGGTCTGATACTCGAAACCAGTAACTGGAATGGCGAAGGGGTAAAGTACACATACCATTGTAATCGGGCGAGTTTCTACTTTCAGATGCAACAGGAATTTCTCGAGTTCGTCAATCCGTTCGCGAGATATTGGAGTTTGAAGATAAGGAATGGTTGAGATATCATCAAAATTTTCGCAAGTCTGATACTCGAAAACAATAACTACTATTGCCTAGGGCAAAAATACACATACCGTTGTCATCGTGCGAGCTTCTACTTTCAGATGCAGCAGGAATTTCTCGAGTTGGTCAATCCGTTCGCGAGATATGGGAGTTTGAAGTTAAGGAATGGTTGAGAAACCATCAAAATTTTTGCAGGTCTGATACTCGAAACCAATAACTACTATGTCCTAGGGCAAAAATACACACAGTATTGTTATCGGGCGAGTTTCTACTTTCAGATGCAACAGGAATTTCTCGAGTTCGTCAATCCGTTCGCGAGATATGGGAGTTTGAAGTTAAGGAATGGTTGAGAAACCATCAAAATTTTCGCAAGTCTGATACTCGAAACCAATAACTTCTATTGCCTAGGGCAAAAATTCACATACCGTTGTAATCGGGCGAGTTTCTGCTTTCAGATGCAACAGGAATTTCTCGAGATCGTCAATCCGTTCGCGAGATATGGGAGTTTGAAGTTAAGGAATGGTTGAGAAACCATCAAAATTTTCGCTGGTCTGATACTCGAAACCAATAACTGGAATGGCCTAGGGGAAAAGTACACACCCCATTGTAATCGGGCGAGTTTCTACTTTCAGATGCAACAGGAATTTCTCGAGTTCGTCAATCCGTTCGCGAGATATGGGAGTTTGAAGTTAAGGAATGGTTCAGAAACCGTCAAAATTTTTGCAGGTCTGATACTCGAAACCAATAACTACAAATGCCTAGGGCAAAAATACACATACCGTTGTAATCGGGCGAGTTTCTGCTTTCAGATGCAACAGGAATTTCTCGAGTTCGTCAATCCGTTCGCGAGATATGGGAGTTTGAAGTTACGGAATGGTTGAGAAACCATCAAAATTTTAGTAAGTCTGATACTCGAAACCAATAACTACTATGTCCTAGGGCAAAAATACACACACCATTGTAATCGGGCGAGCTTCTACTATCATATGCAACCGGAATTTCTCGAGTTCGTCAATCCGTTCGCGAAATATGGGACTTTGAAGTTAAGGAATGTTTGAGAAACCATCAAAATTTTCGCAAGTCTGATACTCGAAACGAATAACTTCTATTGCCTAGGGCAAAAATTCACATACCGTTGTATTCGGGCGAGTTTCTACTTTCAGATGCTACAGGAATTTCTCGAGTTCGTCAATCCGTTCGCGAGATATGGGAGTTTGAAGTTAAGGAATGGTTCAGAAACCGTCAAAATTTTCGCTGGCCTGATACTCGAAACCAATAACTGGAATGGCCTAGGGGAAAAGTACACATACCATTGTAATCGGACGAGTTTCTGCTTTCAGATGCAACTGGAATTTCCCTAGTTCGTCAATCCGTTCGCGAGATATGGGAGTTTGAAGTTAAGGAATGGTTGAGAAACCATCAAAATTTTCCCAAGTCTGATACTCGAAACCAATAACTACAATTGCCTAGGGCAAAAATACACATTCCGTTGTAATCGGGCGAGTTTCTACTTTCAGATGCAACTGGAATTTCTCGAGTTGGTAATCCGTTCGCGAGATATGGGAGTTTGAAGTTAAGGAATGGATGAGAAACCATGAAAATTTTCACTGGTCTGATACTCGAAACCAATAACTGGAATGGCCAAGGGGTAAAGTACACATACCATTGTAATCGGGCGAGTTTCTGCTTTCAGATGCAACAGGAATTTTTCTAGTTCGTCAATCCGTTCGCTAGATATGGGAGTTTGAAGTTAAGGAATGGTTGAGAAACCATTAAAATTTTCGCTGGTCTGATACTCGAAACCAATAACTGGAATGGCCTAGGGGAAAAGTACACACACCATTGTAATCGGGCGAGTTTCTGCTTTCAGATGCAACTGGAAATTCTCTAGTTCGTCAATCCGTTCGCGAGATATGGGAGTTTGAAGTTAAGGAATGGTTGAGAAACCCTCAAAATTTTCGCAAGTCTGATAATCGAAACCAATAACTACAACCGCCTAGGGCAAAAATACACACCCCATTGTAATCGGGCGAGTTTCTACTTTCAGATGCAACAGGAATTTCTCGAGTTCGTCAATCCGTTCGCGAGATGTTGGAGTTTGAAGATAAGGAATGGTTGAGAAATCATCAAAATTTTCGCAAGTCTGATACTCGAAACCAATAACTACTATTGCCTAGGGCAAAAATACACATACCGTTGTCATCGGGCGAGCTTCTACTTTCAGATGCAGCAGGAATTTCTCGAGTTGGTCAATCCGTTCGCGAGATATGGGAGTTTGAAGTTAAGGAATGGTTGAGAAAGCATCAAAATTTTCGCAGGTCTGATACTCGAAACCAATAACTACTATGTCCTAGGGCAAAAATACACACAGTATTGTTATCGGGCGAGTTTCTACTTTCAGATGCAGCAGGAATTTCTCGAGTTCGTCAATCCGTTCGCGAGATATGGGGGTTTGAAGTTAAGGAATGGTTGAGAAACCATCAAAATTTTCGCAAGTCTAATACTCGAAACCAATATCTACTATGGCCTAGGGCAAAAATACAAATGCCATTGTAATCGGGCGAGCTTCTACTTTCAGATGCAGCAGGAGTTTCTCGAGTTCGTCAATCCGTTCGCGAGATATGGGAGTTTGAAGTTAAGGAATGGTTGAGGAACCATCAAAATTTTCGCAAGTCTGATACTCGAAACCAATAACTACTATTGCCTAGGGCAAAAATACACATACCGTTGTAATCGGGCGAGCTTCTACTTTCAGATGCAGCAGGAATTTCTCGAGTTCGTCAATCCGTTCGCGAGATATGGGGGTTTGAAGTTAAGGAATGGTTGAGAAACCATCAAAATTCTCGGTGGTCTGATACTCGAAACCAATAACTGGAATTGCCTAGGGGAAAAGTACACATACCATTGTAATCGGCCGAGATTATGCTTTCAGATGCAACTGGAATTTCTCGAGTAGCTAAACCGTTCGCGAGATATGGGAGTTTGAAGTTAAGGAATGGCTGAGAAATCATCAAAATTTTCGCAAGTCCGATACTCGAAACCAATAGCTACTATTGCCTAGGGCAAAAATACACACACCGTTCTAATCGGGCGAGTTTCTGCTTTCTGATGCAACTGGAATTTCCCGAGTTCGTCAATCCGTTCGCGAGATATGGGAGTTTGAAGTTAAGGAATGGTTGAGAAATCGTCAAAATTTTCGCAAGTCTGATACTCGAAACCAATAACTGCTATTGCCTAGGGCAAAAATACACATACCGTTGTAATCGGGCGAGCTTCTACTTTCAGATGCAGCAGGAGTTTCTCGAGTTCGTCAATCCGTTCGCGAGATATGGGAGTTTGAAGTTAAGGAATGGTTGAGGAACCATCAAAATTTTCGCAAGCCTAATACACGAAACAAATAACTACAATTGCCTAGGGCAAAAATACCCACGCCATTGTAATCGGGCGAGTTTCTACTTTCAGATGCAACTGGAATTTCTGGAGTTGGTAATCCGTTCGCGAGATATGGGAGTTTGAAGTTAAGGAATGGTTAAGAAATCGTCAAAATTTTCGCAAGTCTGATACTCGAAACCAATAACTACTATTGCCTAGGGCAGAAATACACATACCGTTGTAATCGGGCGAGCTTCTACTTTCAGATGCATCAGGAATTTCTCGAGTTCGTCAATCCGTTCGCGAGATATGGGAGTTTGAAGTTAAGGAATGGTTGAGAAACCATCAAAATTTTCGCAAGTCTGATACTCGAAACCATTAACTGCTATTGCCTAGGGCAAAAATACACATACCGTTGTAATCGGGCGAGCTTCTACTTTCAGGTGCAGCAGGAGTTTCTCGAGTTCGTCAATCCGTTCGCGAGATATGGGAGTGTGAAGTTAAGGAATGGTTGAGAAACCATCAAAATTTTCGCAAGTCTAATACTCGAAACCAATATCTACTATGGCCTAGGGCAAAAATACAAATGCCATTGTAATCGGGCGAGCTTCTGCTTTCAGATGCATCAGGAATTTCTCGAGTTCGTCAATCCGTTCGCGAGATATGGGAGTTTGAAGATAAGGAATGGTTGAGAAACCATCAAAATTTTCGCAAGTCTGATACTCGAAACCAGTAACCACTATTGCCTAGGGCAAAAATACACATACCGTTGTAGTCGGGCGAGATTCTGCTTTCAGATGCAACAGGAATTTCTCGAGTTCGTCAATCCGTTCGCGACATATGGGAGTTCGAAGTTAAGGAATGGTTGAGAAATCGTCAAAATTTTCGCAAGTCTGATACTCGAAAACCAATAACTACTATTGCCTAGGGCAAAAATACACATACCGTTGTAATCAGGCGAGCTTCTACTTTCAAATGCAGCAGGAATTCCTCGAGTTCGTCAATCCGTTCGCGAGATATGGGGGTTTGAAGTTAAGGAATGGTTGAGAATCCATCAAAATTGTCGGTGGTCTGATACTCTAAACCAATAACTGGAATTGCCTAGGGGAAAAGTACACATACCATTGTAATCGGGAGAGTTTCTGCTTTCAGATGCAACTGGAATTTCTCTAGTTCGTCAATCCGTTCGCGAGATATGGGAGTTTGAAGTTAAGAATTGTTGAGAAACCATCAAAATTTTCGCAAGTCGGATACTCGAAACCAATATCTACAATTGCCTGGGGCAAAAATACACATACCGTTGTAGTCGGGCGAGATTCTGCTTTCAGATGCAACAGGAATTTCTCGAGTTCGTCAATCCGTTCGCGAGATATGGGAGTTTGAAGTTAAGGAATGGTTGAGAAACCATCAAAATTTTCGCAAGTCTGATACTCGAAACCAATAACTGCTATGGCCTAGGGCAAAAATACACATACCATTGTAATCGGCCGAGATTATGCTTTCAGATGCTACTGGAATTTATCGAGTTGCTAAACCGTTCGCGAGATATTGGAGTTTGAAGTTAAGGAATGGCTGAGAAGTCATCAAAATTTTCGCAAGTCTGATACTCGAAACCAATAACTACTATTGCCTAGGGCAAAAATACACATACCGTTGTAATCGGGCGAGCTTCTACTTTCAGGTGCAGCAGGAGTTTCTCGAGTTCGTCAATCCGTTCGCGAGATATGGGAGTGTGAAGTTAAGGAATGGTTGAGGAACCATCAAAATTTTCGCAAGTCTAATACACGAAACAAATAACTACAATTGCCTAGGGCAAAAATACCCACGCCATTGTAATCGGGCGAGTTTCTACTTTCAGATGCAACTGGAATTTCTCGAGTTGGTAATCCGTTCGCGAGATATGGGAGTTTGAAGTTAAGGAATGGATGAGAAACCATGAAAATTTTCACTGGTCTGATACTCGAAACCAATAACTGGAATGGCCAAGGGGTAAAGTACACATACCATTGTAATCGGGCGAGTTTCTGCTTTCAGATGCAACAGGAATTTTTCGAGTTCGTCAATCCGTTCGCTAGATATGGGAGTTTGAAGTTAAGGAATGGTTGAGAAACCATTAAAATTTTCGCTGGTCTGATACTCGAAACCAATAACTGGAATGGCCTAGGGGAAAAGTACACACACCATTGTAATCGGGCGAGTTTCTGCTTTCAGATGCAACTGGAAATTCTCTAGTTCGTCAATCCGTTCGCGAGATATGGGAGTTTGAAGTTAAGGAATGGTTGAGAAACCCTCAAAATTTTCGCAAGTCTGATAATCGAAACCAATAACTACAACCGCCTAGGGCAAAAATACACACCCCATTGTAATCGGGCGAGTTTCTACTTTCAGATGCAACAGGAATTTCTCGAGTTCGTCAATCCGTTCGCGAGATGTTGGAGTTTGAAGATAAGGAATGGTTGAGAAACCATCAAAATTTTCGCAGGTCTGATACTCGAAACCAATAACTACTATGTCCTAGGGCAAAAATACACACAGTATTGTTATCGGGCGAGTTTCTACTTTCAGATGCAGCAGGAATTTCTCGAGTTCGTCAATCCGTTCGCGAGATATGGGGGTTTGAAGTTAAGGAATGGTTGAGAAACCATCAAAATTTTCGCAAGTCTAATACTCGAAACCAATATCTACTATGGCCTAGGGCAAAAATACAAATGCCATTGTAATCGGGCGAGCTTCTACTTTCAGATGCAGCAGGAGTTTCTCGAGTTCGTCAATCCGTTCGCGAGATATGGGAGTTTGAAGTTAAGGAATGGTTGAGGAACCATCAAAATTTTCGCAAGTCTGATACTCGAAACCAATAACTACTATTGCCTAGGGCAAAAATACACATACCGTTGTAATCGGGCGAGCTTCTACTTTCAGATGCAGCAGGAATTTCTCGAGTTCGTCAATCCGTTCGCGAGATATGGGGGTTTGAAGTTAAGGAATGGTTGAGAAACCATCAAAATTCTCGGTGGTCTGATACTCGAAACCAATAACTGGAATTGCCTAGGGGAAAAGTACACATACCATTGTAATCGGCCGAGATTATGCTTTCAGATGCAACTGGAATTTCTCGAGTAGCTAAACCGTTCGCGAGATATGGGAGTTTGAAGTTAAGGAATGGCTGAGAAATCATCAAAATTTTCGCAAGTCCGATACTCGAAACCAATAGCTACTATTGCCTAGGGCAAAAATACACACACCGTTCTAATCGGGCGAGTTTCTGCTTTCTGATGCAACTGGAATTTCCCGAGTTCGTCAATCCGTTCGCGAGATATGGGAGTTTGAAGTTAAGGAATGGTTGAGAAATCGTCAAAATTTTCGCAAGTCTGATACTCGAAACCAATAACTGCTATTGCCTAGGGCAAAAATACACATACCGTTGTAATCGGGCGAGCTTCTACTTTCAGATGCAGCAGGAGTTTCTCGAGTTCGTCAATCCGTTCGCGAGATATGGGAGTTTGAAGTTAAGGAATGGTTGAGGAACCATCAAAATTTTCGCAAGCCTAATACACGAAACAAATAACTACAATTGCCTAGGGCAAAAATACCCACGCCATTGTAATCGGGCGAGTTTCTACTTTCAGATGCAACTGGAATTTCTGGAGTTGGTAATCCGTTCGCGAGATATGGGAGTTTGAAGTTAAGGAATGGTTAAGAAATCGTCAAAATTTTCGCAAGTCTGATACTCGAAACCAATAACTACTATTGCCTAGGGCAGAAATACACATACCGTTGTAATCGGGCGAGCTTCTACTTTCAGATGCATCAGGAATTTCTCGAGTTCGTCAATCCGTTCGCGAGATATGGGAGTTTGAAGTTAAGGAATGGTTGAGAAACCATCAAAATTTTCGCAAGTCTGATACTCGAAACCATTAACTGCTATTGCCTAGGGCAAAAATACACATACCGTTGTAATCGGGCGAGCTTCTACTTTCAGGTGCAGCAGGAGTTTCTCGAGTTCGTCAATCCGTTCGCGAGATATGGGAGTGTGAAGTTAAGGAATGGTTGAGAAACCATCAAAATTTTCGCAAGTCTAATACTCGAAACCAATATCTACTATGGCCTAGGGCAAAAATACAAATGCCATTGTAATCGGGCGAGCTTCTGCTTTCAGATGCATCAGGAATTTCTCGAGTTCGTCAATCCGTTCGCGAGATATGGGAGTTTGAAGATAAGGAATGGTTGAGAAACCATCAAAATTTTCGCAAGTCTGATACTCGAAACCAGTAACCACTATTGCCTAGGGCAAAAATACACATACCGTTGTAGTCGGGCGAGATTCTGCTTTCAGATGCAACAGGAATTTCTCGAGTTCGTCAATCCGTTCGCGACATATGGGAGTTCGAAGTTAAGGAATGGTTGAGAAATCGTCAAAATTTTCGCAAGTCTGATACTCGAAAACCAATAACTACTATTGCCTAGGGCAAAAATACACATACCGTTGTAATCAGGCGAGCTTCTACTTTCAAATGCAGCAGGAATTCCTCGAGTTCGTCAATCCGTTCGCGAGATATGGGGGTTTGAAGTTAAGGAATGGTTGAGAATCCATCAAAATTGTCGGTGGTCTGATACTCTAAACCAATAACTGGAATTGCCTAGGGGAAAAGTACACATACCATTGTAATCGGGAGAGTTTCTGCTTTCAGATGCAACTGGAATTTCTCTAGTTCGTCAATCCGTTCGCGAGATATGGGAGTTTGAAGTTAAGAATTGTTGAGAACCCATCAAAATTTTCGCAAGTCGGATACTCGAAACCAATATCTACAATTGCCTGGGGCAAAAATACACATACCGTTATAAACGGGCGAGCTTCTGCTTTCAGATGCATCAGGAATTTCTCGAGTTCGTCAATCCGTTCGCGAGATATGGGGGTTTGAAGATAAGAATTGTTGAGAAACCATCAAAATTTTCGCAAGTCGGATACTCGAAACCAATATCTACAATTGCCTGGGGCAAAAATACACATACCGTTGTAGTCGGGCGAGATTCTGCTTTCAGATGCAACAGGAATTTCTCGAGTTCGTCAATCCGTTCGCGAGATATGGGAGTTTGAAGTTAAGGAATGGTTGAGAAACCATCAAAATTTTCGCAAGTCTGATACTCGAAACCAATAACTGCTATGGCCTAGGGCAAAAATACACATACCATTGTAATCGGCCGAGATTATGCTTTCAGATGCTACTGGAATTTATCGAGTTGCTAAACCGTTCGCGAGATATTGGAGTTTGAAGTTAAGGAATGGCTGAGAAGTCATCAAAATTTTCGCAAGTCTGATACTCGAAACCAATAACTACTATTGCCTAGGGCAAAAATACACATACCGTTGTAATCGGGCGAGCTTCTACTTTCAGGTGCAGCAGGAGTTTCTCGAGTTCGTCAATCCGTTCGCGAGATATGGGAGTGTGAAGTTAAGGAATGGTTGAGGAACCATCAAAATTTTCGCAAGTCTAATACACGAAACAAATAACTACAATTGCCTAGGGCAAAAATACCCACGCCATTGTAATCGGGCGAGTTTCTACTTTCAGATGCAACTGGAATTTCTGGAGTTGGTAATCCGTTCGCGAGATATGGGAGTTTGAAGTTAAGGAATGGTTGAGAAATCGTCAAAATTTTCGCAAGTCTGATACTCGAAACCAATAACTACTATTGCCTAGGGCAAAAATACACATACCGTTGTAATCGGGCGAGCTTCTACTTTCAGGTGCAGCAGGAATTTCCCGAGTTCGTCAATCCGTTCGCGAGATATGGGGGTTTGAACTTAAGGAATGGTTTAGAAACCATCAAAATTTTCGCTGGTCTGATACTCGAAACCAATAACTGGAATGGCCTAGGGGAAAGGTACACATACCATTGTAATCGGGCGAGTTTCTGCTTTCAGATGCAACTGGAATTTCTCTAGTTCGTCAATCCGTTCGCGCGATATGGGAGTTTGAAGTTAAGGAATGGTTGAGAAATCATCAAAATTTTTGCGAGTCTGATACTCGAAACCAATAACTACTAATGCCTAGGGCAAAAATACACATACCATTCTAATCGGGCGAGTTTCTACTTTCAGATGCAACTGGAATTTCTCGAGTTCGTCAATCCGTTCGCGAGATATGGGTGTTTGAAGTTAAGGAATGGTTGAGAAACCATCAAAATTTTCGCAAGTCTGATACTCGAAACCAATAACTACTATGGCCTAGGGCAAAGATACACATACCGTTGTAATCGGGCGAGTTTCTACTTTCAGATGCAACTGGAATTTCTCGAGTAGGTAAACCGTTCGCGAGATATGGGAGTTTGAAGTTAAGGTATGGTTGAGAAATCATCAAAATTTTCGCAAATCTGATACTCGAAACCAATAACTACTAATGCCTAGGGCAAAAATACACATACCATTCTAATCGGGCGAGTTTCTACTTTCAGATGCAACTGGAATTTCTCGAGTTCGTCAATCCGTTCGCGAGATATGGGTGTTTGAAGTTAAGGAATGGTTGAGAAACCATCAAAATTTTCGCAAGTCTGATACTCGAAACCAATAACTACTATGGCCTAGGGCAAAGATACACATACCGCTGTAATCGGGCGAGTTTCTGCTTTCAGATGCAACAGGTATTTCTCGAGTTCGTCAATCAGTTCGCGAGACATGGGAGTTTGAAGTTAAGGAATGGTTGAGAAACCATCAAAATTTTCGCAAGTCTGATACTCGAAACCAATAACTGCTATGGCCTAGGGCAAAAATACACATACCATTGTAATCGGCCGAGATTATGCTTTCAGATGCTACTGGAATTTATCGAGTTGCTAAACCGTTCGCGAGATATTGGAGTTTGAAGTTAAGGAATGGCTGAGAAGTCATCAAAATTTTCGCAAGTCTGATACTCGAAACCAATAACTACTATTGCCTAGGGCAAAAATACACATACCGTTGTAATCGGGCGAGCTTCTACTTTCAGGTGCAGCAGGAGTTTCTCGAGTTCGTCAATCCGTTCGCGAGATATGGGAGTGTGAAGTTAAGGAATGGTTGAGGAACCATCAAAATTTTCGCAAGTCTAATACACGAAACAAATAACTACAATTGCCTAGGGCAAAAATACCCACGCCATTGTAATCGGGCGAGTTTCTACTTTCAGATGCAACTGGAATTTCTGGAGTTGGTAATCCGTTCGCGAGATATGGGAGTTTGAAGTTAAGGAATGGTTGAGAAATCGTCAAAATTTTCGCAAGTCTGATACTCGAAACCAATAACTACTATTGCCTAGGGCAAAAATACACATACCGTTGTAATCGGGCGAGCTTCTACTTTCAGGTGCAGCAGGAATTTCCCGAGTTCGTCAATCCGTTCGCGAGATATGGGGGTTTGAACTTAAGGAATGGTTTAGAAACCATCAAAATTTTCGCTGGTCTGATACTCGAAACCAATAACTGGAATGGCCTAGGGGAAAGGTACACATACCATTGTAATCGGGCGAGTTTCTGCTTTCAGATGCAACTGGAATTTCCCTAGTTCGTCAATCCGTTCGCGCGATATGGGAGTTTGAAGTTAAGGAATGGTTGAGAAATCATCAAAATTTTTGCGAGTCTGATACTCGAAAACAATAACTACTAATGCCTAGGGCAAAAATACACATACCATTCTAATCGGGCGAGTTTCTACTTTCAGATGCAACTGGAATTTCTCGAGTTCGTCAATCCGTTCGCGAGATATGGGTGTTTGAAGTTAAGGAATGGTTGAGAAACCATCAAAATTTTCGCAAGTCTGATACTCGAAACCAATAACTACTATGGCCTAGGGCAAAGATACACATACCGTTGTAATCGGGCGAGTTTCTACTTTCAGATGCAACTGGAATTTCTCGAGTAGGTAAACCGTTCGCGAGATATGGGAGTTTGAAGTTAAGGTATGGTTGAGAAATCATCAAAATTTTCGCAAATCTGATACTCGAAACCAATAACTACTAATGCCTAGGGCAAAAATACACATACCATTCTAATAGGGCGAGTTTCTACTTTCAGATGCAACTGGAATTTCTCGAGTTCGTCAATCCGTTCGCGAGATATGGGTGTTTGAAGTTAAGGAATGGTTGAGAAACCATCAAAATTTTCGCAAGTCTGATACTCGAAACCAATAACTACTATGGCCTAGGGCAAAGATACACATACCACTGTAATCGGGCGAGTTTCTGCTTTCAGATGCAACAGGTATTTCTCGAGTTCGTCAATCAGTTCGCGAGACATGGGAGTTTGAAGTTAAGGAATGGTTGAGAAACCATCAAAATTTTCGCAAGTCTGATACTCGAAACCAATAACTGCTATGGCCTAGGGCAAAAATACACATACCATTGTAATCGGGCGAGATTATGCTTTCAGATGCAACTGGAATTTTTCGAGTTGGTAATCCGTTCGCGAGATATGGGAGTCTGAAGTTAAGGAATGGTTGAGAAATCATCAAAATTTTCGCAAGTCTGATACTCGAAACCAATAACTACTATTGCCTAGGGCAAAAATGCACATACCGTTGTAATTGGGCGAGCTTCTACTTTCAGATGCCGCAGGAATTTCCCGAGTTCGTCAATCCGTTCGCGAGATATGGGGGTTTGAAGTTAAGGAATGGTTGAGAAACCATCAAAATTTTCGCTGGTCTGATACTCGAAACCAATAACTGGAATGGCCTAGGGGAAAGGTACACATACCATTGTAATCGGGCGAGTTTCTGCTTTCAGATGCAACTGGAATTTCCCTAGTTCGTCAATCCGTTCGCGCGATATGGGAGTTTGAAGTTAAGGAATGGTTGAGAAATCATCAAAATTTTTGCGAGTCTGATACTCGAAACCAATAGCTACTATTGCCTAGGGCAAAAATACACACACCGTTCTAATCGGGCGAGTTTCTGCTTTCTGATGCGACTGGAATTTCCCGAGTTCGTCAATCCGTTCGCGAGATATGGGAGTTTGAAGTTAAGGAATGGTTGAGAAATCGTCAAAATTTTCGCAAGTCTGATACTCGAAACCAATAACTGCTATTGCCTAGGGCAAAAATACACATACCGTTGTAATCGGGCGAGCTTCTACTTTCAGATGCAGCAGGAGTTTCTCGAGTTCGTCAATCCGTTCGCGAGATATGGGAGTTTGAAGTTAAGGAATGGTTGAGAAATCGTCAAAATTTTCGCAAGTCTGATACTCGAAACCAATAACTACTATTGCCTAGGGCAGAAATACACATACCGTTGTAATCGGGCGAGCTTCTACTTTCAGATGCATCAGGAATTTCTCGAGTTCGTCAATCCGTTCGCGAGATATGGGAGTTTGAAGTTAAGGAATGGTTGAGAAACCATCAAAATTTTCGCAAGTCTGATACTCGAAACCATTAACTGCTATTGCCTAGGGCAAAAATACACATACCGTTGTAATCGGGCGAGCTTCTACTTTCAGGTGCAGCAGGAGTTTCTCGAGTTCGTCAATCCGTTCGCGAGATATGGGAGTGTGAAGATAAGGAATGGTTGAGAAACCATCAAAATTTTCGCAAGTCTAATACTCGAAACCAATATCTACTATGGCCTTGGGCAAAAATACAAATGCCATTGTAATCGGGCGAGCTTCTGCTTTCAGATGCATCAGGAATTTCTCGAGTTCGTCAATCCGTTCGCGAGATATGGGAGTTTGGAGATAAGGAATGGTTGAGAAACCATCAAAATTTTCGCAAGTCTGATACTCGAAACCAATAACTACTATTGCCTAGGGCAAAAATACACATACCGTTGTAATCAGGCGAGCTTCTACTTTCAAATGCAGCAGGAATTCCTCGAGTTCGTCAATCCGTTCGCGAGATATGGGGGTTTGAAGTTAAGGAATGGTTGAGAAACCATCAAAATTCTCGGTGGTCTGATACTCGAAACCAATAACTGGAATTGCCTAGGGGAAAAGTACACATACCATTGTAATCGGGAGAGTTTCTGCTTTCAGATGCAACTGGAATTTCTCTAGTTCGTCAATCCGTTCGCGAGATATGGGGGTTTGAAGTTAAGGAATGGTTGAGAAACCATCAAAATTCTCGGTGGTCTGATACTCGAAACCAATAACTGGAATTGCCTAGGGGAAAAGTACACATACCATTGTAATCGGGAGAGTTTCTGCTTTCAGATGCAACTGGAATTTCTCTAGTTCGTCAATCCGTTCGCGAGATATGGGAGTTTGAAGTTAAGAATTGTTGAGAAACCATCAAAATTTTCGCAAGTCGGATACTCGAAACCAATATCTACAATTGCCTAGGGCAAAAATACACATACCGTTGTAAACGGGCGAGTTTCTGCTTTCAGATGCATCAGGAATTTCTCGAGTTCGTCAATCCGTTCGCGAGATATGGGAGTTTGAAGTTAAGGAATGGTTGAGAAATCATCAAAATTTTCGCAAGTCTGATACTCGAAACCAATAACTACTATTGCCTAGGGCAAAAACACACTTACCGTTGTAATCGGGCTAGTTTCTGCTTTCAGATGCATGAGGAATTTCTCGAGTTCGTCAATCCGTTCGCGAGATATGGGATTTTGATATTAAGGAATGGTTGAGAAACTATCAAAATTTTAGTAAGTCTGATACTCGAAACCAATAACTGGAATGGCCTAGGGGAAAAGTACACACCCCATTGTAATCGGGCGAGTTTCTACTTTCAGATGCAACAGGAATTTCTCGAGTTCGTCAATCCGTTCACGAGATATGGGAGTTTGAAGTTAAGGAATGGTTAACAAACCATCAAAATTTTCGCAAGTCTGATACTCGAAACCAATAACTGCTATGGCCTAGGGCAAAAATACACATACCATTGTAATCGGCCGAGATTATGCTTTCAGATGCAACTGGAATTTCTCGAGTTGCTAAACCGTTCGCGAGATATTGGAGTTTGAAGTTAAGGAATGGCTGAGATATCATCAAAATTTTCACAAGTCGGATACTCGACACCAATAGCTACTATTGCCTACGGCAAAAATACACACAGCGTTCTAATCGGGCGAGTTTCTGCTTTCAGATGCAACTGGAATTTCTCGAGTTGCTAAACCGTTCGCGAGATATTGGAGTTTGAAGTTAAGGAATGGCTGAGAAATAATCAAAATTTTCGCAAGTCTGATACTCGAAACCAATAACTACTATTGCCTAGGGCAAAAATACACATACCGTTGTAATCGGGCGAGCTTCTACTATCAGATGCAGCAGGAGTTTCTCGAGTTCGTCAATCCGTTCGCGAGATATGGGAGTGTGAAGTTAAGGAATGGTTGAAAAACCATCAAAATTTTCGCAAGTCTAATACTCGAAACCAATATCTACTATGGCCTAGGGCAAAAATACACATGCCATTGCAATCGGGCGAGCTTCTGCTTTCAGATGCATCAGGAATTTCTCGAGTTCGTCAATCCGTTCGCGAGATATGGGAGTTTGAAGTTAAGGAAAGGTTGAGAAATCGTCAAAATTTTCGCAAGTCTGATACTCGAAACCAATAACTACTATTGCCTAGGGCAAAAATACACTTACCGTTGTAATCGGGCTAGTTTCTGCTTTAAGATGCATGAGGAATTTCTCGAGTTCGTCAATCCGTTCGCGAGATATGGGATTTTGATATTAAGGAATGTTTGAGAAACTATCAAAATTTTAGTAAGTCTGATACTCGAAACCAATAACTGGAATGGCCTAGGGGAAAAGTACACACCCCATTGTAATCGGGCGAGTTTCTACTTTCAGATGCAACAGGAATTTCTCAAGTTCGTCAATCCGTTCACGAGATATGGGAGTTTGAAGTTAAGGAATGGTTGAGAAACCATCAAAATTTTCGCAAGTCTGATACCCGAAACCAATAACTGCTATTGCCTAGGGCAAAAATACACATACCGTTGTAATCGGGCGAGCTTCTACTTTCAGATGCAGCAGGAATTTCTCGAGTTCGTCAATCCGTTCGCGAGATATGGGGGTTTGAAGTTAAGGAATGGTTGAGAAACCATCAAAATTCTCGGTGGTCTGATACTCGAAACCAATAACTGGAATTGCCTAGGGGAAAAGTACACATACCATTGTAATCGGGAGAGTTTCTGCTTTCAGATGCAACTGGAATTTCTCTAGTTCGTCAATCCGTTCGCGAGATATGGGAGTTTGAAGTTAAGAATTGTTGAGAAACCATCAAAATTTTCGCAAGTCGGATACTCGAAACCAATATCTACAATTGCCTATGGCAAAAATACACATACCGTTATAAACGGGCGAGCTTCTGCTTTCAGATGCATCAGGAATTTCTCGAGTTCGTCAATCCGTTCGCGAGATACGGGAGATTGAAGTTAAGGAATGGTTGAGAAACCATCAAAATTTTCGCAAGTCTAATACTCGAAACCAATAACTACTATTGCCTAGGGCAAAAATACACATACCGTTGTAATCGGGCGAGCATCTACTTTCAGATGCAGCAGGAGTTTCTCGCGTTCGTCAATCCGTTCGCGAGATATGGGAGTTTGAAGTTAAGGAATGGTTGAGGAACCATCAAAATTTTCGCAAGCCTAATACACGGAACAAATAACTACAATTGCCTAGGGCAAAAATACCCACGCCATTGTAATCGGGCGAGTTTCTACTTTCAGATGCAACTGGAATTTCTGGAGTTGGTAATCCGTTCGCGAGATATGGGAGTTTGAAGTTAAGGAATGGTTGAGAAATCGTCAAAATTTTCGCAAGTCTGATACTCGAAACCAATAACTACTATTGCCTAGGGCAGAAATACACATACCGTTGTAATCGGGCGAGCTTCTACTTTCAGATGCAGCAGGAATTTCTCGAGTTCGTCAATCCGTTCGCGAGATATGGGGGTTTGAAGTTAAGGAATGGTTGAGAAATCGTCAAAATTTTCGCAAGTCTGATACTCGAAAACCAATAACTACTATTGCCTAGGGCAAAAATACACATACCGTTGTAATCAGGCGAGCTTCTACTTTCAAATGCAGCAGGAATTCCTCGAGTTCGTCAATCCGTTCGCGAGATATGGGGGTTTGAAGTTAAGGAATGGTTGAGAATCCATCAAAATTGTCGGTGGTCTGATACTCGAAACCAATAACTGGAATTGCCTAGGGGAAAAGTACACATACCATTGTAATCGGGAGAGTTTCTGCTTTCAGATGCAACTGGAATTTCTCTAGTTCGTCAATCCGTTCGCGAGATATGGGAGTTTGAAGTTAAGAATTGTTGAGAAACCATCAAAATTTTCGCAAGTCGGATACTCGAAACCAATATCTACAATTGCCTGGGGCAAAAATACACATACCTTTATAAACGGGCGAGCTTCTGCTTTCAGATGCATCAGGAATTTCTCGAGTTCGTCAATCCGTTCGCGAGATATGGGGGTTTGAAGATAAGAATTGTTGAGAAACCATCAAAATTTTCGCAAGTCGGATACTCGAAACCAATATCTACAATTGCCTGGGGCAAAAATACACATACCGTTGTAGTCGGGCGAGATTCTGCTTTCAGATGCAACAGGAATTTCTCGAGTTCGTCAATCCGTTCGCGAGATATGGGAGTTTGAAGTTAAGGAATGGTTGAGAAACCATCAAAATTTTCGCAAGTCTGATACTCGAAACCAATAACTGCTATGGCCTAGGGCAAAAATACACATACCATTGTAATCGGCCGAGATTATGCTTTCAGATGCTACTGGAATTTATCGAGTTGCTAAACCGTTCGCGAGATATTGGAGTTTGAAGTTAAGGAATGGCTGAGAAGTCATCAAAATTTTCGCAAGTCTGATACTCGAAACCAATAACTACTATTGCCTAGGGCAAAAATACACATACCGTTGTAATCGGGCGAGCTTCTACTTTCAGGTGCAGCAGGAGTTTCTCGAGTTCGTCAATCCGTTCGCGAGATATGGGAGTGTGAAGTTAAGGAATGGTTGAGGAACCATCAAAATTTTCGCAAGTCTAATACACGAAACAAATAACTACAATTGCCTAGGGCAAAAATACCCACGCCATTGTAATCGGGCGAGTTTCTACTTTCAGATGCAACTGGAATTTCTGGAGTTGGTAATCCGTTCGCGAGATATGGGAGTTTGAAGTTAAGGAATGGTTGAGAAATCGTCAAAATTTTCGCAAGTCTGATACTCGAAACCAATAACTACTATTGCCTAGGGCAAAAATACACATACCGTTGTAATCGGGCGAGCTTCTACTTTCAGGTGCAGCAGGAATTTCCCGAGTTCGTCAATCCGTTCGCGAGATATGGGGGTTTGAACTTAAGGAATGGTTTAGAAACCATCAAAATTTTCGCTGGTCTGATACTCGAAACCAATAACTGGAATGGCCTAGGGGAGAGGTACACATACCATTGTAATCGGGCGAGTTTCTGCTTTCAGATGCAACTGGAATTTCTCTAGTTCGTCAATCCGTTCGCGCGATATGGGAGTTTGAAGTTAAGGAATGGTTGAGAAATCATCAAAATTTTTTCGAGTCTGATACTCGAAACCAATAACTACTAATGCCTAGGGCAAAAATACACATACCATTCTAATCGGGCGAGTTTCTACTTTCAGATGCAACTGGAATTTCTCGAGTTCGTCAATCCGTTCGCGAGATATGGGTGTTTGAAGTTAAGGAATGGTTGAGAAACCATCAAAATTTTCGCAAGTCTGATACTCGAAACCAATAACTACTATGGCCTAGGGCAAAGATACACATACCGTTGTAATCGGGCGAGTTTCTACTTTCAGATGCAACTGGAATTTCTCGAGTAGGTAAACCGTTCGCGAGATATGGGAGTTTGAAGTTAAGGTATGGTTGAGAAATCATCAAAATTTTCGCAAATCTGATACTCGAAACCAATAACTACTAATGCCTAGGGCAAAAATACACGTACCATTCTAATCGGGCGAGTTTCTACTTTCAGATGCAACTGGAATTTCTCGAGTTCGTCAATCCGTTCGCGAGATATGGGTGTTTGAAGTTAAGGAATGGTTGAGAAACCATCAAAATTTTCGCAAGTCTGATACTCGAAACCAATAACTACTATGGCCTAGGGCAAAGATACACATACCGCTGTAATCGGGCGAGTTTCTGCTTTCAGATGCAACAGGTATTTCTCGAGTTCGTCAATCAGTTCGCGAGACATGGGAGTTTGAAGTTAAGGAATGGTTGAGAAACCATCAAAATTTTCGCAAGTCTCATACTCGAAACCAATAACTGCTATGGCCTAGGGCAAAAATACACATACCATTGTAATCGGCCGAGATTATGCTTTCAGATGCTACTGGAATTTATCGAGTTGCTAAACCGTTCGCGAGATATTGGAGTTTGAAGTTAAGGAATGGCTGAGAAGTCATCAAAATTTTCGCAAGTCTGATACTCGAAACCAATAACTACTATTGCCTAGGGCAAAAATACACATACCGTTGTAATCGGGCGAGCTTCTACTTTCAGGTGCAGCAGGAGTTTCTCGAGTTCGTCAATCCGTTCGCGAGATATGGGAGTGTGAAGTTAAGGAATGGTTGAGGAACCATCAAAATTTTCGCAAGTCTAATACACGAAACAAATAACTACAATTGCCTAGGGCAAAAATACCCACGCCATTGTAATCGGGCGAGTTTCTACTTTCAGATGCAACTGGAATTTCTGGAGTTGGTAATCCGTTCGCGAGATATGGGAGTTTGAAGTTAAGGAATGGTTGAGAAATCGTCAAAATTTTCGCAAGTCTGATACTCGAAACCAATAACTACTATTGCCTAGGGCAAAAATACACATACCGTTGTAATCGGGCGAGCTTCTACTTTCAGGTGCAGCAGGAATTTCCCGAGTTCGTCAATCCGTTCGCGAGATATGGGGGTTTGAACTTAAGGAATGGTTTAGAAACCATCAAAATTTTCGCTGGTCTGATACTCGAAACCAATAACTGGAATGGCCTAGGGGAAAGGTACACATACCATTGTAATCGGGCGAGTTTCTGCTTTCAGATGCAACTGGAATTTCCCTAGTTCGTCAATCCGTTCGCGCGATATGGGAGTTTGAAGTTAAGGAATGGTTGAGAAATCATCAAAATTTTTGCGAGTCTGATACTCGAAACCAATAACTACTAATGCCTAGGGCAAAAATACACATACCATTCTAATCGGGCGAGTTTCTACTTTCAGATGCAACTGGAATTTCTCGAGTTCGTCAATCCGTTCGCGAGATATGGGTGTTTGAAGTTAAGGAATGGTTGAGAAACCATCAAAATTTTCGCAAGTCTGATACTCGAAACCAATAACTACTATGGCCTAGGGCAAAGATACACATACCGTTGTAATCGGGCGAGTTTCTACTTTCAGATGCAACTGGAATTTCTCGAGTAGGTAAACCGTTCGCGAGATATGGGAGTTTGAAGTTAAGGTATGGTTGAGAAATCATCAAAATTTTCGCAAATCTGATACTCGAATCCAATAACTACTAATGCCTAGGGCAAAAATACACATACCATTCTAATCGGGCGAGTTTCTACTTTCAGATGCAACTGGAATTTCTCGAGTTCGTCAATCCGTTCGCGAGATATGGGTGTTTGAAGTTAAGGAATGGTTGAGAAACCATCAAAATTTTCGCAAGTCTGATACTCGAAACCAATAACTACTATGGCCTAGGGCAAAGATACACATACCACTGTAATCGGGCGAGTTTCTGCTTTCAGATGCAACAGGTATTTCTCGAGTTCGTCAATCAGTTCGCGAGACATGGGACTTTGAAGTTAAGGAATGGTTGAGAAACCATCAAAATTTTCGCAAGTCTGATACTCGAAACCAATAACTCCTATGGCCTAGGGCAAAAATACACATACCATTGTAATCGGGCGAGATTATGCTTTCAGATGCAACTGGAATTTTTCGAGTTGGTAATCCGTTCGCGAGATATGGGAGTCTGAAGTTAAGGAATGGTTGAGAAATCATCAAAATTTTCGCAAGTCTGATACTCGAAACCAATAACTACTATTGCCTAGGGCAAAAATGCACATACCGTTGTAATTGGGCGAACTTCTACTTTCAGATGCCGCAGGAATTTCCCGAGTTCGTCAATCCGTTCGCGAGATATGGGGGTTTGAAGTTAAGGAATGGTTGAGAAACCATCAAAATTTTCGCTGGTCTGATACTCGAAACCAATAACTGGAATGGCCTAGGGGAAAGGTACACATACCATTGTAACCGGGCGAGTTTCTGCTTTCAGATGCAACTGGAATTTCTCTAGTTCGTCAATCCGTTCGCGCGATATGGGAGTTTGAAGTTAAGGAATGGTTGAGAAATCATCAAAATTTTTGCGAGTCTGATACTCGAAACCAATAACTACTATTGCCTAGGGCAAAAATACACATACCGTTGTAATCGGGCGAGTTCCTACTTTCAGATGCAACTGGAATTTCTCGATTAGGTAAACCGTTCGCGAGATATGGGAGTTTGAAGTTAAGGAATGGTTGAGAAATCATCAAAATTTTCGCAAATCTGATTCTCGAAACCAATAACTACTAATGCCTAGGGCAAAAATACACACACCACTTTAATCGGGCGAGTTTCTACTTTCAGATGCAACAGGAATTTCTCGAGTTCGTCAATCCGTTCGCGAGATATGGCAGTTTGAAGTTAAGGAATGGTTGAGAAACCATCAAAATTTTCGCAAGTCTGATACTCGAAACCAATAACTGCTATGGCCTAGGTCAAAAATACACATACCATTGTAATCGGACGAGATTATGCTTTCAGATGCAACTGGAATTTCTCGAGTAGCTAAACCGTTCGCGAGATATGGGAGTTTGAAGTTAAGGAATGGCTGAGAAATCATCAAAATTTTCGCAAGTCCGATACTCGAAACCAATAGCTACTATTGCCTAGGGCAAAAATACACACACCGTTCTAATCGGGCGAGTTTCTGCTTTCAGATGCAACTGGAATTTCTCGAGTTCGTCAATCCGTTCGCGAGATATGGGAGTTTGAAGTTAAGGAATGGTTGAGAAATCGTCAAAATTTTCGCAAGTCTGATACTCGATACCAATAACTACTATTGCCTAGGGCAAAAATACACATACCGTTGTAATCGGGCGAGCTTCTACTTTCAGATGCAGCAGGAATTTCTCGAGTTCGTCAATCCGTTCGCGAGATATGGGGGTTTGAAGTTAAGGAATGGTTGAGAAACCATCAAAATTCTCGGTGGTCTGATACTCGAAACCAATAACTGGAATTGCCTAGGGGAAAAGTACACATACCATTGTAATCGGGAGAGTTTCTGCTTTCAGATGCAACAGGCATTTCTCTAGTTCGTCAATCCGTTCGCGAGATATGGGAGTTTGAAGTTAAGAATTGTTGAGAAACCATCAAAATTTTCGCAAGTCGGATACTCGAAACCAATATCTACAATTGCCTAGGGCAAAAATACACCTACCGTTGTAAACGGGCGAGCTTCTGCTTTCAGATGCATCAGGAATTTCTCGAGTTCGTCAATCCGTTCGCGAGATATGGGAGTTTGAAGTTAAGGAATGGTTGAGAAACCATCAAAATTTTCGCAAGTCTGATACTCGAAACCAATAACTACTATTGCCTAGGGCAAAAATACACATATCGTTGTAATCGGGCGAGCTTCTACTTTCAGGTGCAGCAGGAGTTTCTCGAGTTCGTCAATCCGTTCGCGAGATATGGGAGTTTGAAGTTAAGGAATGGTTGAGAAACCATCAAAATTTTCGCAAGTCTAATACTCGAAACCAAAATCTACTATGGCCTAGGGCAAAAATACACATGCCATTGTAATCGGGCGAACTTCTGCTTTCAGATGCATCAGGATTTTCTCGAGTTCGTCAATCCGTTTGCGAGATATGGGGGTTTGAAGTTAAGGAATGATTGAGAAACCATCAAAGTTCTCGGTGGTCAGATACTCGAAACCAATAACTGGAATTGCCTAGGGGAAAAGTACACATACCGTTGTAATCGGGCGAGCTTCTACTTTCAGATGCAGCAGGAATTTCTCGAGTTCGTCAATCCGTTCGCGAGATATGGGGGTTTGAAGTTAAGGAGTGATTGAGAAACCATCAAAATTCTCGGTGGTCTGATACTCGAAACCAATAACTGGAATTGCCTAGGGGAAAAGTACACATACCATTGTAATCGGGAGAGTTTCTGCTTTCAGATGCAACTGGAATTTCTCTAGTTCGTCAATCCGTTCGCGAGATATGGGAGTTTGAAGTTAAGGAATGGCTGAGAAACCATCAAAATTTTCGCAAGTCTGATACTCGAAACCAATAAGTACTATTGCCTAAGGCAAAAATACACATACCGTTGTAGTCGGGCGAGATTCTGCTTTCAGATGCAACAGGAATTTCTCGAGTTCGTCAATCCGTTCGCGAGATATGGGGGTGTGAAGTTAAGGAATGGCTGAGAAACCATCAAAATTTTCGCAAGTCTGATACTCGAAACCAATAAGTACTATTGCCTAAGGCAAAAATACACATACCGTTGTAGTCGGGCGAGATTCTGCTTTCAGATGCAACAGGAATTTCTCGAGTTCGTCAATCCGTTCGCGAGATATGGGGGTGTGAAGTTAAGGAATGGCTGAGAAACCATCAAAATTTTCGCAAGTCTGATACTCGAAACCAATAAGTACTATTGCCTAAGGCAAAAATACACATACCGTTGTAGTCGGGCGAGATTCTGCTTTCAGATGCAACAGGAATTTCTCGAGTTCGTCAATCCGTTCGCGAGATATGGGAGTTTGTAGTTAAGGAATGGTTGAGAAACCATCAAAATTTTGGCAAGTCTAATACCCGAAACCAATATCTACTATGGCCTAGGGCAAAAATACACATGCCATTGTGATCGGGCGAGCTTCTGCTTTCAGATGCATCAGGAATTTCTCGAGTTCGTCAATCCGTTCGCGAGATATGGGGGTGTGAAGTTAAGGAATGGTTGAGAATCCATCAAAATTTTCGCAAGTCTAATACACGAAACAAGTAACTACAATTGCCTAGGGCAAAAATACCCACGCCATTGTAATCGGGCGAGTTTCTACTTTCAGATGCAACTGGAATTTCTCGAGTTGGTAATCCGTTCGCGAGATATGGGAGTTTGAAGTTAAGGAATGGTTGAGAAATCGTCAAAATTTTCGCAAGTCTGATACTCGAAACCAATAACTACTATTGCCTAGGGCAAAAATACACATACCGTTGTAATCGGGCGTGCTTCTACTTTCAGGTGCAGCAGGAGTTTCTCGAGTTCGTCAATCCGTTCGCGAGATATGGGAGTTTGAAGTTAAGGAATGGTTGAGAAACCATCAAAATTTTGGCAAGTCTAATACCCGAAACCAATATCTACTATGGCCTAGGGCAAAAATACACATGCCATTGTGATCGGGCGAGCTTCTGCTTTCAGATGCATCAGGAATTTCTCGAGTTCGTCAATCCGTTCGCGAGATATGGGGGTGTGAAGTTAAGGAATGGCTGAGAAACCATCAAAATTTTCGCAAGTCTGATACTCGAAACCAATAAGTACTATTGCCTAAGGCAAAAATACACATACCGTTGTAGTCGGGCGAGATTCTGCTTTCAGATGCAACAGGAATTTCTCGAGTTCGTCAATCCGTTCGCGAGATATGGGAGTTTGTAGTTAAGGAATGGTTGAGAAACCATCAAAATTTTGGCAAGTCTAATACTCGAAACCAATATCTACTATGGCGTAGGGCAAAAATACACATGCCATTGTGATCGGGCGAGCTTCTGCTTTCAGATGCATCAGGAATTTCTCGAGTTCGTCAATCCGTTCGTGAGATATGGGAGTGTGAAGTTAAGGAATGGTTGAGAAACCATCAAAATTTTCGCAAGTCTGATACTCGAAACCAATAACTACTATTGCCTAGGGCAAAAATACACATACCGTTGTAATCGGGCGACCTTCTACTTTCAGATGCAGCAGGAGTTTCTCGAGTTCGTCAATCCGTTCGCGAGATATGGGAGTTTGAAGTTAAGGAATGGTTGAGGAACCATCAAAATTTTCGCAAGTCTAATACACGAAACAAGTAACTACAATTGCCTAGGGCAAAAATACCCACGCCATTGTAATCGGGCGAGTTTCTACTTTCAGATGCAACTGGAATTTCTCGAGTTGGTAATCCGTTCGCGAGATATGGGAGTTTGAAGTTAAGGAATGGTTGAGAAATCGTCAAAATTTTCGCAAGTCTGATACTCGAAACCAATAACTACTATTGCCTAGGGCAAAAATACACATACCCTTGTAATCGGTGGAGCTTCTACTTTCAGATGCAGCAGGAATTTCTCGAGTTCGTCAATCCGTTCGCGAGATATGGGGGTTTGAAGTTAAGGAATGGTTGAGAAACCATCAAAATTCTCGGTGGTCTGATACTCGAAACCAATAACTGGAATTGCCTAGGGGAAAAGTACACATACCATTGTAATCGGGAGAGTTTCTGCTTTCAGATGCAACTGGAATTTCTCTAGTTCGTCAATCCGTTCGCGAGATATGGGAGTTTGAAGTTAAGAATTGTTGAGAAACCATCAAAACTTTCGCAAGTCGGATACTCGAAACCAATATCTACAATTGCCTAGGGCAAAAATACACATACCGTTATAAACGGGCGAGCTTCTGCTTTCAGATGCATCAGGAATTTCTCGAGTTCGTCAATCCGTTCGCGAGATATGGTAGTTTGAAGTTACGGAATGGTTGAGAAACCATCAAAATTTTCGCAAGTCTGATACTCGAAACCAATAACTACTATTGCCTAGGGCAAAAATACACATACCGTTGTAATCGGGCGAGCTTCTACTTTCAGATGCAGCAGGAATTTCTCGAGTTCGTCAATCCGTTCGCGAGGTATGGGGGTTTGAAGTTAAGGAATGGTTGAGAAACCATCAAAATTCTCGGTGGTCTGATACTCGAAACCAATAACTGCTATGGCCTAGGGCAAAAATACACATACCATTGTAATCGGCCGAGATTATGCTTTCAGATGCAACTGGAATTTCTCGAGTTGCTAAACCGTTCGCGAGATATTGGAGTTAGAAGTTAAGGAATGGCTGAGAAATCATCAAAATTTTCGCAAGTCCGATACTCGAAACCAATAGCTACTATTGCCTAGGGCAAAAATACACACAGCGTTCTAATCGGGCGAGTTTCTGCTTTCAGATGCAACTGGAATTTCTCGAGTTCGTCAATCCGTTCGCGAGATATGGGAGTTTGAAGCTAAGGAATGGTTCATAAACCATCAAAATTTTCGCTGGTCTGATACACGAAAACAATAACTGGAATGGCCTAGGGGAAAAGTACACATACCATTGTAATCGGGCGAGTTTCTGCTTTCAGATGCATCAGGAATTTCTCGAGTTCGTCAATCCGTTCGCGAGATATGGGAGTTTGAAGTTAAGGAATGGCTGAGAAATCATCAAAATTTTCGCAAGTCTGATACTCGAAACCAATAACTACTATTGCCTAGGGCAAAAATACACATACCGTTGTAATCGGGCGAGCTTCTACTTTCAGATGCAGCAGGAGTTTCTCGAGTTCGTCAATCCGTTCGCGAGATATGGGGGTTTGAAGTTAAGGAATGGTTGAGAAACCATCAAAATTCTCGGTGGTCTGATACTCGAAACCAATAACTGGAATTGCCTAGGGGAATAGTACACATACCATTGTAATCGGGCGAGCTTCTACTTTCAGGTGCAGCAGGAGTTTCTCGAGTTCGTCAATCCGTTCGCGAGATATGGGAGTGTGAAGTTAAGGAATGGCTGAGAAACCATCAAAATTTTCGCAAGTCTGATACTCGAAACCAATAAGTACTATTGCCTAAGGCAAAAATACACATACCGTTGTAGTCGGGCGAGATTCTGCTTTCAGATGCAACAGGAATTTCTCGAGTTCGTCAATCCGTTCGCGAGATATGGGGGTGTGAAGTTAAGGAATGGCTGAGAAACCATCAAAATTTTCGCAAGTCTGATACTCGAAACCAATAAGTACTATTGCCTAAGGCAAAAATACACATACCGTTGTAGTCGGGCGAGATTCTGCTTTCAGATGCAACAGGAATTTCTCGAGTTCGTCAATCCGTTCGCGAGATATGGGAGTTTGTAGTTAAGGAATGGTTGAGAAACCATCAAAATTTTGGCAAGTCTAATACCCGAAACCAATATCTACTATGGCCTAGGGCAAAAATACACATGCCATTGTGATCGGGCGAGCTTCTGCTTTCAGATGCATCAGGAATTTCTCGAGTTCGTCAATCCGTTCGCGAGATATGGGGGTGTGAAGTTAAGGAATGGTTGAGAAACCATCAAAATTTTCGCAAGTCTAATACACGAAACAAGTAACTACAATTGCCTAGGGCAAAAATACCCACGCCATTGTAATCGGGCGAGTTTCTACTTTCAGATGCAACTGGAATTTCTCGAGTTGGTAATCCGTTCGCGAGATATGGGAGTTTGAAGTTAAGGAATGGTTGAGAAATCGTCAAAATTTTCGCAAGTCTGATACTCGAAACCAATAACTACTATTGCCTAGGGCAAAAATACACATACCGTTGTAATCGGGCGTGCTTCTACTTTCAGGTGCAGCAGGAGTTTCTCGAGTTCGTCAATCCGTTCGCGAGATATGGGAGTTTGAAGTTAAGGAATGGTTGAGAAACCATCAAAATTTTGGCAAGTCTAATACCCGAAACCAATATCTACTATGGCCTAGGGCAAAAATACACATGCCATTGTGATCGGGCGAGCTTCTGCTTTCAGATGCATCAGGAATTTCTCGAGTTCGTCAATCCGTTCGCGAGATATGGGGGTGTGAAGTTAAGGAATGGCTGAGAAACCATCAAAATTTTCGCAAGTCTGATACTCGAAACCAATAAGTACTATTGCCTAAGGCAAAAATACACATACCGTTGTAGTCGGGCGAGATTCTGCTTTCAGATGCAACAGGAATTTCTCGAGTTCGTCAATCCGTTCGCGAGATATGGGAGTTTGTAGTTAAGGAATGGTTGAGAAACCATCAAAATTTTGGCAAGTCTAATACTCGAAACCAATATCTACTATGGCGTAGGGCAAAAATACACATGCCATTGTGATCGGGCGAGCTTCTGCTTTCAGATGCATCAGGAATTTCTCGAGTTCGTCAATCCGTTCGTGAGATATGGGAGTGTGAAGTTAAGGAATGGTTGAGAAACCATCAAAATTTTCGCAAGTCTGATACTCGAAACCAATAACTACTATTGCCTAGGGCAAAAATACACATACCGTTGTAATCGGGCGACCTTCTACTTTCAGATGCAGCAGGAGTTTCTCGAGTTCGTCAATCCGTTCGCGAGATATGGGAGTTTGAAGTTAAGGAATGGTTGAGGAACCATCAAAATTTTCGCAAGTCTAATACACGAAACAAGTAACTACAATTGCCTAGGGCAAAAATACCCACGCCATTGTAATCGGGCGAGTTTCTACTTTCAGATGCAACTGGAATTTCTCGAGTTGGTAATCCGTTCGCGAGATATGGGAGTTTGAAGTTAAGGAATGGTTGAGAAATCGTCAAAATTTTCGCAAGTCTGATACTCGAAACCAATAACTACTATTGCCTAGGGCAAAAATACACATACCCTTGTAATCGGTGGAGCTTCTACTTTCAGATGCAGCAGGAATTTCTCGAGTTCGTCAATCCGTTCGCGAGATATGGGGGTTTGAAGTTAAGGAATGGTTGAGAAACCATCAAAATTCTCGGTGGTCTGATACTCGAAACCAATAACTGGAATTGCCTAGGGGAAAAGTACACATACCATTGTAATCGGGAGAGTTTCTGCTTTCAGATGCAACTGGAATTTCTCTAGTTCGTCAATCCGTTCGCGAGATATGGGAGTTTGAAGTTAAGAATTGTTGAGAAACCATCAAAACTTTCGCAAGTCGGATACTCGAAACCAATATCTACAATTGCCTAGGGCAAAAATACACATACCGTTATAAACGGGCGAGCTTCTGCTTTCAGATGCATCAGGAATTTCTCGAGTTCGTCAATCCGTTCGCGAGATATGGTAGTTTGAAGTTACGGAATGGTTGAGAAACCATCAAAATTTTCGCAAGTCTGATACTCGAAACCAATAACTACTATTGCCTAGGGCAAAAATACACATACCGTTGTAATCGGGCGAGCTTCTACTTTCAGATGCAGCAGGAATTTCTCGAGTTCGTCAATCCGTTCGCGAGATATGGGGGTTTGAAGTTAAGGAATGGTTGAGAAACCATCAAAATTCTCGGTGGTCTGATACTCGAAACCAATAACTGCTATGGCCTAGGGCAAAAATACACATACCATTGTAATCGGCCGAGATTATGCTTTCAGATGCAACTGGAATTTCTCGAGTTGCTAAACCGTTCGCGAGATATTGGAGTTAGAAGTTAAGGAATGGCTGAGAAATCATCAAAATTTTCGCAAGTCCGATACTCGAAACCAATAGCTACTATTGCCTAGGGCAAAAATACACACAGCGTTCTAATCGGGCGAGTTTCTGCTTTCAGATGCAACTGGAATTTCTCGAGTTCGTCAATCCGTTCGCGAGATATGGGAGTTTGAAGCTAAGGAATGGTTCATAAACCATCAAAATTTTCGCTGGTCTGATACACGAAAACAATAACTGGAATGGCCTAGGGGAAAAGTACACATACCATTGTAATCGGGCGAGTTTCTGCTTTCAGATGCATCAGGAATTTCTCGAGTTCGTCAATCCGTTCGCGAGATATGGGAGTTTGAAGTTAAGGAATGGCTGAGAAATCATCAAAATTTTCGCAAGTCTGATACTCGAAACCAATAACTACTATTGCCTAGGGCAAAAATACACATACCGTTGTAATCGGGCGAGCTTCTACTTTCAGATGCAGCAGGAGTTTCTCGAGTTCGTCAATCCGTTCGCGAGATATGGGGGTTTGAAGTTAAGGAATGGTTGAGAAACCATCAAAATTCTCGGTGGTCTGATACTCGAAACCAATAACTGGAATTGCCTAGGGGAATAGTACACATACCATTGTAATCGGGCGAGCTTCTACTTTCAGGTGCAGCAGGAGTTTCTCGAGTTCGTCAATCCGTTCGCGAGATATGGGAGTGTGAAGTTAAGGAATGGTTGAGAAACCATCAAAATTTTCGCAAGTCTGATACTCGAAACCAATAACTACTATTGCCTAGGGCAAAAATACACATACCGTTGTAATCGAGCGAGCTTCTACTTTCAGATGCATTAGGAGTTTCTCGAGTTCGTCAATCCGTTCGCGAGATATGGGAGTTTGAAGTTAAGGAATGGTTGAGGAACCATCAAAATTTTCGCAAGTCTAATACACGAAACAAATAACTACAATTGCCTAGGGCAAAAATACCCACGCCATTGTAATCGGGCGAGTTTCTACTTTCAGATGCAACTGGAATTTCTCGAGTTGGTAATCCGTTCGCGAGATATGGGAGTTTGAAGTTAAGGAATGGTTGAGAAACCATCAAAATTCTCGGTGGTCTGATACTCGAAACCAATAACTGGAATTGCCTAGGGGAAAAGTACACATACCATTGTAATCGAGAGAGTTTCTGCTTTCAGATGCAACTGGAATTTCTCTTGTTCGTCAATCCGTTCGCGAGATATGGGAGTTTGAAGTTAAGAATTGTTGTGAAACCATCAAAATTTTCGCAAGTCTAATACTCGAAACCAATATCTACTATGGCCTAGGGCAAAAATACACATGCCATTGTGATCGGGCGAGCTTCTGCTTTCAGATGCATCAGGAATTTCTCGAGTTCGTCAATCCGTTCGTGAGATATGGGAGTGTGAAGTTAAGGAATGGTTGAGAAACCATCAAAATTTTCGCAAGTCTGATACTCGAAACCAATAACTACTATTGCCTAGGGCAAAAATACACATACCGTTGTAATCGGGCGACCTTCTACTTTCAGATGCAGCAGGAGTTTCTCGAGTTCGTCAATCCGTTCGCGAGATATGGGAGTTTGAAGTTAAGGAATGGTTGAGGAACCATCAAAATTTTCGCAAGTCTAATACACGAAACAAGTAACTACAATTGCCTAGGGCAAAAATACCCACGCCATTGTAATCGGGCGAGTTTCTACTTTCAGATGCAACTGGAATTTCTCGAGTTGGTAATCCGTTCGCGAGATATGGGAGTTTGAAGTTAAGGAATGGTTGAGAAATCGTCAAAATTTTCGCAAGTCTGATACTCGAAACCAATAACTACTATTGCCTAGGGCAAAAATACACATACCCTTGTAATCGGTGGAGCTTCTACTTTCAGATGCAGCAGGAATTTCTCGAGTTCGTCAATCCGTTCGCGAGATATGGGGGTTTGAAGTTAAGGAATGGTTGAGAAACCATCAAAATTCTCGGTGGTCTGATACTCGAAACCAATAACTGGAATTGCCTAGGGGAAAAGTACACATACCATTGTAATCGGGAGAGTTTCTGCTTTCAGATGCAACTGGAATTTCTCTAGTTCGTCAATCCGTTCGCGAGATATGGGAGTTTGAAGTTAAGAATTGTTGAGAAACCATCAAAACTTTCGCAAGTCGGATACTCGAAACCAATATCTACAATTGCCTAGGGCAAAAATACACATACCGTTATAAACGGGCGAGCTTCTGCTTTCAGATGCATCAGGAATTTCTCGAGTTCGTCAATCCGTTCGCGAGATATGGTAGTTTGAAGTTACGGAATGGTTGAGAAACCATCAAAATTTTCGCAAGTCTGATACTCGAAACCAATAACTACTATTGCCTAGGGCAAAAATACACATACCGTTGTAATCGGGCGAGCTTCTACTTTCAGATGCAGCAGGAATTTCTCGAGTTCGTCAATCCGTTCGCGAGATATGGGGGTTTGAAGTTAAGGAATGGTTGAGAAACCATCAAAATTCTCGGTGGTCTGATACTCGAAACCAATAACTGCTATGGCCTAGGGCAAAAATACACATACCATTGTAATCGGCCGAGATTATGCTTTCAGATGCAACTGGAATTTCTCGAGTTGCTAAACCGTTCGCGAGATATTGGAGTTAGAAGTTAAGGAATGGCTGAGAAATCATCAAAATTTTCGCAAGTCCGATACTCGAAACCAATAGCTACTATTGCCTAGGGCAAAAATACACACAGCGTTCTAATCGGGCGAGTTTCTGCTTTCAGATGCAACTGGAATTTCTCGAGTTCGTCAATCCGTTCGCGAGATATGGGAGTTTGAAGCTAAGGAATGGTTCATAAACCATCAAAATTTTCGCTGGTCTGATACACGAAAACAATAACTGGAATGGCCTAGGGGAAAAGTACACATACCATTGTAATCGGGCGAGTTTCTGCTTTCAGATGCATCAGGAATTTCTCGAGTTCGTCAATCCGTTCGCGAGATATGGGAGTTTGAAGTTAAGGAATGGCTGAGAAATCATCAAAATTTTCGCAAGTCTGATACTCGAAACCAATAACTACTATTGCCTAGGGCAAAAATACACATACCGTTGTAATCGGGCGAGCTTCTACTTTCAGATGCAGCAGGAGTTTCTCGAGTTCGTCAATCCGTTCGCGAGATATGGGGGTTTGAAGTTAAGGAATGGTTGAGAAACCATCAAAATTCTCGGTGGTCTGATACTCGAAACCAATAACTGGAATTGCCTAGGGGAATAGTACACATACCATTGTAATCGGGCGAGCTTCTACTTTCAGATGCAGCAGGAGTTTCTCGAGTTCGTCAATCCGTTCGCGAGATATGGGAGTGTGAAGTTAAGGAATGGTTGAGAAACCATCAAAATTTTCGCAAGTCTGATACTCGAAACCAATAACTACTATTGCCTAGGGCAAAAATACACATACCGTTGTAATCGAGCGAGCTTCTACTTTCAGATGCATTAGGAGTTTCTCGAGTTCGTCAATCCGTTCGCGAGATATGGGAGTTTGAAGTTAAGGAATGGTTGAGGAACCATCAAAATTTTCGCAAGTCTAATACACGAAACAAATAACTACAATTGCCTAGGGCAAAAATACCCACGCCATTGTAATCGGGCGAGTTTCTACTTTCAGATGCAACTGGAATTTCTCGAGTTGGTAATCCGTTCGCGAGATATGGGAGTTTGAAGTTAAGGAATGGTTGAGAAACCATCAAAATTCTCGGTGGTCTGATACTCGAAACCAATAACTGGAATTGCCTAGGGGAAAAGTACACATACCATTGTAATCGAGAGAGTTTCTGCTTTCAGATGCAACTGGAATTTCTCTTGTTCGTCAATCCGTTCGCGAGATATGGGAGTTTGAAGTTAAGAATTGTTGTGAAACCATCAAAATTTTCGCAAGTCTAATACTCGAAACCAATATCTACTATGGCCTAGGGCAAAAATACACAAGCCATTCTAATCGGGCGAGCTTCTGCTTTCAGATGCATCAGGAATTTCTCGAGTTCGTCAATCCGTTCGCGAGATATGGGGGTTTGAAGTTAAGGAATGGCTGAGAAACCATCAAAATTTTCGCAAGTCTAATACTCGAAACCAATATCTACTATGGCCTAGGGCAAAAATACACAAGCCATTCTAATCGGGCGAGCTTCTGCTTTCAGATGCATCAGGAATTTCTCGAGTTCGTCAATCCGTTCGCGAGATATGGGGGTTTGAAGTTAAGGAATGGCTGAGAAACCATCAAAATTTTCGCAAGTCTAATACTCGAAACCAATATCTACTATGGCCTAGGGCAAAAATACACATGCCATTGTAATCGGGCGAGCTTCTGCTTTCAGATGCATCAGGAATTTCTCGAGTTCGTCAATCCGTTCGCGAGATATGGGAGTTTGAAGTTAAGGAATGGTTGAGAAACCATCAAAATTTTCGCAAGTCCGATACTCGAAACCAATAACTACTGTGGCCTAGGGCAAAAATACACATACCATTGTAATCGGGCGAGTTTCTGCTTTCAGATGCAACTGGAATTTCTCGAGTTCGTCAATCCGTTCGCGAGATATGGGAGTTTGAAGCTAAGGAATGGTTCATAAACAATCAAAATTTTCGCTGGTCTGATACTCGAAACCAATAACTGGAATGGCCTAGGGGAAAAGTACACATACCATTGTAATCGGGCGAGTTTCTGCTTTCAGATGCATCAGGAATTTCTCGAGTTCGTCAATCCGTTCGCGAGATATGGGAGTTTGAAGTTAAGGAATGGCTGAGAAATCATCAAAATTTTCGCAAGTCTGATACTCGAAACCAATAACTACTATTGCCTAGGGCAAAAATACACATACCGTTGTAATCGGGCGAGCTTCTACTTTCAGATGCAGCAGGAGTTTCTCGAGTTTGTCAATCCGTTCGCGAGATATGGGAGTTTGAAGTCAAGGAATGGTTGAGGAACCATCAAAATTTTCGCAAGTCTAATACACGAAACAAATAACTACAATTGCCTAGGGCATAAATACCCACGCCATTGTAATCGGGCGAGTTTCTACTTTCAGATGCAACTGGAATTTCTGGACTTGGTAATCCGTTCGCGAGATATGGGAGTTTGAAGTTAAGGAATAGTTGAGAAATCGTCAAAATTTTCGCAAGTCTGATACTCGAAACCAATAACTACTATTGCCTAGGGCAAAAATACACATACCGTTGTAATCGGGCGAGCTTCTACTTTCAGGTGCAGCAGGAGCTTCTCGAGTTCGTCAATACGTTCGCGAGATATGGGAGTGTGAAGTTAAGGAATGGTTGAGAAACCATCAAAATTTTCGCAAGTCTAATACTCGAAACCAATATCTACTATGGCCTAGGGCAAAAATACACGTGCCATTGTAATCGGGCGAGCTTCTGCTTTCAGATGCATCAGGAATTTCTCGAGTTCGTCAATCCGTTCGCGAGATATGGGGGTTTGAAGTTAAGGAATGGCTGAGAAACCATCAAAATTTTCGCAAGTCTGATACTCGAAACCAATAACTGCTATGGCCTAGGGCAAAAATACACATACCATTGTAATCGGCCGAGATTATGCTTTCAGATGCAACTGGAATTTCTCGAGTTGCTAAACCGTTCGCGAGATATTGGAGTTTGAAGTTAAGGAATGGCTGAGAAATCATCAAAATTTTCGCAAGTCCGATACTCGAAACCAATAGCTACTATTGCCTAGGGCAAAAATACACACAGCGTTCTAATCGGGCGAGTTTCTGCTTTCAGATGCAACTGGAATTTCTCGAGTTCGTCAATCCGTTCGCGAGATATGGGAGTTTGAAGCTAAGGAATGGTTCATAAACCATCAAAATTTTCGCTGGTCTGATACTCGAAACCAATAACTGGAATGGCCTAGGGGAAAAGTACACATACCATTGTAATCGGCCGAGATTATGCTTTCAGACGCAACTGGGATTTCTCGAGTAGCTAAACCGTTCGCGAGATATGGGAGTTTGAAGTTAAGGAATGGCTGAGAAATCATCAAAATTTTCGCAAGTCCGATACTCGAAACCAATAGCTACTATTGCCTAGGGCAAAAATACACACACCGTTCTAATCGGGCGAGTTTCTGCTTTCAGATGCAACTGGAATTTCTCGAGTTCGTCAATCCGTTCGCGAGATATGGGAGTTCGAAGTTAAGGAATGGTTTTGAAATCGTCAAAATTTTCACAAGTCTGATACTCGAAACCAATAACTACTATTGCCTAGGGCAAAAATACACATACCGTTGTAATCGGGCGAGCTTCTACTTTCAGATGCAGCAGGAATTCCTCGAGTTCGTCAATCCGTTCGCGAGATATGGGGGTTTGAAGTTAAGGAATGGCTGAGAAACCATCAAAATTTTCGCAAGTCTGATACTCGAAACCAATAAGTACTATTGCCTAGGGCAAAAATACACATACCGTTGTAATCGGGCGAGCTTCTACTTTCAGGTGCAGCAGGAGCTTCTCGAGTTCGTCAATACGTTCGCGAGATATGGGAGTGTGAAGTTAAGGAATGGTTGAGAAACCACCAAAATTTTCGCAAGTCTAATACTCGAAACCAATATCTACTATGGCCTAGGGCAAAAATACACATGCCATTGTAATCGGGCGAGCTTCTGCTTTCAGATGCATCAGGAATTTCTCGAGTTCGTCAATCCGTTCGCGAGATATGGGAGTTTGAAGTTAAGGAATGGTTGAGAAACCATCAAAATTCTCGCAAGTCTGATACTCGAAACAAATAAGTACTATTGCCTAAGGCAAAAATACACATACCGTTGTAGTCGGGCAGGATTCTGCTTTCAGATGCAACAGGAATTTCTCGAGTTCGTCAATCCGTTCGCGAGATACGGGAGTTTAAAGTTAAGGAATGGTTGAGAAACCATCAAAATTTTCGCAAGTCTGATACTCGAAACCAGTAACTACTATTGCCTAGGGCAAAAATACACATACCGTTGTAGTCGGGCGAGATTCTGCTTTCAGATGCAACAGGAATTTCTCGAGTTCGTCAATCCGTTCGCGAGATATGGGAGTTTGAAGTTAAGGAATGGTTGAGAAACCATCAAAATTCTCGCAAGTCTGATACTCGAAACCAATAACTGCTATGGCCTAGGGCAAAAATACACATACCGTTGTAATCGGGCGAGCTTCTACTTTCAGATGCAGCAGGAATTCCTCGAGTTCGTCAATCCGTTCGCGAGATATGGGGGTTTGAAGTTAAGGAATGGTTGAGAAACCATCAAAATTCTCGGTGGTCTGATACTCGAAACCAATAACTGGAATTGCCTAGGGGAAAAGTACACATACCATTGTAATCGGGAGAGTTTCTGCTTTCAGATGCAACTGGAATTTCTCTAGTTCGTCAATCCGTTCGCGAGATATGGGAGTTTGAAGTTAAGAATTGTTGAGAAACCATCAAAATTTTCGCAAGTCGGATACTCGAAACCAATATCTACAATTGCCTAGGGCAAAAATACACATACCGTTATAAACGGGCGAGCTTCTGCTTTCAGATGCATCAGGAATTTCTCGAGTTCGTCAATCCGTTCGCGAGATATGGGAGTTTGAAGTTAAGGAATGGTTGAGAAACCATCAAAATTTTCGCAAGTCTGATACTCGAAACCAATAACTACTATTGCCTAGGGCAAAAATACACATACCGTTGTAATCGGGCGAGCTTCTACTTTCAGGTGCAGCAGGAGCTTCTCGAGTTCGTCAATCCGTTCGCGAGATATGGGAGTGTGAAGTTAAGGAATGGTTGAGAAACCATCAAAATTTTCGCAAGTCTAATACTCGAAACCAATATCTACTATGGCCTAGGGCAAAAATACACATGCCATTGTAATCGGGCGAGCTTCTGCTTTCAGATGCATCAGGAATTTCTCGAGTTCATCAATCCGTTCGCGAGATATGGGGGTTTGAAGTTAAGGAATGGTTGAGAAACCATCAAAATTTTCGCAAGTCTAATACTCGAAACCAATATCTACTATGGCCTAGGGCAAAAATACACATGCCATTGTAGTCGGGCGAGATTCTGCTTTCAGATGCAACAGGAATTTCTCGAGTTCGTCAATCCGTTCGCGAAATATGGCGGTTTGAAGTTAAGGAATGGCTGAGAAACCATCAAAATTTTCGCAAGTCTGATACTCGAAACCAATAAGTACTATTGCCTAAGGCAAAAATACACATACCGTTGTAGTCGGGCAGGATTCTGCTTTCAGATGCAACAGGAATTTCTCGAGTTGCTAAACCGTTCGCGAGATATTGGAGTTTGAAGTTAAGGAATGGCTGAGAAATCATCAAAATTTTCGCAAGTCCGATACTCGAAACCAATAGCTACTGTTGCCTAGGGCAAAAATATACACCGCGTTTTAATCGGGCGAGTTTCTGCTTTCAGATGCATCAGGAATTTCTCGAGTTCGTCAATCCGTTCGCGAGATATGGGAGTTTGAAGTTAAGGAATGGTTGAGAAATCGTCAAAATTTTCGCAAGTCTGATACTCGAAACCAATAACTACTACTGCCTAGGGCAAAAATACACATACCGTTATAAACGGGCGAGCTTCTGCTTTCAGATGCATCAGGAATTTCTCGAGTTCGTCAATCCGTTCGCGAGATATGGGAGTTTGAAGTTAAGGAATGGTTGAGAAACCATCAAAATTTTCGCAAGTCTGATACTCGAAACCAATAACTACTATTGCCTAGGGCAAAAATACACATACCGTTGTAATCGGGCGAGCTTCTACTTTCAGGTGCAGCAGGAGCTTCTCGAGTTCGTCAATCCGTTCGCGAGATATGGGAGTGTGAAGTTAAGGAATGGTTGAGAAACCATCAAAATTTTCGCAAGTCTAATACTCGAAACCAATATCTACTATGGCCTAGGGCAAAAATACACATGCCATTGTAATCGGGCGAGCTTCTGCTTTCAGATGCATCAGGAATTTCTCGAGTTCATCAATCCGTTCGCGAGATATGGGGGTTTGAAGTTAAGGAATGGCTGAGAAACCATCAAAATTTTCGCAAGTCTGATACTCGAAACCAATAACTACTATTGCCTAAGGCAAAAATACACATACCGTTGTAGTCGGGCGAGATTCTGCTTTTAGATGCAACAGGAATTTCTCGAGTTCGTCAATCCGTTCGCGAGATATGGGAGTTTGAAGTTAAGGAATGGTTGAGAAACCATCAAAATTTTCGCAAGTCTGATACTCGAAACCAGTAACTACTATTGCCTAGGGCAAAAATACACATACCGTTGTAGTCGGGCGAGATTCTGCCATCAGATGCAACAGGAATTTCTCGAGTTCGTCAATCCGTTCGCGAGATATGGGAGTTTGAAGTTAAGGAATGGTTGAGAAACCATCAAAATTTTCGCAAGTCTGATACTCGAAACCAATAACTGCTATGGCCTAGGGCAAAAATACACAAACCATTGTAATAGGCCGAGATTATGCTTTCAGATGCAACTGGAATTTCTCGAGTTGCTAAACCGTTCGCGAGATATTGGAGTTTGAAGTTAAGGAATGGCTGAGAAATCATCAAAATTTTCGCAAGTCCGATACTCGAAACCAATAGCTACTATTGCCTAGTGCAAAAATACACATACCGTTGTAATCGGGCGAGCTTCTACTTTCAGATGCAGCAGGAGTTTCTCGAGTTCGTCAATCCGTTCGCGAGATATGGGAGTTTGAAGTTAAGGAATGGTTGAGAAACCATCAAAATTTTCGCAAGTCTAATACTCGAAACCAATAACTACTATGGCCTAGGGCAAAAATACACATACCGTTGTAATCGGGCGAGCTTCTACTTTCAGATGCAGCAGGAGTTTCTCGAGTTCGTCAATCCGTTCGCGAGATATGGGAGTTTGAAGTTAAGGAATGGTTGAGGAACCATCAAAATTTTCGCAAGTCTGATACTGGAAACCAATAAGTACTAATGCCTAAGGCAAAAATACACATACCGTTGTAGTCGGGCGAGATTCTGCTTTCAGATGCAACAGGAATTTCTCGAGTTCGTCAATCCGTTCGCGAGATATGGGAGTTTGAAGTTAAGGAATGGTTGAGAAACCATCAAAATTTTCGCAAGTCTGATACTCGAAACCAGTAACTACTATTGCCTAGGGCAAAAATACACATACCGTTGTAATCGGGCGAGCTTCTACTTTCAGATGCAGCAGGAGTTTCTCGAGTTCGTCAATCCGTTCGCGAGTTATGGGAGTTTGAAGTTAAGGAATGGTTGAGAAACCATCAAAATTTTCGCAAGTCTAATACTCGAAACCAATAACTACTATGGCCTAGGGCAAAAATACACACGTCATTGTAATCGGGCGAGCTTCTGCTTTCAGATGCATCAGGAATTTCTCAAGTTCGTCAATCCGTTCGCGAGATATGGGAGTTTGAAGCTAAGGAATGGTTCATAAACCATCAAAATTTTCGCTGGTCTGATACTCGGAACCAATAACTGGAATGGCCTAGGGGAAAAGTACACATACCATTGTAATCGGGCGAGTTTCTGCTTTCAGATGCATCAGAAATTTCTCGAGTTCGTCAATCCGTTCGCGAGATATGGAAGTTTGATGTTAAGGAATGGCTGAGAAATCATCAAAATTTTCGCAAGTCTGATACTCGAAACCAATAACTACTATTGCCTAGGGCAAAAATACACATACCGTTGTAATCGGGCGAGCTTCTACTTTCAGATGCAGCAGGAATTCCTCGAGTTCGTCAATCCGTTCGCGAGATTTGGGGGTTTGAAGTTAAGGAATGGTTGAGAAACCATCAAAATTCTCGGTGGTCTGATACTCGAAACCAATAACTCGAATTGCCTAGGGGAAAAGTACACATACTATTGTAATCGGGAGAGTTTCTGCCTTCAGATGCAACTGGAATTTCTCTAGTTCGTCAATCCGTTCGCGAGATATGGGAGTTTGAATTTAAGAATTGTTGAGAAACCATCAAAATTTTCGCAAGTCTAATATTCGAAACCAATATCTACTATGGCCTAGGGCAAAAATACACATGCCATTGTAATCGGGCGAGCTTCTACTTTCAGATGCAGCAGGAGTTTCTCGAGTTCGTCAATCCGTTCGCGAGATATGGGAGTTTGAAGTTAAGGAATGGTTGAGGAACCATCAAAATTTTCGCAATTCTGATACTGGAAACCTATAAGTACTAATGCCTAAGGCAAAAATACACATACCGTTGTAGTCGGGCGAGATTCTGCTTTCAGATGCAACAGGAATTTCTCGAGTTCGTCAATCCGTTCGCGAGATATGGGAGTTTGAAGTTAAGGAATGGTTGAGAAACCATCAAAATTTTCGCAAGTCTGATACTCGAAACCAGTAACTACTATTGCCTAGGGCAAAAATACACATACCGTTGTAGTCGGGCGAGATTCTGCCATCAGATGCAACAGGAATTTCTCGAGTTCGTCAATCCGTTCGCGAGATATGGGAGTTTGAAGTTAAGGAATGGTTGAGAAACCATCAAAATTTTCGCAAGTCTGATACTCGAAACCAATAACTGCTATGGCCTAGGGCAAAAATACACAAACCATTGTAATAGGCCGAGATTATGCTTTCAGATGCAACTGGAATTTCTCGAGTTGCTAAACCGTTCGCGAGATATTGGAGTTTGAAGTTAAGGAATGGCTGAGAAATCATCAAAATTTTCGCAAGTCCGATACTCGAAACCAATAGCTACTATTGCCTAGTGCAAAAATACACATACCGTTGTAATCGGGCGAGCTTCTACTTTCAGATGCAGCAGGAGTTTCTCGAGTTCGTCAATCCGTTCGCGAGATATGGGAGTTTGAAGTTAAGGAATGGTTGAGGAACCATCAAAATTTTCGCAAGTCTGATACTCGAAACCAATAAGTACTATTGCCTAAGGCAAAAATACACATACCGTTGTAATCGGGCGAGCTTCTACTTTCAGATGCAGCAGGAGTTTCTCGAGTTCGTCAATCCGTTCGCGAGATATGGGAGTTTGAAGTTAAGGAATGGTTGAGAAACCATCAAAATTTTCGCAAGTCTAATACTCGAAACCAATAACTACTATGGCCTAGGGCAAAAATACACATACCGTTGTAATCGGGCGAGCTTCTACTTTCAGATGCAGCAGGAGTTTCTCGAGTTCGTCAATCCGTTCGCGAGATATGGGAGTTTGAAGTTAAGGAATGGTTGAGGAACCATCAAAATTTTCGCAAGTCTGATACTGGAAACCAATAAGTACTAATGCCTAAGGCAAAAATACACATACCGTTGTAGTCGGGCGAGATTCTGCTTTCAGATGCAACAGGAATTTCTCGAGTTCGTCAATCCGTTCGCGAGATATGGGAGTTTGAAGTTAAGGAATGGTTGAGAAACCATCAAAATTTTCGCAAGTCTGATACTCGAAACCAGTAACTACTATTGCCTAGGGCAAAAATACACATACCGTTGTAATCGGGCGAGCTTCTACTTTCAGATGCAGCAGGAGTTTCTCGAGTTCGTCAATCCGTTCGCGAGTTATGGGAGTTTGAAGTTAAGGAATGGTTGAGAAACCATCAAAATTTTCGCAAGTCTAATACTCGAAACCAATAACTACTATGGCCTAGGGCAAAAATACACACGTCATTGTAATCGGGCGAGCTTCTGCTTTCAGATGCATCAGGAATTTCTCAAGTTCGTCAATCCGTTCGCGAGATATGGGAGTTTGAAGCTAAGGAATGGTTCATAAACCATCAAAATTTTCGCTGGTCTGATACTCGGAACCAATAACTGGAATGGCCTAGGGGAAAAGTACACATACCATTGTAATCGGGCGAGTTTCTGCTTTCAGATGCATCAGAAATTTCTCGAGTTCGTCAATCCGTTCGCGAGATATGGAAGTTTGATGTTAAGGAATGGCTGAGAAATCATCAAAATTTTCGCAAGTCTGATACTCGAAACCAATAACTACTATTGCCTAGGGCAAAAATACACATACCGTTGTAATCGGGCGAGCTTCTACTTTCAGATGCAGCAGGAATTCCTCGAGTTCGTCAATCCGTTCGCGAGATTTGGGGGTTTGAAGTTAAGGAATGGTTGAGAAACCATCAAAATTCTCGGTGGTCTGATACTCGAAACCAATAACTCGAATTGCCTAGGGGAAAAGTACACATACTATTGTAATCGGGAGAGTTTCTGCCTTCAGATGCAACTGGAATTTCTCTAGTTCGTCAATCCGTTCGCGAGATATGGGAGTTTGAATTTAAGAATTGTTGAGAAACCATCAAAATTTTCGCAAGTCTAATATTCGAAACCAATATCTACTATGGCCTAGGGCAAAAATACACATGCCATTGTAATCGGGCGAGCTTCTACTTTCAGATGCAGCAGGAGTTTCTCGAGTTCGTCAATCCGTTCGCGAGATATGGGAGTTTGAAGTTAAGGAATGGTTGAGGAACCATCAAAATTTTCGCAAGTCTGATACTGGAAACCAATAAGTACTAATGCCTTAGGCAAAAATACACATACCGTTGTAGTCGGGCGAGATTCTGCTTTCAGATGCAACAGGAATTTCTCGAGTTCGTCAATCCGTTCGCGAGATATGGGAGTTTGAAGTTAAGGAATGGTTGAGAAACCATCAAAATTTTCGCAAGTCTGATACTCGAAACCAATAACCACTATTGCCTAGGGCAAAAATACACACGCCATTGTAATCGGGCGAGTTTCTGCTTTCAGATGCATCAGGAATTTCTCAAGTTCGTCAATCCGTTCGCGAGATATGGGAGTTTGAAGCTAAGGAATGGTTCATAAACCATCAAAATTTTCGCTGGTCTGATACTCGGAACCAATAACTGGAATGGCCTAGGGGAAAAGTACACATACCATTGTAATCGGGCGAGTTTCTGCTTTCAGATGCATCAGAAATTTCTCGAGTTCGTCAATCCGTTCGCGAGATATGGAAGTTTGATGTTAAGGAATGGCTGAGAAATCATCAAAATTTTCGCAAGTCTGATACTCGAAACCAATAACTACTATTGCCTAGGGCAAAAATACACATACCGTTGTAATCGGGCGAGCTTCTACTTTCAGATGCAGCAGGAATTCCTCGAGTTCGTCAATCCGTTCGCGAGATTTGGGGGTTTGAAGTTAAGGAATGGTTGAGAAACCATCAAAATTCTCGGTGGTCTGATACTCGAAACCAATAACTGGAATTGCCTAGGGGAAAAGTACACATACTATTGTAATCGGGAGAGTTTCTGCTTTCAGATGCAACTGGAATTTCTCTAGTTCGTCAATCCGTTCGCGAAATATGGGAGTTTGAATTTAAGAATTGTTGAGAAACCATCAAAATTTTCGCAAGTCTAATATTCGAAACCAATATCTACTATGGCCTAGGGCAAAAATACACACGCCATTGTAATCGGTCGAGCTTCTGCTTTCAGATGCATCAGGAATTTCTCGAGTTCGTCAATCCGTTCGCGAGATATGGGGGTTTGAAGTTAAGGAATGGCTGAGAAACCATCAAAATTTTCGCAAGTCTGATACTCGAAACCAATAAGTACTATTGCCTAAGGCAAAAATACACATACCGTTGTAGTCGGGCGAGATTCTGCTTTCAGATGCAACAGGAATTTCTCGAGTTCGTCAATCCTTTCGCGAGATATGGGAGTTTGAAGTTAAGGAATGGTTGAGAAACCATCAAAATTTTCGCAAGTCTGATACTCGAAACCAGTAACTACTATTGCCTAGGGCAAAAATACACATACCGTTGTAATCGGGCGAGCTTCTACTTTCAGATGCAGCAGGAGTTTCTCGAGTTCGTCAATCCGTTCGCGAGATATGGGAGTTTGAAGTTAAGGAATGGTTGAGAAACCATCAAAATTTTCGCAAGTCTAATACTCGAAACCAATAACTACTATGGCCTAGGGCAAAAATACACATACCGTTGTAATCGGGCGAGCTTCTACTTTCAGATGCAGCAGGAGTTTCTCGAGTTCGTCAATCAGTTCGCGAGATATGGGAGTTTGAAGTTAAGGAATGGTTGAGGAACCATCAAAATTTTCGCAAGTCTGATACTGGAAACCAATAAGTACTAATGCCTAAGGCAAAAATACACATACCGTTGTAGTCGGGCGAGATTCTGCTTTCAGATGCAACAGGAATTTCTCGAGTTCGTCAATCCGTTCGCGAGATATGGGAGTTTGAAGTTAAGGAATGGTTGAGAAACCATCAAAATTTTCGCAAGTCTGATACTCGAAACCAGTAACTACTATTGCCTAGGGCAAAAATACACATACCGTTGTAATCGGGCGAGCTTCTACTTTCAGATGCAGCAGGAGTTTCTCGAGTTCGTCAATCCGTTCGCGAGATATGGGAGTTTGAAGTTAAGGAATGGTTGAGAAACCATCAAAATTTTCGCAAGTCTAATACTCGAAACCAATAACTACTATGGCCTAGGGCAAAAACACACGTCATTGTAATCGGGCGAGCTTCTGCTTTCAGATGCAACTGGAGTTTCTCGAGTGCGTCAATCCGTGCGCGAGATATGGGAGCCTGAAGTTAAGGAATGGTTGAGAAACCATCAAAATTTTGGCAAGTCTAATACTCGAAACCAATAAGTACTAATGCCTAAGGCAAAAATACACATACCGTTGTAATCGGGCGAGCTTCTACTTTCAGATGCAGCAGGAGTTTCTCGAGTTCGTCAATCCGTTCGCGAGATATGGGAGTTTGAAGTTAAGGAATGGTTGAGAAACCATCAAAATTTTCGCAAGTCTGATACTCGAAACCAGTAACTACTATTGCCTAGGGCAAAAATACACATACCGTTGTAATCGGGCGAGCTTCTACTTTCAGATGCAGCAGGAGTTTCTCGAGTTCGTCAATCCGTTCGCGAGATATGGGAGTTTGAAGTTAAGGAATGGTTGAGGAACCATCAAAATTTTCGCAAGTCTGATACTGGAAACCAATAAGTACTAATGCCTAAGGCAAAAATACACATACCGTTGTAGTCGGGCGAGATTCTGCTTTCAGATGCAACAGGAATTTCTCGAGTTCGTCAATCCGTTCGCGAGATATTGGAGTTTGAAGTTAAGGAATGGTTGAGAAACCATCAAAATTTTCGCAAGTCTAATACACGAAACCAATAACTACAATTGCCTAGGGCAAAAATACACATACCATTGTAATCGGGGAGTTTCTGCTTTCAGATGCATCAGGAATTTCTCGAGTTGGAAATCCGTTCGCGAGATATGGGAGTTTGAAGTTAAGGAATGGTTGAGAAATCATCAAAATTTTCGCAAGTCTGATACTCGAAACCAATAACTACTACTGCCTAGGGCAAAAATACACATACCATTCTAATCGGGCGAGTTTCTGCTTTCAGATGCAACTGGAACTTCTCGAGGTCGTCAATCCGTTCGCGAGATATGGGAGCTTGAAGTTAAGGAATGGTTGAGAAACCATCAAAATTTTCGCTGGTCTGATACTCGAAACCAATAACTGGAATGGCCTAGGGGAAAAGTACACACCCCATTGTAATCGGGCGAGTTTCTACTTTCAGATGCAACAGGAACTTCTCGAGGTCGTCAATCCGTTCGCGAGATATGGGAGCTTGAAGTTAAGGAATGGTTGAGAAACCATCAAAATTTTCGCTGGTCTGATACTCGAAACCAATAACTGGAATGGCCTAGGGAAAAAGTACACATACCCCTGTAATCGGGCGAGTTTCTGCATTCAGACGCATCAGGAATTTCTCGAGTTCGTCAATCCGTTCGCGAGATATGGGAGTTTGAATTTAAGGAATGGTTGAGAAACTATCAAAATTTTAGTAAGTCTGATACTCGAAACCAATAACTACTATTGCCTAGGGCAAAAATACACACACCATTGTAATCGGGCGAGTTTCTGCTTTCAGATGCATCAGGAATTTCTCGAGTTCGTTAATCCGTTCGCGAGATATGGGAGTTTGAAGTTAAGGAATGGTTGAGAAACCATCAAAATTTTCGCTGGTCTGATACTCGAAACCAATAACTGGAATGGCCTAGGGGAAAAGTACACATACCATTGTAATCGGGCGAGTTTTTGCATTCAGATGCAACTGGAATTTCTCGAGGTCGTCAATCCGTTCGCGAGATATGGGAGCTTGAAGTTAAGGAATGGTTGAGAAACCATCAAAATTTTCGCTGGTCTGATACTCGAAACCAAGAACTGGAATGGCCTAGGGGAAAAGTACATACCCCACTGTAATCGGGCGAGTTTCTACTTTCAGATGCAACAGGAATTTCTCGAGTTCGTCAATCCGTTCGCGAGATATGGGAGTTTGAATTTAAGGAATGGTTGATAAATCATCAAAATTTTCGCAAGTCTGATACTCGAAACCAATAACCACTATTGCCTAGGGCAAAAATACACACGCCATTGTAATCGGGCGAGTTTCTGCTTTCAGATGCATCAGGAATTTCTCAAGTTCGTCAATGCGTTCGCGAGATATGGGAGTTTGAATTTAAGGAATGGTTGAGAAACCATCAAAATTTTCGCAAGTCTGATACTCGAAACCAATAACTACATCTGCCTAGGGCAAAAATACATATACCGTTGTAATCCGGCGAGCTTCTACCATCAGATGCAACAGGAATTTCTCGAGTTCGCCAATCCCTTCGCGAGATATGCGAGTTTGAAGTTAAGGAATGGTTGAGGAAGCATCAAAATTTTCGCAAGTCTAATACACGAAACCAATAACTACAATTGCCTAGGGCAAAAATACACATAACCTTGTAATCGGGCGAGTTTCTGCTTTCAGATGCATCAGGAATTTCTCGAGTTGGAAATCCGTTCGCGAGATATGGGAGTTTGAAGTTAAGGAATGGTTGAGAAATCATCAAAATTTTCGCAAGTCTGATACTCGAAACCAATAACTACTATTGCCTAGGGCAAAAATACACACACCATTGTAATCGGGCGAGTTTCTGCTTTCAGACGCATCAGGAATTTCTCGAGTTCGTCAATCCGTTCGCGAGATATGGGAGTTTGAATTTAAGGAATGGTTGAGAAACTATCAAAATTTTAGTAAGTCTGATACTCGAAACCAATAACTACTATTGCCTAGGGCAAAAATACACACACCATTGTAATCGGGCGAGTTTCTGCTTTCAGATGCATCAGGAATTTCTCGAGTTCGTTAATCCGTTCGCGAGATATGGGAGTTTGAAGTTAAGGAATGGTTGAGAAACCATCAAAATTTTCGCTGGTCTGATACTCGAAACCAATAACTGGAATGGCCTAGGGGAAAAGTACACATACCATTGTAATCGGGCGAGTTTTTGCATTCAGATGCAACTGGAATTTCTCGAGGTCGTCAATCCGTTCGCGAGATATGGGAGCTTGAAGTTAAGGAATGGTTGAGAAACCATCAAAATTTTCGCTGGTCTGATACTCGAAACCAAGAACTGGAATGGCCTAGGGGAAAAGTACATACCCCACTGTAATCGGGCGAGTTTCTACTTTCAGATGCAACAGGAATTTCTCGAGTTCGTCAATCCGTTCGCGAGATATGGGAGTTTGAATTTAAGGAATGGTTGAGAAATCATCAAAATTTTCGCAAGTCTGATACTCGAAACCAATAACCACTATTGCCTAGGGCAAAAATACACACGCCATTGTAATCGGGCGAGTTTCTGCTTTCAGATGCATCAGGAATTTCTCAAGTTCGTCAATGCGTTCGCGAGATATGGGAGTTTGAATTTAAGGAATGGTTGAGAAACCATCAAAATTTTCGCAAGTCTGATACTCGAAACCAATAACTACATCTGCCTAGGGCAAAAATACATATACCGTTGTAATCCGGCGAGCTTCTACCATCAGATGCAACAGGAATTTCTCGAGTTCGCCAATCCCTTCGCGAGATATGCGAGTTTGAAGTTAAGGAATGGTTGAGGAAGCATCAAAATTTTCGCAAGTCTAATACACGAAACCAATAACTACAATTGCCTAGGGCAAAAATACACATAACCTTGTAATCGGGCGAGTTTCTGCTTTCAGATGCATCAGGAATTTCTCGAGTTGGAAATCCGTTCGCGAGATATGGGAGTTTGAAGTTAAGGAATGGTTGAGAAATCATCAAAATTTTCGCAAGTCTGATACTCGAAACCAATAACTACTACTGCCTAGGGCAAAAATACACTTACCATTCTAATCGGGTGAGCTTCTGCTTTCAGATGCATCAGGAATTTCTCAAGATCGTCAATCCGTTCGCGAGATATGGGAGTTTGAAGCTAAGGAATGGTTGATAAACCATCAAAATTTTCGCTGGTCTGATACTCGAAACCAATAACTGGAATGGCCTAGGGGAAAAGTACACATACCACTGTAATCGGGCGAGTTTCTGCTTTCAGATGCACGTGGAATTTCTCTAGTTCGTCAATCCGTTCGGGAGATATGGGAGTTTGAAGTTAAGGAATGGTTGAGAAACCATCAAAATTATCGCAAGTCTGATACTCGAAACCAATAAGTACTACTGCCTAAGGCAAAAATACACATACCGTTGTAACCGGGCGAGTTTCTGCTTTCAGATGCAACAGGCATTTCTCGAGTTCGTCAATCCGTGGGCTAGATATGGGAGTTTGAAGTTAAGGAATGGTTGAGAAACCATTAAAATTTTCGCTGGTCTGATACTCGAAACCAATAACTGGAATGGCCTAGGGGAAAAGTACACACACCACTGTAATCGGGCGAGTTTCTGCTTTCAGATGCATCAGGAATTTCTCGAGTTCGTCAATCCGTTCGCGAGATATGGGAGTTTGAATTTAAGGAATGGTTGAGAAATCATCAAAATTTTCGCAAGTCTGATACTCGAATCCAATAACCACTATTGCCTAGGGCAAAAATACACACACCATTGTAATCGGGCGAGTTTCTGCTTTCAGATGCGTCAGGAATTTCTCAAGTTCGTCAATGCGTTCGCGAGATATGGGAGTTTGAAGTTAAGGAATGGTTGAGAAACCATCAAAATTTTCGCTGGTCTGATACTCGAAACCAATAACTGGAATGGCCTAGGGGAAAAGTACACATACCATTGTAATCGGGCTAGTTTCTGCTTTCAGATGCAACTGGAATTTCTCTAGTTCGTCAATCCGTTCGCGAGATATGGGAGTTTGAAGTTAAGGAATGTTTGAGAAACCCTCAAAATTTTCGCAAGTCTGATACTCGAAACCAATAACTACAACTGCCTAGGGCAAAAATACATATACCGTTGTAATCCGGCGAGCTTCTACCATCAGATGCAACAGGAATTTCTCGAGTTCGTCAATCCGTTCGCGAGATATGGGAGTTTGAAGTTAAGGAATGGTTTAGAAACCATCAAAATTTTCGCAAGTCTGATACTCGAAACCAATAACTGCTATGGCCTAGGGCAAAAATACACATACCGTTTTAATCGGGCGAGTTTCTGCTTTCAGATGCAACAGGAATTTCTCGAGTTCGTCAATCCGTTCGCGAAATATGGGAGTTTGAAGCTAAGGAATGGTTGAGAAACCACCAAAATTTTCGCTAGTCTGATACTCGAAACCAATAACTGGATTGGCCTAGGGGAAAAGTACACACAGCATCGTAATCGGGCGAGTTTCTGCTTTCAGATGCAACTGGAATTTCTCTAGTTCGTCAATCCGTTCGGGAGATATGGGAGTTTGAAGTTAAGGAATGGTTGAGAAACCATCAAAGTTTTCGCAAATCTGATACTCGAAACCAATAAGTACTACTACCTAAGGCAAAAATACGCATACCGTTGTAATCGGGCGAGTTTCTGCTTTCAGATGCAACAGGAATTTCTCGAGTTCGTCAATCCGTTCGCGAAATATGGGAGTTTGAAGTTAAGGAATGGTTGAGAAACCATTAAAATTTTCGCTGGTCTGATACTCGAAACCAATAACTGGAATGGCCTAGGGGAAAAGTACACACAGCATCGTAATCGGGCGAGTTTCTGCTTTCAGATGCAACTGGAATTTCTCTAGTTCGTCAATCCGTTCGCGAGATATGGGAGTTTGATGTTAAGGAATGGTTGAGAAGCCATCAAAATTTTCGCAAGTCTGATACTCGAAACCAATAACTACAACTGCCTAGGGCAAAAACACACATACCGTTGTAATCGGGCGAGTTTTTGCTTTCAGATGCAACAGGAATTTCTCGAGTTCGTCAATCCGTTCGCGAGATATGGGAGTTTGAAGTTAAGGAATGGTTGAGAAGCCATCAAAATTTTCGCAAGTCTGATACTCGAAACCAGTAACTACTATTGCCTAGGGCAAAAATACACATACCGTTGGAATCGGGCGAGCCTCTACTTTCAGATGCAGCAGGGGTTTCTCGAGTTCGTCAATCCGTTCGCGAGATATGGGACTTTGAAGTTAAGGAATGGTTGAGAAACCATCAAAATTTTCGCTGGTCTGATACTCGAAACCAATAACTGGAATAGCCTAGGGGAAAAGTACGCACCCCATTGTAATCGGCCGAGTTTCTACTTTCAGATGCAACAGGAATTTCTCGAGTTCGTCAATCCGTTCGCGAGATATGGGAGTTTGAAGTTAAGGAATGGTTGAGAAACCATCAAAATTTTCGCAAGTCTAATGCTCGAAACTAATAACCACTGTGGCCTACGGCAAAAATACACATGCCATTGTAATCGGGCGAGTTTCTACTTTCAGGTGCAACAGGAATTTCTCGAGTTAGTCAATCCGTTCGCGAGATATGTTAGTTTGAAGTTAAGGAATGGTTGAGAAGCCATCAAAATTTTCGCTGGTCTGATACTGGAAACCAATAACTGGAATAGCCTAGGGGAAAAGTACGCACCCCATTGTAATCGGCCGAGTTTCTACTTTCAGATGCAACAGGAATTTCTCGAGATCGTCAATCCGTTCGCGAGATATGGGAGTTTGAAGTTAAGGAATGGTTGAGGAACCATCAAAATTTTCGCAAGTCTAATGCTCGAAACCAATAACTACTATGGCCTACGGCAAAAATACACATACCAATGTAATCGGGCGAGTTTCTGCTTTCAGATGCAACAGGAATTTCTCGAGTTCGTCAATCAGTTCGCGTGATATGGGAGTTTGAAGTTAAGGAATGGTTGAGAAACCACCCAAATTTTCGGAAGTCTGATACTCGAAACCAGTAACTACTATTGCCTATGCAAAAATACACATACCGTTGGAATCGGGCGAGCTTCTACTTTCAGATGCAGCAGGAGTTTCTCGAGTTTGTCAATCTGTTCGCGAGATATGGGAGTTTGAAGTTAAGGAATGGATGAGAATCCCTCAAAATTTTCGCAAGTCTGATACTCGAAACCAATAACTACAACTGCTTAGGGCAAAAATACACATACCGTTGTAATGGGGCGAGTTTTTGCTTTCAGATGCATCAGGAATTTCTCGAGTTCGTCAATCCGTTCGCGAGATATGGGAGTTTGAAGTTAAGGAATGGTTGAGAAGCCATCAAAATTTTCGCAAGTCTGATACTCGAAACCAATAACTGCAACTGTCTAGGGCAAAAATACATATACCGTTGTAATCCGGCGAGCTTCTACCTTCAGATGCAACAGGAAATTCTCGAGTTCGTCAATCCCTTCGCGAGATATGGGAGTTTGAAGTTAAGGAATGGTTGAGAAACCATCAAAATCTTCGCAAGTCTGATACTCGAAACAAATAACTACTATGGCCTAGGGCAAAAATACACATACCGTTGTAATCGGGCGAGTTTCTACTTTCAGATGCAACAGGAATTTCTCGAGTCCGTCAATCCGTTCGCGAGATATGGGACTTTGAAGTTAAAGAATGGTTGAGAAACCATCCAAATTTTCGCTGGTCTGATACTCGAAACCAATAACTGGAATAGCCTAGGGGAAAAGTACACACAGCATCGTAATCGGGCGAGTTTCTGCTTTCAGATGCAACTGGAATTTCTCTAGTTCGTCAATCCGTTCGCGAGATATGGGAGTTTGAAGTTAAGGAATGGTTGAGAAGCCATCAAAATTTTCGCAAGTCTGATACTCGAAACCAATAACTACAACTGCCTAGGGCAAAAACACACATACCGTTGTAATCGGGCGAGTTTTTGCTTTCAGATGCAACAGGAATTTCTCGAGTTCGTCAATCCGTTCGCAAGATATGGGAGTTTGAAGTTAAGGAATGGTTGAGAAACCATCAAAATCTTCGCAAGTCTGATACTCGAAACAAATAACTACTATGGCCTAGGGCAAAAATACACATACCGTTGTAATCGGGCGAGTTTCTACTTTCAGATGCAACAGGAATTTCTCGAGTCCGTCAATCCGTTCGCGAGATATGGGACTTTGAAGTTAAAGAATGGTTGAGAAACCATCCAAATTTTCGCTGGTCTGATACTCGAAACCAATAACTGGAATAGCCTAGGGGAAAAGTACACACAGCATCGTAATCGGGCGAGTTTCTGCTTTCAGATGCAACTGGAATTTCTCTAGTTCGTCAATCCGTTCGCGAGATATGGGAGTTTGAAGTTAAGGAATGGTTGAGAAGCCATCAAAATTTTCGCAAGTCTGATACTCGAAACCAATAACTACAACTGCCTAGGGCAAAAACACACATACCGTTGTAATCGGGCGAGTTTTTGCTTTCAGATGCAACAGGAATTTCTCGAGTTCGTCAATCCGTTCGCGAGATATGGGAGTTTGAAGTTAAGGAATGGTTGAGAAGCCATCAAAATTTTCGCAAGTCTGATACTCGAAACCAGTAACTACTATTGCCTAGGGCAAAAATACACATACCGTTGGAATCGGGCGAGTTTTTGCTTTCAGATGCAACAGGAATTTCTCGAGTACGTCAATCCGTTCGCGAGATATGGGAGTTTGAAGTTAAGGAATGGTAGAGAAGCCATCAAAATTTTCGCAAGTCTGATACTCGAAACCAATAACTACTGTTGCCTAGGGCAAAAATACACATACCATTGTAATCGGGCGAGTTTCTGCTTTCAGATGCAACTGGAATTTCTCGAGATCGTCAATCCGTTCGCGAGATATGGGAGCTTGAAATAAAGGAATGGTTGAGGAACCATCAAAATTTTAGTAAGTCCGATACTCGAAACCAATAACTACTATGGCCTAGGGCAAAAATACACATACCACTGTAATCGGGCGAGTTTCTGATTTCAGATGCAACAGGAATTTCTCGAGTTCGTCAATCCGTTCGCGAAATATGGGAGTTTGAAGTTAAGGAATGGTTGAGAAACCATTAAAATTTTCGCTGGTCTGATAGTCGAAACCAATAACTGGAATGGCCCAGGGGAAAAGTACACACAGCATCGTAATCGGGCGAGTTTCTGCTTTCAGATGCAACTGGAATTTCTCTAGTTCGTCAATCCGTTCGCGAGATATGGGAGTTTGAAGTTAAGGAATGGTTGAGAAGCCATCAAAATTTTCGCAAGTCTGATACTCGAAACCAATAACTACAACTGCCTAGGGCAAAAACACACATACCGTTGTAATCGGGCGAGTTTTTGCTTTCAGATGCAACAGGAATTTCTCGAGTTCGTCAATCCGTTCGCGAGATATGGGAGTTTGAAGTTAAGGAATGGTTGAGGAACCATTAAAATTTTCGCTGGTCTGATACTCGAAACCAATAAGTGGAATGGCCTAGGGGAAAAGTACGCACAGCATCGTAATCGGGCGAGTTTCTGCTTTCAGATGCAACTGGAATTTCTCTAGTTCGTCAATCCGTTCGGGAGATATGGGAGTTTGAAGTTAAGGAATGGTTGAGAAAACATCAAAGTTTTCGCAAGTCTGATACTCGAAACCAATAAGTACTACTACCTAAGGCAAAAATACACATACCGTTGTAATCGGGCGAGTTTGTGCTTTCAGATGCAACAGGAATTTCTCGTGTTCGTCAATCCGTTCGCGAAATATGGGAGTTTGAAGTTAAGGAATGGTTGAGAAACCATTAAAATTTTCGCTGGTCTGATACTCGAAACCAATAACTGGAATGGCCTAGGGGAAAAGTACACACAGCATCGTAATCGGGCGAGTTTCTGCTTTCAGATGCAACTGGAATTTCTCTAGTTCGTCAATCCGTTCGCGAGATATGGGAGTTTGAAGTTAAGGAATGGTTGAGAAGCCATCAAAATTTTCGCAAGTCTGATACTCGAAACCAATAACTACAACTGCCTAGGGCAAAAACACACATACCGTTGTAATCGGGCGAGTTTTTGCTTTCAGATGCAACAGGAATTTCTCGAGTTCGTCAATCCGTTCGCGAGATATGGGAGTTTGAAGTTAAGGAATGGTTGAGGAACCATCAAAATTTTCGCAAGTCTAATGCTCGAAACCAATAACTATTATGGCCTACGGCAAAAATACACATGCCATTGTAATCGGGCGAACTTCTGCTTTCAGATGCATCAGGAATTTCTCGAATTCGTCAATCCGTTCGCGAGATATGGGAGTTTGAAGTTAAGGAATGGCTGAGAAACCATCAAAATTTTCGCAAGTCTGATACTCGAAACCAATAAGTACTATTGCCTAAGGCAAAAATACACATACCGTTGTAATCGGGCGAGTTTTTGCTTTCAGATGCAACAGGAATTTCTCGAGTTCGTCAATCCGTTCGCGAGATATGGGAGTTTGAAGTTAAGGAATGGTTGAGAAGCCATCAAAATTTTCGCAAGTCTGATACTCGAAACCAATAACTGGAATAGCCTAGGGGAAAAGTACGCACCCCATTGTAATCGGGCGAGTTTCTACTTTCAGGTGCAACAGGAATTCCTCGAGTTCGTCAATCCGTTCGCGAGATATGGGAGTTTGAAGTTAGGGAATGGTTGAGAATCCCTCAAAATTTTCGCAAGTCTGATACTCGAAACCAATAACTACTGTGGCCTAGGGCAAAAATACACATACCATTGTAATCGGGCGCGTTTCTGCTTTCAGATGCAACTGGAATTTCTCGAGTTCGTCAATCCGTTCGCGAGATATGGGAGTTTGAAGTTAGGGAATGGTTGAGAATCCCTCAAAATTTTCGCAAGTCTGATACTCGAAACCAATAACTACTGTGGCCTAGGGCAAAAATACACATACCATTGTAATCGGGCGAGTTTCTGCTTTCAGATGCAACTGGAATTTCTCGAGTTCGTCAATCCGTTCGCGATATATGGGAGCTTGAAATAAAGGAATGGTTGAGAAACCATCAAAATTTTAGTAAGTCTGATACTCGAAACCAATAACTACTATGGCCTAGGGCAAAAATACACATACCACTGTAATCGGGCGAGTTTCTGATTTCAGATGCAACAGGTATTTCTCGAGTTCGTCAATCAGTTCGCGAGATATGGGAGTTTGAAGTTAAGGAATGGTTGAGAAACCATCAAAATTTTCGCAAGTCTAATGCTCGAAACCAATAACTACTATGGCCTACGTCAAAAATACACATGCCATTGTAATCGGGCGAGTTTCTGCTTTCAGATGCAACAGGAATTTCTCGAGTTCGTCAATCCGTTCGCGAAATATGGGAGTTTGAAGTTAAGGAATGGTTGAGAAGCCACCAAAATTTTCGCAAGTCTGATACTCGAAACCAATAACTACTGTGGCCTAGGGCAAAAATACACATACCATTGTAATCGGGCGAGTTTCTGCTTTCAGATGCAACTGGAATTTCTCGAGTTCGTCAATCCGTTCGCGATATATGGGAGCTTGAAATAAAGGAATGGTTGAGAAACCATCAAAATTTTAGTAAGTCTGGTACTCGAAACCAATAACTACTATGGCCTAGGGCAAAAATACACATACCACTGTAATCGGGCGAGTTTCTGATTTCAGATGCAACAGGTATTTCTCGAGTTCGTCAATCAGTTCGCGAGATATGGGAGTTTGAAGTTAAGGAATGGTTGAGAAACCATCAAAATTTTCGCTGGTCTGATACTCGAAACCATTAACTGGAATAGCCTAGGGGAAAAGTACGCACCCCATTGTAATCGGGCGAGTTTCTACTTTCAGGTGCAACAGGAATTCCTCGAGTTCGTCAATCCGTTCGCGAGATATGGGAATTTGAAGTTAAGGAATGGTTGAGAAACTATCAAAAAATTTAGTAAGTCTGATACTCGAAACCAATAATTACTAATGCCTAGGGCAAAAATACACATACTGTTGTAATCGGGCGAACTTCTACTTTCAGGTGCAACAGGAATTTCTCGAGTTAGTCAATCCGTTCGCGAGATATGGGAGTTTAAAGTTAAGGAATGGTTGAGAAACCATCAAAATTTTCGCTGGTCTGATACTCGAAACCAATAACTGGAATAGCCTAGGGGAAAAGTACGCACACCATTGTAATCGGCCGAGTTTCTACTTTCAGATGCAACAGGAATTTCTCGAGTTCGTCAATCCCTTCGCGAGATATGGGAGTTTGAAGTTAAGGAATGGTTGAAAAACCATCAAAATTTTCGCAAGTCTAATGCTCGAAACCAATAACTACTATGGCCTACGGCAAAAATACACATGCCATTGTAATCGGGCGAGTTTCTACTTTCAGGTGCAACAGGAATTTCTCGACTTAGTCAATCCGTTCGCGAGATATGGGAGTTTGAAGTTAAGGAATGGTTGAGAAACCATCAAAATTTTCGCTGGTCTGATACTCGAAACCAATAACTGGAATAGCCTTGGGGAAAAGTACGCACCCCATTGTAATCGGCCTAGTTTCTACTTTCAGATGCAACAGGAATTTCTCGAGTTCGTCAATCCGTTCGCGAGATATGGGAGTTTGAAGTTAAGGAATGGTTGAGAAACCATCAAAATTTTCGCTGGTCTGATACTCGAAACCAATAACTGGAATAGCCTAGGGGAAAAGTACGCACCCCATTGTAATCGGGCGAGTTTCTACTTTCAGGTGCAACAGGAATTTCTCGAGTTAGTCAATCCGTTCGCGAGATATGGGAGTTTGAAGTTAAGGAATGGTTGAGAAACCATCAAAATTTTCGCTGGTCTGATACTCGAAACCAATAACTGGAATAGCTTTGGGGAAAAGTACGCACCCCATTGTAATCGGCCTAGTTTCTACTTTCAGATGCAACAGGAATTTCTCGAGTTCGTCAATCCGTTCGCGAGATATGGGAGTTTGAAGTTAAGGAATGGTTGAGAAACCATCAAAATTTTCGCAAGTCTAATGCTCGAAACCAATAACTACTATGGCCTACGTCAAAAATACACATGCCATTGTAATCGGGCGAGCTTCTGCTTTCAGATGCATCAGGAATTTCTCGAATTCGTCAATCCGTTCGCGAGATATGGGAGTTTGAAGTTAAGGAATGGCTGAGAAACCATCAAAATTTTCGCAAGTCTAATGCTCGAAACCAATAACTACTATGGCCTACGGCAAAAATACACATACCATTGTAATCGGGCGAGTTTCTGCTTTCAGATGCAACTGGAATTTCTCGAGTTCGTCAATCCGTTCGCGATATATGGGAGCTTGAAATAAAGGAATGGTTGAGAAACCATCAAAATTTTAGTAAGTCTGATACTCGAAACCAATAACTACTATGGCCTAGGGCAAAAATACACATACCACTGTAATCGGGCGAGTTTCTGATTTCAGATGCAACAGGTATTTCTCGAGTTCGTCAATCAGTTCGCGAGATATGGGAGTTTGAAGTTAAGGAATGGTTGAGAAACCATCAAAATTTTCGCTGGTCTGATACTCGAAACCAATAACTGGAATAGCCTAGGGGAAAAGTACGCACCCCATTGTAATCGGGCGAGTTTCTACTTTCAGGTGCAACAGGAATTCCTCGAGTTCGTCAATCCGTTCGCGAGATATGGGAATTTGAAGTTAAGGAATGGTTGAGAAACTATCAAAATTTTCGCTGGTCTGATACTCGAAACCAATAACTGGAATAGCTTTGGGGAAAAGTACGCACCCCATTGTAATCGGCCTAGTTTCTACTTTCAGATGCAACAGGAATTTCTCGAGTTCGTCAATCCGTTCGCGAGATATGGGAGTTTGAAGTTAAGGAATGGTTGAGAAACCATCAAAATTTTCGCAAGTCTAATGCTCGAAACCAATAACTACTATGGCCTACGTCAAAAATACACATGCCATTGTAATCGGGCGAGCTTCTGCTTTCAGATGCATCAGGAATTTCTCGAATTCGTCAATCCGTTCGCGAGATATGGGAGTTTGAAGTTAAGGAATGGCTGAGAAACCATCAAAATTTTCGCAAGTCTAATGCTCGAAACCAATAACTACTATGGCCTACGGCAAAAATACACATGCCATTGTAATCGGGCGAGCTTCTGCTTTCAGATGCATCAGGAATTTCTCGAATTCGTCAATCCGTTCGCGAGATATGGGAGTTTGAAGTTAAGGAATGGCTGAGAAACCATCAAAATTTTCGCAAGTCTGATACTCGAAACCAATAAGTACTATTGCCTAAGGCAAAAATACACATACCGTTGTAATCGGGCGAGTTTCTGCTTTCAGATGCAACAGGAATTTCTCGAGGTCGTCAATCCGTTCGCGAGATATGGGAGTTTGAAGCTAAGGAATGGTTGAGAAACCACCAAAATTTTCGCTAGTCTGATACTCGAAACCAATAACTGGATTGGCCTAGGGGAAAAGTACGCACCCCATTGTAATCGGGCGAACTTCTGCTTTCAGATGCATCAGGAATTTCTCGAATTCGTCAATCCGTTCGCGAGATATGGGAGTTTGAAGTTAAGGAATGGCTGAGAAACCATCAAAATTTTCGCAAGTCTGATACTCGAAACCAATAAGTACTATTGCCTAAGGCAAAAATACACATACCGTTGTAATCGGGCGAGTTTCTGCTTTCAGATGCAACAGGAATTTCTCGAGGTCGTCAATCCGTTCGCGAGATATGGGAGTTTGAAGCTAAGGAATGGTTGAGAAACCATCAAAATTTTCGCAAGTCTAATGCTCGAAACCAATAACTACTATGGCCTACGTCAAAAATACACATGCCATTGTAATCGGGCGAGCTTCTGCTTTCAGATGCATCAGGAATTTCTCGAATTCGTCAATCCGTTCGCGAGATATGGGAGTTTGAAGTTAAGGAATGGCTGAGAAACCATCAAAATTTTCGCAAGTCTAATGCTCGAAACCAATAACTACTATGGCCTACGGCAAAAATACACATGCCATTGTAATCCGGCGAGCTTCTGCTTTCAGATGCATCAGGAATTTCTCGAATTCGTCAATCCGTTCGCGAGATATGGGAGTTTGAAGTTAAGGAATGGCTGAGAAACCATCAAAATTTTCGCAAGTCCGATACTCGAAACCAATAAGTACTATTGCCTAAGGCAAAAATACACATACCGTTGTAATCGGGCGAGTTTCTGCTTTCAGATGCAACAGGAATTTCTCGAGGTCGTCAATCCGTTCGCGAGATATGTGAGTTTGAAGCTAAGGAATGGTTGAGAAACCACCAAAATTTTCGCTAGTCTGATACTCGAAACCAATAACTGGATTGGCCTAGGGGAAAAGTACGCACCCCATTGTAATCGGGCGAGCTTCTGCTTTCAGATGCATCAGGAACTTCTCGAATTCGTCAATCCGTTCGCGAGATATGGGAGTTTGAAGTTAAGGAATGGCTGAGAAACCATCAAAATTTTCGCAAGTCTAATGCTCGAAACCAATAACTACTATGGCCTAGGGCCAAAATACACATACCATTGTAATCGGGCGAGTTTCTGCTTTCAGATGCAACTGGAATTTCTCGAGTTCGTCAATCCGTTCGCGAGATATGGGAGTTTGAAGTTAAGGAATGGCTGAGAAACCATCAAAATTTTCGCAAGTCTAATGCTCGAAACCAATAACTACTATGGCCTACGGCAAAAATACATATGCCATTGTAATCGGGCGAGCTTCTGCTTTCAGATGCATCAGGAATTTCTCGAATTGGTCAATCCGTTCGCGAGATATGGGAGTTTGAAGTTAAGGAATGGCTGAGAAACTATCAAAATTTTCGCAAGTCTGATACTCGAAACCAATAAGTACTATTGCCTAAGGCAAAAATACACATACCGTTGTAATCGGGCGAGTTTCTGCTTTCAGATGCAACAGGAATTTCTCGAGGTCGTCAATCCGTTCGCGAGATATGGGAGTTTGAAGCTAAGGAATGGTTGAGAAACCACCAAAATTTTCGCTAGTCTGATACTCGAAACCAATAACTGGATTGGCCTAGGGGAAAAGTACGCACCCCATTGTAATCGGGCGAGCTTCTGCTTTCAGATGCATCAGGAATTTCTCGAATTCGTCAATCCGTTCGCGAGATATGGGAGTTTGAAGTTAAGGAATGGCTGAGAAACCATCAAAATTTTCGCAAGTCTAATGCTCGAAACCAATAACTACTATGGCCTAGGGCCAAAATACACATACCATTGTAATCGGGCGAGTTTCTGCTTTCAGATGCAACTGGAATTTCTCGAGTTCGTCAATCCGTTCGCGAGATATGGGAGTTTGAAGTTAAGGAATGGCTGAGAAACCATCAAAATTTTCGCAAGTCTAATGCTCGAAACCAATAACTACTATGGCCTGCGGCAAAAATACACATGCCATTGTAATCGGGCGAGCTTCTGCTTTCAGATGCATCAGGAATTTCTCGAATTCGTCAATCCGTTCGCGAGATATGGGAGTTTGAAGTTAAGGAATGGCTGAGAAACCATCAAAATTTTCGCAAGTCTGATACTCGAAACCAATAAGTACTATTGCCTAAGGCAAAAATACACATACCGTTGTAATCGGGCGAGTTTCTGCTTTCAGATGCAACAGGAATTTCTCGAGGTCGTCAATCCGTTCGCGAGGTATGGGAGTTTGAAGCTAAGGAATGGTTGAGAAACCATCAAAATTTTCGCAAGTCTAATGCTCGAAACCAATAACTACTATGGCCTACGTCAAAAATACACATGCCATTGTAATCGGGCGAGCTTCTGCTTTCAGATGCATCAGGAATTTCTCGAATTCGTCAATCCGTTCGCGAGATATGGGAGTTTGAAGTTAAGGAATGGCTGAGAAACCATCAAAATTTTCGCAAGTCTAATGCTCGAAACCAATAACTACTATGGCCTACGGCAAAAATACACATGCCATTGTAATCCGGCGAGCTTCTGCTTTCAGATGCATCAGGAATTTCTCGAATTCGTCAATCCGTTCGCGAGATATGGGAGTTTGAAGTTAAGGAATGGCTGAGAAACCATCAAAATTTTCGCAAGTCTAATGCTCGAAACCAATAACTACTATGGCCTACGGCAAAAATACACATGCCATTGTAATCGGGCGAGCTTCTGCTTTCAGATGCATCAGGAATTTCTCGAATTCGTCAATCCGTTCGCGAGATATGGGAGTTTGAAGTTAAGGAATGGCTGAGAAACCATCAAAATTTTCGCAAGTCTGATACTCGAAACCAATAAGTACTATTGCCTAAGGCAAAAATACACATACCGTTGTAATCGGGCGAGTTTCTGCTTTCAGATGCAACAGGAATTTCTCGAGGTCGTCAATCCGTTCGCGAGATATGGGAGTTTGAAGCTAAGGAATGGTTGAGAAACCACCAAAATTTTCGCTAGTCTGATACTCGAAACCAATAACTGGATTGGCCTAGGGGAAAAGTACGCACCCCATTGTAATCGGGCGAGCTTCTGCTTTCAGATGGATCAGGAATTTCTCGAATTCGTCAATCCGTTCGCGAGATATGGGAGTTTGAAGTTAAGGAATGGCTGAGAAACCATCAAAATTTTCGCAAGTCTGATACTCGAAACCAATAAGTACTATTGCCTAAGGCAAAAATACACATACCGTTGTAATCGGGCGAGTTTCTGCTTTCAGATGCAACAGGAATTTCTCGAGGTCGTCAATCCGTTCGCGAGGTATGGGAGTTTGAAGCTAAGGAATGGTTGAGAAACCATCAAAATTTTCGCAAGTCTAATGCTCGAAACCAATAACTACTATGGCCTACGTCAAAAATACACATGCCATTGTAATCGGGCGAGCTTCTGCTTTCAGATGCATCAGGAATTTCTCGAATTCGTCAATCCGTTCGCGAGATATGGGAGTTTGAAGTTAAGGAATGGCTGAGAAACCATCAAAATTTTCGCAAGTCTAATGCTCGAAACCAATAACTACTATGGCCTACGGCAAAAATACACATGCCATTGTAATCCGGCGAGCTTCTGCTTTCAGATGCATCAGGAATTTCTCGAATTCGTCAATCCGTTCGCGAGATATGGGAGTTTGAAGTTAAGGAATGGCTGAGAAACCATCAAAATTTTCGCAAGTCTGATACTCGAAACCAATAAGTACTATTGCCTAAGGCAAAAATACACATACCGTTGTAATCGGGCGAGTTTCTGCTTTCAGATGCAACAGGAATTTCTCGAGGTCGTCAATCCGTTCGCGAGATATGGGAGTTTGAAGCTAAGGAATGGTTGAGAAACCACCAAAATTTTCGCTAGTCTGATACTCGAAACCAATAACTGGATTGGCCTAGGGGAAAAGTACGCACCCCATTGTAATCGGGCGAGCTTCTGCTTTCAGATGCATCAGGAATTTCTCGAATTCGTCAATCCGTTCGCGAGATATGGGAGTTTGAAGTTAAGGAATGGCTGAGAAACCATCAAAATTTTCGCAAGTCTAATGCTCGAAACCAATAACTACTATGGCCTAGGGCCAAAATACACATACCATTGTAATCGGGCGAGTTTCTGCTTTCAGATGCAACTGGAATTTCTCGAGTTCGTCAATCCGTTCGCGAGATATGGGAGTTTGAAGTTAAGGAATGGTTGAGAAGCCATCAAAATTTTCGCAAGTCTGATACTCGAAACCAATAACTACTGTGGCCTAGGGCCAAAATACACATACCATTGTAATCGGGCGAGTTTCTGCTTTCAGATGCAACTGGAATTTCTCGAGTTCGTCAATCCGTTCGCGAGATATGGGAGTTTGAAGTTAGGGAATGGTTGAGAATCCCTCAAAATTTTCGCTGGTCTGATACTCGAAACCAATAACTACAACTGCCTAGGGCAAAAATACACATACCGTTGAAATCGGGCGAGTTTTTGCTTTCAGATGCAACAGGAATTTCTCGAGTTCGTCAATCCGTTCGCGAAATATGGGAGTTTGAAGTTAAGGAATGGTTGAGAAGCCACCAAAATTTTCGCAAGTCTGATACTCGAGACCAATAACTACTGTGGCCTAGGGCAAAAATACACATACCATTGTAATCGGGCGAGTTTCTGCTTTCAGATGCAACTGGAATTTCTCGAGTTCGTCAATCCGTTCGCGATATATGGGAGCTTGAAATAAAGGAATGGTTGAGAAACCATCAAAATTTTAGTAAGTCTGATACTCGAAACCAATAACTACTATGGCCTAGGGCAAAAATACACATACCACTGTAATCGGGCGAGAGTCTGATTTCAGATGCAACAGGTATTTCTCGAGTTCGTCAATCAGTTCGCGAGATATGGGAGTTTGAAGTTAAGGAATGGTTGAGGAACCATCAAAATTTTCGCTGGTCTGATACTCGAAACCAATAACTGGAATAGCCTAGGGGAAAAGTACGCACCCCATTGTAATCGGGCGAGTTTCTACTTTCAGGTGCAACAGGAATTTCTCGAGTTAGTCAATCCGTTCGCGAGATATGGGAGTTTGAAGTTAAGGAATGGTTGAGAAACCATCAAAATTTTCGCTGGTCTGATACTCGAAACCAATAACTGGAATAGCCTAGGGGAAAAGTACGCACCCCATTGTAATCGGCCGAGTTTCTACTTTCAGATGCAACAGGAATTTCTGGAGTTCGTCAATCCGTTCGCGAGATATGGGAGTTTGAAGTTAAGGAATGGTTGAGAAACCATCAAAATTTTCGCAAGTCTAATGCTCGAAACCAATAACTACTATGGCCTACGGCAAAAATACACATACCGTTGTAATCGGGCGAGTTTCTACTTTCAGATGCATCAGGTATTTCTCGAGTTCGTCAATCAGTTCGCGAGATATGGGAGTTTGAAGCTAAGGAATGGTTGAGAAACCACCAAAATTTTCGCTAGTCTGATACTCGAAACCAATAACTGGAATAGCCTAGGGGAAAAGTACGCACCCCATTGTAATCGGCCGAGTTTCTACTTTCAGATGCAACAGGAATTTCTCGAGTTCGTCAATCCGTTCGCGAGATATGGGAGTTTGAATTTAAGGAATGGTTGAGAAACCATCAAAATTTTCGCAAGTCTAATGCTCGAAACCAATAACTACTATGGCCTACGGCAAAAATACACATACCGTAGTAATCGGTAGAGTTTCTACTTTCAGATGCATCAGGATTTTCTCGAGTTAGTCAATCCGTTCGCGAGATATGGGAATTTGAAGTTAAGGAATGGTTGAGAAACTATCAAAAAATTTAGTAAGTCTGATACTCGAAACCAATAATTACTAATGCCTAGGGCAAAAATACACATACTGTTGTAATCGGGCGAACTTCTACTTTCAGTTGCAACAGGAATTTCTCGAGTTAGTCAATCCGTTCGCGAGATATGGGAGTTTGAAGTTAAGGAATGGTTGAGAAACCATCAAAATTTTCGCTGGTCTGATACTCGAAACCAATAACTGGAATAGCCCAGGGGAATAGTACGCACCCCATTGTAATCGGCCGAGTTTCTACTTTCAGATGCAACAGGAATTTCTCGAGTTCGTCAATCCGTTCGCGAGATATGGGAGTTTGAAGTTAAGGAATGGCTGAGAAACCATCAAAATTTTCGCAAGTCTAATGCTCGAAACCAATAACTACTATGGCCTACGGCAAAAATACACATACCGTAGTAATCGGGCGAGTTTCTACTTTCAGATGCATCAGGATTTTCTCGAGTTAGTCAATCCGTTCGCGAGATATGGGAATTTGAAGTTAAGGAATGGTTGAGAAACTATCAAAAAATTTAGTAAGTCTGATACTCGAAACCAATAATTACTAATGCCTAGGGCAAAAATACACATACTGTTGTAATCGGGCGAACTTCTACTTTCAGTTGCAACAGGAATTTCTCGAGTTAGTCAATCCGTTCGCGAGATATGGGAGTTTGAAGTTAAGGAATGGTTGAGAAACCATCAAAATTTTCGCTGGTCTGATACTCGAAACCAATAACTGGAATAGCCCAGGGGAATAGTACGCACCCCATTGTAATCGGCCGAGTTTCTACTTTCAGATGCAACAGGAATTTCTCGAGTTCGTCAATCCGTTCGCGAGATATGGGAGTTTGAAGTTAAGGAATGGCTGAGAAACCATCAAAATTTTCGCAAGTCTAATGCTCGAAACCAATAACTACTATGGCCTACGGCAAAAATACACATGCCATTGTAATCGGGCGAGCTTCTGCTTTCAGATGCATCAGGAATTTCTCGAATTCGTCAATCCGTTCGCGAGATATGGGAGTTTGAAGTTAAGGAATGGCTGAGAAACCATCAAAATTTTCGCAAGTCTGATACTCGAAACCAATAAGTACTATTGCCTAAGGCAAAAATACACATACCGTTGTAATCGGGCGAGTTTCTACTTTCAGATGCATCAGGTATTTCTCGAGTTCGTCAATCCGTTCGCGAGATATGGGAGTTTGAAGCTAAGGAATGGTTGAGAAACCACCAAAATTTTCGCTAGTCTGATACTCGAAACCAATAACTGGATTGGCCTAGGGGAAAAGTACGCACCCCATTGTAATCGGGCGAGCTTCTGCTTTCAGATGCATCAGGAATTTCTCGAATTCGTCAATCCGTTCGCGAGATATGGGAGTTTGAAGTTAAGGAATGGCTGAGAAACCATCAAAATTTTCGCAAGTCTAATGCTCGAAACCAATAACTACTATGGCCTAGGGCCAAAATACACATACCATTGTAATCGGGCGAGTTTCTGCTTTCAGATGCAACTGGAATTTCTCGAGTTCGTCAATCCGTTCGCGAGATATGGGAGTTTGAAGTTAAGGAATGGTTGAGAAGCCATCAAAATTTTCGCAAGTCTGATACTCGAAACCAATAACTACTGTGGCCTAGGGCCAAAATACACATACCATTGTAATCGGGCGAGTTTCTGCTTTCAGATGCAACTGGAATTTCTCGAGTTCGTCAATCCGTTCGCGAGATATGGTAGTTTGAAGTTAGGGAATGGTTGAGAATCCCTCAAAATTTTCGCTGGTCTGATACTCGATACCAATAACTACAACTGCCTAGGGCAAAAATACACATACCGTTGAAATCGGGCGAGTTTTTGCTTTCAGATGCAACAGGAATTTCTCGAGTTCGTCAATCCGTTCGCGAAATATGGGAGTTTGAAGTTAAGGAATAGTTGAGAAGCCACCAAAATTTTCGCAAGTCTGATACTCGAAACCAATAACTACTGTGGCCTAGGGCAAAAATACACATACCATTGTAATCGGGCGAGTTTCTGCTTTCAGATGCAACTGGAATTTCTCGAGTTCGTTAATCCGTTCGCGATATATGGGAGCTTGAAATAAAGGAATGGTTGAGAAACCATCAAAATTTTAGTAAGTCTGATACTCGAAACCAGTAACTACTATGGCCTATGGCAAAAATACACATACCACTGTAATCGGGCGAGTTTCTGATTTCAGATGCAACAGGTATTTCTCGAGTTCGTCAATCAGTTCGCGAGATATGGGAGTTTGAAGTTAAGGAATGGTTGAGAAACCATCAAAATTTTCGCAAGTCTAATGCTCGAAACCAATAACTACTATGGCCTACGGCAAAAATACACATACCGTTGTAATCGGGCGAGTTTCTACTTTCAGATGCATCAGGATTTTCTCGAGTTCGTCAATCCGTTCGCGAGATATGGGAAATTGAAGTTAAGGAATGGTTGAGAAACTATCAAAAAATTTAGTAAGTCTGATACTCTAAACCAATAATTACTAATGCCTAGGGCAAAAATACACATACTGTTGTAATCGGGCGAACTTCTACTTTCAGGTGCAACAGGAATTTCTCGAGTTAGTCAATCCGTTCGCGAGATATGGGAGTTTGAAGTTAAGGAATGGTTGAGAAACCATCAAAATTTTCGCTGGTCTGATACTCGAAACCAATAACTGGAATAGCCTAGGGGAAAAGTACGCACCCCATTGTAATCGGCCGAGTTTCTACTTTCAGATGCAACAGGAATTTCTCGAGTTCGTTAATCCCTTCGCGAGATATGGGAGTTTGAAGTTAAGGAATGGTTGAAAAACCATCAAAATTTTCGCAAGTCTAATGCTCGAAACCAATAACTACTATGGCCTACGGCAAAAATACACATGCCATTGTAATCGGGCGAGTTTCTACTTTCAGGTGCAACAGGAATTTCTCGAGGTAGTCAATCCGTTCGCGAGATATGGGAGTTTGAAGTTAAGGAATGGTTGAGAAACCATCAAAATTTTCGCTGGCCTGATACTCGAAACCAATAACTGGAATAGCCTAGGGGAAAATACGCACCCCATTGTAATCGGCCTAGTTTCTACTTTCAGATGCAACAGGAATTTCTCGAGTTCGTCAATCCGTTCGCGAGATATGGGAGTTTGAAGTTAAGGAATGGTTGAGAAACCATCAAAATTTTCGCAAGTCTAATGCTCGAAACCAATAACTACTATGGCCTACGTCAAAAATACACATGCCATTGTAATCGGGCGAGCTTCTGCTTTCAGATGCATCAGGAATTTCTCGAATTCGTCAATCCGTTCGCGAGATATGGGAGTTTGAAGTTAAGGAATGGCTGAGAAACCATCAAAATTTTCGCAAGTCTAATGCTCGAAACCAATAACTACTATGGCCTACGGCAAAAATACACATGCCATTGTAATCGGGCGAGCTTCTGCTTTCAGATGCATCAGGAATTTCTCGAATTCGTCAATCCGTTCGCGAGATATGGGAGTTTGAAGTTAAGGAATGGTTGAGAAACCACCAAAATTTTCGCTAGTCTGATACTCGAAACCAATAACTGGATTGGCCTAGGGGAAAAGTACGCACCCCATTGTAATCGGGCGAGCTTCTGCTTTCAGATGCATCAGGAATTTCTCGAATTCGTCAATCCGTTCGCGAGATATGGGAGTTTGAAGTTAAGGAATGGCTGAGAAACCATCAAAATTTTCGCAAGTCTAATGCTCGAAACCAATAACTACTATGGCCTAGGGCCAAAATACACATACCATTGTAATCGGGCGAGTTTCTGCTTTCAGATGCAACTGGAATTTCTCGAGTTCGTCAATCCGTTCGCGAGATATGGGAGCTTGAAATAAAGGAATGGTTGAGAAACCATCAAAATTTTAGTAAGTCTGATACTCGAAACCAATAACTACTATGGCCTAGGGCAAAAATACACATACCACTGTAATCGGGCGAGTTTCTGATTTCAGATGCAACAGGAATTTCTCGAGTTCGTCAATCCTTTCGCGAGATATGCGAGTTTGAAGTTAAGGAATCGTTGAGAAACCATCACAATTTTCGCAAGTCTGATACTCGAAACCAATAACTACTATGGCCTAGGGGAAAAGTACACACACCATTGTAATCGGGCGAGTTTCTGCTTTCAGATGCAACAGGAATTTCTCGAGTTCGTCAATCCTTTCGCGAGATATGCGAGTTTGAAGTTAAGGAATGGTTGAGAAGCCATCAAAATTTTCGCAAGTCTGACACTCGAAACAAATAACTACAATGGCCAAGGGGAAAAATACGCATACCGTTGTAATCGGGCGAGTTTCTGCTTTCAGATGCAACAGGAATTTCTCAAGTTCGTCAATCCGTTCGCAAGATATGGGAGTTTGGAGTTAAGAGACGGTTGACAAACCATCAAAATTTTCGCAATTCTGATACTCGAAACCAGTAACTACTATTGCCGAAGGCAAAAATACACATACCGTTGTAATCGGGCGACTTTCTACTTTTAGATGCAACAGGAATTTGTCGAGTTCGTCAGTCCTTTCGCGAGATATGGGAGTTTGGAGTTAAGAGACGGTTGAGAAACCATCAAAATTTTCGCTATTCGGATGCTATAAACCAATAACTGGAATGGATTAGGGGAAAAGCACACATACCGTTGTAATCGGGCGAGTTTCTACTTTGAGATGCAACAGGAATTTCTCGAGTTCGTCAATCCGTTCGCGAGATATGGGAGTTTCGAGTTAAGAGACGGTTGAGAAACCATCAATATTTTCGCAATTCTGATGCTAGAAACGAATAACTGGAATGGCCTAGGGGAAAATAACACATGCCGTTGCAATCGGGCGATGTTCTACATTCAGATGCAACAGGAATTTCTCAAATTCGTCAATCCGTTCGCGAGATATGGGAGTTTGAAGTTAAGGAATGGTTGAGAAACCGTCAAAATTTTCGCTGGTCTGATACTCGAAACCTATAACTGGAATGGCTTAGGGGAAAAGCACACACACCATTGTAATCGGGCGAGTTTCTACTTTCAGATACAACAGGAATTTCTCGAGTACGTCAATCCGTTCGCGAGATATGGGAGTTTGAAGCTAAGGAATGGTTGAGAAACCATCAAAATTTTCGGAATCTAATACTCGAAACCAATAACTACTATGGTCTAGGGCAAAAATACACATACCGTTGTAATCGGGCGAGCTTCTGCTTTCAGATGCAACAGGAATTTCTCGAGTTCGTCAATCCTTTCGCGAGATATGCGAGTTTGAAGTTAAGGAATGGTTGAGAAGCCATCAAAATTTTCGCAAGTCTGACACTCGAAACAAATAACTACAATGGCCAAGGGGAAAAATACGCATACCGTTGTAATCGGGCGAGTTTCTGCTTTCAGATGCAACAGGAATTTCTCAAGTTCGTCAATCCGTTCGCAAGATATGGGAGTTTGAAGTTAAGGAATGGTTGAGAAACCATCAAAATTTTCGCAAAACTGATACTCGAAACCAATAACTGGAATGGCCTAGGGTAAAGGTACAAACACCATTTTAATCGGGCGAGTTTCCACTTTCAGATGCAACAGGATTTTCTCGAGTTCGTCTATCCGTTCGCGAGATATGGGAGTTAGAAGTTAAGGAATGATTGAGAAACCATCAAAATTTTCGCAAGTCTGATACTCGAAACCAATAACTACTATGGTCTAGGGCAAAAATACGCATACCGTTGTAATTGGGCGAGCTTCTACTTTCAGATGCAAGAGGAATTTCTCGAGTTCGTCAATCCGTTCGCGTGATATGCGATTTTGAAATTGTGGAGTGGTTGAGAAACCATCAAAATTTCCGCAAGTCTGATACTCGAAACCAATGACTACAATGGCCTAGGGGAAAAGTACACACACCATTGTAATCGGGAGAGTTTATACTTTCTGATGCAACAGGAATTTCTCGAGTTCGTCAATCCGTTCGCGAGATATGGGAGTTTGAAGTTAAGGAATGGTTGAGATACCATCAAAATTTTGCGGAATCTGATGCTCGAAACCAATTACTACTATGGTCTAGGGCAAAAATACACATACCGTTGTAATCGGGCGAGTTTCTGCTTTCAGATTGAACAGGAATTACTCGAGTTCGTCAATCCGTTCGCGTGATATGGGAGTTTGAAGTTAAGGAATGGTTAAGAAACGATCAAGATTTTCGCAAGTCTGATACTCGAAACCAATAACTGGAATGGCCTAGGGTAAAAGTACAAACACCATTTTAATCGGGCGAGTTTCCACTTTCAGATGCAACAGGATTTTCTCGAGTTCGTCTATCCGTTCGCGAGATATGGGAGTTAGAAGTTAAGGAATGATTGAGAAACCATCAAAATTTTCGCAAGTCTGATACTCGAAACCAATCACTACAATGGCCTAGGGGAAAAGAGCACACACCTTTGTAATCGGGAGAGTTTCTACTTTCAGATGCAACAGAAATTTTTCGGATTCTTCAATCCGTTCGCGAAATATCGGTGTTTGGAGTTAAGAGATGGTTGAGAAACCATCAAAATTTTCGCAATTCTGATGCTAGAAACGAATAACTGGAATGGACTAGGGGAAAAGCACACAAACCGTTGTAATCGGGCGAGTTTCTACTCTCAGATGCAACAGTAATTCCTCCAGTTCGTCAATCCGTTCGCGAGATGTGGGAGTTTGTAGTTAAGGAATGGTTGAGAAAGCATCAAAATCTTCGCAAGTCTGATACTCGAAACCAATAACTACAAAGACCTAGGGGAAAAATACACACACCGTTGTAATCGGGCGAGTTTCTACTTTCAGATGCAACAGGAATTTCTCGAGTTCGTCAATCCTTTCGCGAGATATGCGAGCTTGAAGTTAAGGAATGGTTGAGAAGCCATCAAAATTTTCGCAAGTCTGACACTCGAAACAAATAACTACAATGGCCAAGGGGAAAAATACGCATACCGTTGTAATCGGGCGAGTTTCTGCTTTCAGATGCAACAGGAATTTCTCAAGTTCGTCAATCCGTTCGCAAGATATGGGAGTTTGAAGTTAAGGAATGGTTGAGAAACCATCAAAATTTTCGCAAAACTGATACTCGAAACCAATAACTGGAATGGCCTAGGGTAAAGGTACAAACACCATTTTAATCGGGCGAGTTTCCACTTTCAGATGCAACAGGATTTTCTCGAGTTCGTCTATCCGTTCGCGAGATATGGGAGTTAGAAGTTAAGGAATGATTGAGAAACCATCAAAATTTTCGCAAGTCTGATACTCGAAACCAATCACTACAATGGCCTAGGGGAAAAGAGCACACACCTTTGTAATCGGGAGAGTTTCTACTTTCAGATGCAACAGAAATTTTTCGGATTCTTCAATCCGTTCGCGAGATATGGGAGTTTGGAGTTAAGAGACGGTTGAGAATCCATCAAAATTTTCACAATTCTGATGCTAGAAACGAATAACTGGAATGGCCTAGGGGAATAGAACACATACCGTTGCAATCGGGTGAGTTTCTACTTTCAGATGCAACAGGAATTGCTCGAGTTCGTCAATCCGTTCGCGAAATATGGGAATTTGAAGTTAAGGAATGGTTGAGAAACCATCAAAATTTTCGCAAGTCTGATACTCGAAACCAATAACTACTATGGTCTAGGGCAAAAATACGCATACCGTTGTAATTGGGCGAGCTTCTACTTTCAGATGCAAGAGGAATTTCTCGAGTTCGTCAATCCGTTCGCGTGATATGCGATTTTGAAATTGTGGAGTGGTTGAGAAACCATCAAAATTTCCGCAAGTCTGATACTCGAAACCAATGACTACAATGGCCCAGGGGAAAAGTACACACACCATTGTAATCGGGAGAGTTTATACTTTCTGATGCAACAGGAATTTCTCGAGTTCGTCAATCCGTTCGCGAGATATGGGAGTTTGAAGTTAAGGAATGGTTGAGATACCATCAAAATTTTGCGGAATCTGATGCTCGAAACCAATTACTACTATGGTCTAGGGCAAAAATACACATACCGTTGTAATCGGGCGAGTTTCTGCTTTCAGATTGAACAGGAATTACTCGAGTTCGTCAATCCGTTCGCGTGATATGGGAGTTTGAAGTTAAGGAATGGTTAAGAAACGATCAAGATTTTCGCAAGTCTGATACTCGAAACCAATAACTGGAATGGCCTAGGGTAAAAGTACAAACACCATTTTAATCGGGCGAGTTTCCACTTTCAGATGCAACAGGATTTTCTCGAGTTCGTCTATCCGTTCGCGAGATATGGGAGTTAGAAGTTAAGGAATGATTGAGAAACCATCAAAATTTTCGCAAGTCTGATACTCGAAACCAATCACTACAATGGCCTAGGGGAAAAGAGCACACACCTTTGTAATCGGGAGAGTTTCTACTTTCAGATGCAACAGAAATTTTTCGGATTCTTCAATCCGTTCGCGAAATATCGGTGTTTGGAGTTAAGAGATGGTTGAGAAACCATCAAAATTTTCGCAATTCTGATGCTAGAAACGAATAACTGGAATGGACTAGGGGAAAAGCACACAAACCGTTGTAATCGGGCGAGTTTCTACTCTCAGATGCAACAGTAATTCCTCCAGTTCGTCAATCCGTTCGCGAGATGTGGGAGTTTGTAGTTAAGGAATGGTTGAGAAAGCATCAAAATCTTCGCAAGTCTGATACTCGAAACCAATAACTACAAAGACCTAGGGGAAAAATACACACACCGTTGTAATCGGGCGAGTTTCTACTTTCAGATGCAACAGGAATTTCTCGAGTTCGTCAATCCGTTCGCGAGATATGGGAGTTTGGAGTTAAGAGACGGTTGAAAAACCATCAAAATTTTCGCAATTCTGATGCTAGTAACGAATAACTGGAATGTCCTTGGGGAAAAGAACACATACCGTTGCAATCGGGCGAGTTTCTACTTTCAGATGCAACAGGAATTTCTCGAGTTCGTCAATCCGTTCGCGAAATATGGGAATTTGAAGTTAAGGAATGGTTGAGAAACCATCAAAATTTTCGCAAGTCTGATACTCGAAACCAATAACTGGAATGGCCTAGGGTAAAGGTACAAACACCATTTTAATCGGGCGAGTTTCCACTTTCAGATGCAACAGGATTTTCTCGAGTTCGTCTATCCGTTCGCGAGATATGGGAGTTAGAGGTTAAGGAATGATTGAGAAACCATCAAAATTTTCGCAGGTCTGATACTCGAAACCAATCACTACAATGGCCTAGGGGAAAAGAGCACACACCTTTGTAATCGGGAGAGTTTCTACTTTCAGATGCAACAGAAATTTTTCGGATTCTTCAATCCGTTCGCGAGATATGGGAGTTTGGAGTTAAGAGACGGTTGAGAATCCATCAAATTTTCACAATTCTGATGCTAGAAACGAATAACTGGAATGGCCTAGGGGAATAGAACACATACCGTTGCGATCGGGTGAGTTTCTACTTTCAGATGCAACAGGAATTGCTCGAGTTCGTCAATCCGTTCGCGAAATATGGGAATTTGAAGTTAAGGAATGGTTGAGAAACCATCAAAATTTTCGCAAGTCTGATACTCGAAACCAATAACTACTATGGTCTAGGGCAAAAATACGCATACCGTTGTAATTGGGCGAGCTTCTACTTTCAGATGCAAGAGGAATTTCTCGAGTTCGTCAATCCGTTCGCGTGATATGCGATTTTGAAATTGTGGAGTGGTTGAGAAACCATCAAAATTTCCGCAAGTCTGATACTCGAAACCAATGACTACAATGGCCTAGGGGAAAAGTACACACACCATTGTAATCGGGAGAGTTTATACTTTCTGATGCAACAGGAATTTCTCGAGTTCGTCAATCCGTTCGCGAGATATGGGAGTTTGAAGTTAAGGAATGGTTGAGATACCATCAAAATTTTGCGGAATCTGATGCTCGAAACCAATTACTACTATGGTCTAGGGCAAAAATACACATACCGTTGTAATTGGGCGAGTTTCTGCTTTCAGATTGAACAGGAATTACTCGAGTTCGTCAATCCGTTCGCGTGATATGGGAGTTTGAAGTTAAGGAATGGTTAAGAAACGATCAAGATTTTCGCAAGTCTGATACTCGAAACCAATAACTGGAATGGCCTAGGGTTAAAGTACAAACACCATTTTAATCGGGCGAGTTTCCACTTTCAGATGCAACAGGATTTTCTCGAGTTCGTCAATCCGTTCGCGAGATATGGGAGTTTGGAGTTAAGAGACGGTTGAAAAACCATCAAAATTTTCGCAATTCTGATGCTAGTAACGAATAACTGGAATGTCCTTGGGGAAAAGAACACATACCGTTGCAATCGGGCGAGTTTCTACTTTCAGATGCAACAGGAATTTCTCGAGTTCGTCAATCCGTTCGCGAAATATGGGAATTTGAAGTTAAGGAATGGTTGAGAAACCATCAAAATTTTCGCAAGTCTGATACTCGAAACCAATAACTACTATGGTCTAGGGCAAAAATACGCATACAGTTGTAATTGGGCGAGCTTCTACTTTCAGATGCAAGAGGAATTTCTCGAGTTCGTCAATCCGTTCGCGTGATATGCGATTTTGAAATTGTGGAGTGGTTGAGAAACCATCAAAATTTTCGCAAGTCTGATACTCGAAACCAGTAACTGGAATGGCCTAGGGGAAAAGTACACACACCATTGTAATCTGGCGAGTTTCTACTTTCAGATGCAACAGAAATTTTTCGGATTCTTCAATCCGTTCGCGAAATATCGGTGTTTGGAGTTAAGAGATGGTTGAGAAACCATCAAAATTTTCGCAAGTCTGGTACTCGAAACCAATGACTACAATGGCCTAGGGGAAAAGTACACACACCATTGTAATCGGGAGAGTTTATACTTTCTGATGCAACAGGAATTTCTCGAGTTCATCAATCCGTTCGCGAGATATGGGAGTTTGAAGTTAAGGAATGGTTGAGATACCATCAAAATTTGCGGAATCTGATGCTCGAAACCAATTACTACTATGGTCTAGGGCAAAAATACACATACCGTTGTAATCGGGCGAGTTTCTGCTTTCAGATTCAACAGGAATTACTCGAGTTCGTCAATCCGTTCGCGTGATATGGGAGTTTGAAGTTAAGGAATGGTTAAGAAACGATCAAGATTTTCGCAAGTCTGATACTCGAAACCAATAACTGGAATGGTCTTGGGGAAAAGTACACGCACCATTGTAATCGGATAAGTTTCTGTTTTCAGATGCAACAGGAATTTCTCGAGTTCGTCAATGCGTTCGCGAAATATGGGAGTTTGAAGTTAAGGAATGGTCTGAGAAACCATCAAAATTTTCGCAAGTCTGATACTCGAAAACAATAACTACTATGGGCTAGGGCAAAAATACGCATACCGTTGTAATCGGGCAAGTTTCTATTTTCAGATGCAACAGGAATTTCTCGAGTTCGTCAATCCGTTCGCGAAACATGGGAGTTTGAAGTTAAGGAATGGTTGAGAAACCACCAAAATTTTCGCAAGTCTGATACTCGAAACCAATAACTACTATGGTCTAGGGGAAAAGTACACACACCATTGTAATCGGGCAAGTTTCTACTTTCAGATGCAATAGGAATTTCTCGAATTCGTCAATCCGTGCGCGAAATATGGTAGTTTGAAGTTAAGGAATGGTTGAGAAACCATCAAAATTTTCGTAAGTCTGATACTCGAAACCAATAACTGGAATGGTCTAGGGGAAAAGTACACACACCATTGTAATCGGGCAAGTTTCTACTTTCAGATGCAACAGGAATTTCTCGAGTTCGTCAATCCGTTCGCGATATATGGGAGTTTGAAGTTATGGAATGGTTGAGAAACCATCAAAATTTTCGGAATCTTATACTCGAAACCAATAACTACTATGGTCTAGGGCAAAAATACACATACCGTTGTAATCCGGCGAGTGTCTGCTATCAGATTCAACAGGAATTACACGAGGTCGTCAATCCGTTCGCGAGATATGCGAGTTTGAAATTAAGGAATGGTTGAGAAACCATCAAAATTTTCGCAAATCTGATACTCGAAACCAATAACTACAGTGGCCTAGGGGAAAAGTACACACACCATTGTAATCGGGCAAGTTTCTACTTTCAGATGCAACAGGAATTTCTCGAGTTCGTCAATCCGTTCGCGAAATATGGGAGTTTGATGTTAAGGAGTGGTTGAGAAACCATCAAAATTTTCGCAAGTCAGATACTCGAAACCAAAAACTACTCTGGCCTAGGGCAAAAATACGCATACCGTTGTAATTGGGCGAGCTTCTACTTTCAGATGCAAGAGGAATTTCTCGAGTTCGTCAATCCGTTCGCGTGATATCGGAGTTTGAAGTTAAGGAATGGTTGAGGATCCATCAAAATTGTCGCAAGTCTGATACTCGAAACCAATAAGTACTATTGCCTAAGGCAAAAATACACATACCGTTGTAGTCGGGCGAGATTCTGCTTTCAGATGCAACAGGAATTTCTCGAGTTCGTCAATCCTTTCGCGAGATATGGGAGTTTGAAGTTAAGGAATGGTTGAGAAACCATCAAAATTTTCGCAAGTCTGATACTCGAAACCAATAACTACTATTGCCTAGGGCAAAAATACAGATACCATTGTAATCGGGCGACTTTCTGCTTTCGGATGCAACAGGAATATCTCGAGTTCGTCAATCCTTTCGTGAGATATGGGAGTTTGAAGTGAAGGAATGGTTGAGAATCCATGAAAATTTTCGCTGGTCTGATACTCGAAACCTATAACTGGAATGGCCTAGGGGAAAAGCACACAAACCATTATAACCGGGCGAGCTTCTACTTTCAGATGCAACAGGTATTTCTCGAGTTCGTCGATCCGTTCGCGAGGTATGGGAGTTTGAAGTTAAGGAATGTTTGAGAAGCCATCAAAATGTTCGCAAGTCTGACTCTCGAAACCAATAACTGGAATGGCCTAGGAGAAAAGTACTCACACCATTGTAATCGGGCGAGTTTTCACTTTCAGATGCAACTGGAATATCTCGAGTTCGTCAATCCGTTCGCGAGATGTGGGAGTTTGAAGTTAAGGAATGGTTGAGAAACCATCTATATTTTGGCAAGTCTGATACTCGAAACCAATAACTACTATTGCCTAGGGCAAAAATACAGATACCATTGTAATCGGGCGACTTTCTGCTTTCAGATGCAACAGGAATATCTCGAGTTCGTCAATCCTTTCGCGAGATATGGGAGTTTGAAGTAAAGGAATGGTTGAGAAACCATCAAAATTTTCGCTGGTCTGATACTCGAAACCTATAATTGGAATGGCCTAGGGGAAAAGCACACAAACCATTATAATCGGGCGAGTTTCTACTTTCAGATGCAACAGGAATTTCTCGAGTTCGTCAATCCGTTCGCGAGATATGGGAGTTTGAAGTTAAGGAATGGTTGAGAAACGATCAAAATTTTCGCAAGTCTGATACTCGAAACCAATAACTGGAATGGCCTTGGGGAAAAGTACACACACCCTTGTAATCGGGCAAGTTTCTACTTTCAGACGCAACAGGAATTTCTCGAGTTCGTCAATCCGTTCGCGAGATATGGGAGTTTGAAGTTAAGGAATGTTTGAGAAACCATCAAAATTTTCGGAATCTGATACTCGAAACCAATAACTACTATGGTCTTGGGCAAAAATACACACAACATTGTAATCGGGCGAGTTTCTACTTTCAGATGCAACAGGAATATCTCGAGTTCGTCAATGCGTTCGCGAGATATGGGAGTTTGAAGTTAAGGAATAGTTGAGAAACCATCTCAAATTTTCGCAAGTCTGATACTCGAAACCTATAACTGGAATGGCCTAGGGGAAAAGCAAACAACCCATTATAATCGGGCGAGATTCTACTTTCAGATGCAACAGGAATTTCTCGAGTTCGTCAATCCGTTGCGAGATATGGGAGTTTGAAGTTAAGGAATGGTTCAAATACCATCAAAATTTTCGCACGTCTGATACTCGAAACCTATAACTGGAATGGCCTAGGGGAAAAGCACACACACCATTGTAATCGGGCGAGTTTCTACTTTCAGATGCAACAGGAATTTCTCGAGTTCGTCAATCCGTTCGCGAGAAATGGGAGTTTGAAGTTAAGGAATTTTTGAGAAACCATCAAAATCTTCGGAATCTGATACTCGAAACCAATAACTACTATGGTCTTGGGCAAAAATACACAGACCGTTGTAATCGGGCGAGTTTCTGCTTTCAGATGCAACATGAATTTCTCGAGTTCGTCAATCCGTTCGCGAGATATGGGAGTTTGAAGTTAAGGAATGGTTGAGAAACGATCAAAATTTTCGCAAGTCTGATTCTCGAAACCAATAACTGGAATGGCCTAGGAGAAAAGTACTCACACCATTGTAATCGGGCGAGTTTCCACTTTCAGATGCAACTGGAACATCTCGAGTTCGCCAATCCTTTCGCGAGATGTCGGAGTTTGAAGTTTAGGAATGGTTGAGAAACCATCTGTATTTTGGCATGTCTGTTACTCGAAACCAATAACTACTATAGCCTAGGGCAAAAATACAGATACCGTTGTAATCGGGCGACTTTCTGCTTTCAGATGCAACAGGAATATCTCGAGTTCGTCAATCCTTTTGCGAGATATGGGAGTTTGAAGTGAAGGAATGGTTGAGAAACCATGAAAATTTTCGCTGGGCTGATACTCGAAACAAATAACTACAATGGCCAAGGGGAAAAATACACATACCGTTGTAATCGGGCGAGTTTCTGCTTTCAGATGCAACAGGAATTTCTCGAGTTCGTCGATCCGTTCACGAGGTATGGGAGCTTGAAGTTAAGGAATGGTTGAGAAACCATCAAAATTTTCGGAATCTGATACTCGGAACCAATAACTACTATGGTCTAGGGCAAAAATACACATGCCGTTGTAATCGGGCGAGCTTCTGCTTTCAGATGCAACAGGAATTTCTCGAGTTCGTCAATCCTTTCGCGAGATATGCGAGTTTGAAATTAAGGAATGGTTGAGAAGCCATCAAAATTTTCGCAAGTCTGATACTCGAAACCAATAACTGGAATGGCCTTGGGGAAAAGAACACACACACTTGTAATCGGGCAAGTTTCTACTTTCAGATGCAACAGGAATTTCTCGAGTTCGTCAATCCGTTCGCGAGAAATGGAAGTTTGAAGTTAAGGAATGTTTGAGAAACCATCAAAATCTTCGGAATCCGATACTCGATACCAATAACTACTATGGTCTTGGGCAAAAATACACAGACCGTTGTAATCGGGCGAGTTTCTGCTTTCAGATGCAACATGAATCTCTCGAGTTCGTCAATCCGTTCGCGAGATATGGGAGTTCGAAGTTAAGGAATGGTTGAGAAACGATCAAAATTTTCGCAAGTCTGATACTCGAAACCAATAACTGGAATGGCCTTGGGGAAAAGTACTCACACCATTGTAATCGGGCGAGTTTCTATTTTCAGATGCAACAGGTATATCTCGAGTTCGTCAATCCGTTCGCCAGATATGGGAGTTTGAAGTAAAGGAATGGTTGAGAAACCATCAAAATTTTCGCAAGTCTGATCCTCGAAACCAATAACTGGAATGGCCTAGGGTAAAAGTACACACACCATTGTAATCTGGCAAGTTTCTACTTTCAGATGCAAGAGGAATTTCTCGAGTTCGTGAATCCGTTCGCGAGATATGGGAGCTTGAAATTAAGGAATGGTTGAGAAACCATCTATATTGTCGCAAGTCTGATACTCGAAACCAATAACTACTATTGCCTAGGGCAAAAATACACAAACCGTTGTAATCGGGCGACTTTCTGCTTTCAGATGCAACAGGAATTTCTCGAGTTCGTCAATCCGTTCGCGAGACATGGGTGTTTGAAGTTAAGGAATGGTCGAGAAACCATCAAAATTTTCGCTGGTCTGATAATCGAAACCTATAACTGGAATGGCCTAGGGGAAAAGCACACACACCATTGCACTCGGGCGAGTTTCTACTTTCAGATGCAACAGGAATTTCGCGAGTTCATCAATCCGTTCGCGAGATATGGGTGTTTGAAGTTAAGGAATGGTTGAGAAACCATCAAAATGTTCGCAGGTCTGATACTCGAAACCAATAACTGGAATGGCCTAGGGGAAAAGCACACAAACCATTATAATCGGGCGAGTTTCTACTTTCAGATGCAACAGGAATTTCTCGAGTTCGTCAATCCGTTCGCGAGATATGGGAGTTTGAAGTTAAGGAATGGTTGAGAAACGATCAAAATTTTCGCAAGTCTGATTCTCGAAACCAATAACTGGAATGGCCTAGGAGAAAAGTACTCACACCATTGTAATCGGGCGAGTTTCCACTTTCAGATGCAACTGGAATATCTCGAGTTCGTCAATCCGTTCGCGAGATGTCGGAGTTTGAAGTTTAGGAATGGTTGAGAAACCATCTGTATTTTGGCAAGTCTGTTACTCGAAACCAATAACTACTATAGCCTAGGGCAAAAATACAGATACCGTTGTAATCGGGCGACTTTCTGCTTTCAGATGCAACAGGAATATCTCGAGTTCGTCAATCCTTTTGCGAGATATGGGAGTTTGAAGTGAAGGAATGGTTGAGAAACCATGAAAATTTTCGCTGGTCTGATACTCGAAACCAATAACTGGAATGGCCTAGGGGAAAAGCACACAAACCATTATAATCGGGCGAGCTTCTACTTTCAGATGCAACAGGAATTTCTCGAGTTCGTCGATCCGTTCACGAGGTATGGGAGCTTGAAGTTAAGGAATGGTTGAGAAACCATCAAAATTTTCGGAATCTGATACTCGGAACCAATAACTACTATGGTCTAGGGCAAAAATACACATACCGTTGTAATCGGGCGAGCTTCTGCTTTCAGATGCAACAGGAATTTCTCGAGTTCGTCAATCCTTTCGCGAGATATGCGAGTTTGAAATTAAGGAATGGTTGAGAAGCCATCAAAATTTTCGCAAGTCTGATACTCGAAACAAATAACTACAATGGCCAAGGGGAAAAATACACATACCGTTGTAATCGGGCGAGTTTCTGCTTTCAGATGCAACAGGAATTTCTCGTGTTCGTCGATCCGTTCACGAGGTATGGGAGCTTGAAGTTAAGGAATGGTTGAGAAACCATCAAAATTTTCGGAATCTGATACTCGGAACCAATAACTACTATGGTCTAGGGCAAAAATACACATACCGTTGTAATCGGGCGAGCTTCTGCTTTCAGATGCAACAGGAATTTCTCGAGTTCGTCAATCCTTTCGCGAGATATGCGAGTTTGAAATTAAGGAATGGTTGAGAAGCCATCAAAATTTTCGCAAGTCTGATACTCGAAACCAATAACTGGAATGGCCTAGGAGAAAAGTACTCACACCATTGTAATCGGGCGAGTTTCCACTTTCAGATGCAACTGGAATATCTCGAGTTCGTCAATCCGTTCGCGAGATGTCGGAGTTTGAAGTTAAGGAATGGTTGAGAAACCATCTGTATTTTGGCAAGTCTGTAACTCGAAACCAATAACTACTATAGCCTAGGGCAAAAATACAGATACCGTTGTAATCGGGCGACTTTCTGCTTTCAGATGCAACAGGAATATCTCGAGTTCGTCAATGCGTTCGCGAGATATGGGAGTTTGAAGTTAAGGAATAGTTGAGAAACCATCTCAAATTTTCGCAAGTCTGATACTCGAAACCTATAACTGGAATGGCCTAGGGGAAAAGCAAACAACCCATTATAATCGGGCGAGTTTCTACTTTCAGATGCAACAGGAATTTCTCGAGTTCGTCAATCCGTTGCGAGATATGGGAGTTTGAAGTTAAGGAATGGTTCAAATACCATCAAAATTTTCGCACGTCTGATACTCGAAACCTATAACTGGAATGGCCTAGGGGAAAAGCACACACACCATTGTAATCGGGCGAGTTTCTACTTTCAGATGCAACAGGAATTTCTCGAGTTCGTCAATCCGTTCGCGAGAAATGGGAGTTTGAAGTTAAGGAATTTTTGAGAAACAATCAAAATCTTCGGAATCTGATACTCGAAACCAATAACTACTATGGTTTTGGGCAAAAATACACAGACCGTTGTAATCGGGCGAGTTTCTGCTTTCAGATGCAACATGAATTTCTCGAGTTCGTCAATCCGTTCGCGAGATATGGGAGTTTGAAGTTAAGGAATGGTTGAGAAACGATCAAAATTTTCGCAAGTCTGATTCTCGAAACCAATAACTGGAATGGCCTAGGAGAAAAGTACTCACACCATTGTAATCGGGCGAGTTTCCACTTTCAGATGCAACTGGAATATCTCGAGTTCGTCAATCCGTTCGCGAGATGTCGGAGTTTGAAGTTTAGGGATGGTTGAGAAACCATCTGTATTTTGGCAAGTCTGTTACTCGAAACCAATAACTACTATAGCCTAGGGCAAAAATACAGATACCGTTGTAATCGGGCGACTTTCTGCTTTCAGATGCAACAGGAATATCTTGAGTTCGTCAATCCTTTTGCGAGATATGGGAGTTTGAAGTGAAGGAATGGCTGAGAAACCATGAAAATTTTCGCTGGTCTGATACTCGAAACCAATAACTGGAATGGCCTAGGGGAAAAGCACACAAACCATTATAATCGGGCGAGCTTCTACTTTCAGATGCAACAGGAATTTCTCGAGTTCGTCGATCCGTTCACGAGGTATGGGAGCTTGAAGTTAAGGAATGGTTGAGAAACCATCAAAATTTTCGGAATCTGATACTTGAAACAAATAACTACTATGGTCTTGGGCAAAAATACACAGGCCGTTGTAATCGGGCGAGCTTCTGCTTTCAGATGCAACAGGAATTTCTCGAGTTCGTCAATCCTTTCGCGAGATATGCGAGTTTGAAATTAAGGAATGGTTGAGAAGCCATCAAAATTTTCGCAAGTCTGATACTCGAAACAAATAACTACAATGGCCAAGGGGAAAAATATACATACCGTTGTAATCGGGCGAGTTTCTGCTTTCAGATGCAACAGGAATTTCTCGTGTTCGTCAATCTCGTTCACGAGGTATGGGAGCTTGAAGTTAAGGAATGGTTGAGAAACCATCAAAATTTTCGGAATCTGATACTCGGAACCAATAACTACTATGGTCTAGGGCAAAAATACACATACCGTTGTAATCGGGCGAGCTTCTGCTTTCAGATGCAACAGGAATTTCTCGAGTTCGTCAATCCTTTCGCGAGATATGCGAGTTTGAAATTAAGGAATGGTTGAGAAGCCATCAAAATTTTCGCAAGTCTGATACTCGAAACCAATAACTGGAATGGCCTTGGGGAAAAGAACACACACCCTTGTAATCGGGCAAGTTTCTACTTTCAGATGCAACAGGAATTTCTCGAGTTCGTCAATCCGTTCGCGAGAAATGGGAGTTTGAAGTTAAGGAATGTTTGAGAAACCATCAAAATCTTCGCAATCTGATACTCGAAACCAATAACTACTATGGTCTTGGGCAAAAATACACAGGCCGTTGTAATCGGGCGAGTTTCTGCTTTCAGATGCAACATGAATTTCTCGAGTTCGTCAATCCGTTCGCGAGATATGGGAGTTCGAAGTTAAGGAATGGTTGAGAAACGATCAAAATTTTCGCAAGTCTGATACTCGAAACCAATAACTGGAATGGCCTTGGGGAAAAGTACTCACACCATTGTAATCGGGCGAGTTTCTATTTTCAGATGCAACAGGTATATCTCGAGTTCGTCAATCCGTTCGCCAGATATGGGAGTTTGAAGTAAAGGAATGGTTGAGAAACCATCAAAATTTTCGCAAGTCTGATCCTCGAAACCAATAACTGGAATGGCCTAGGGTAAAAGTACACACACCATTGTAATCTGGCGAGTTTCTACTTTCAGATGCAACAGGAATTTCGCGAGTTCATCAATCCGTTCGCGAGATATGGGTGTTTGAAGTTAAGGAATGGTTGAGAAACCATCAAAATGTTCGCAGGTCTGATACTCGAAACCAATAACTGGAATGGCCTAGGGGAAAAGTACTCACACCATTGTAATCGGGCGAGTTTCTATTTTCAGATGCAACAGGAATATCTCGAGTTCGTCAATCCGTTCGGGAGATATGGGAGTTTGAAAATAAGGAATGGTTGAGAAACCATCTATATTGTCGAAAGTCTGATACTCGAAACCAATAACTACTATTGCCTAGGGCAAAAATACACATACCGTTGTAATCGGGCGACTTTCTGCTTTCAGATGCAACAGGAATTTCTCGAGTTCGTCAATCCGTTCGCGAGATATGGGAGTTTGGAGTTAAGAGACGGTTGAAAATCCATCAAAATTTTCGGAATCTGATACTCGGAACCAATAACTACTATGGTCTAGGGCAAAAATACACATACCGTTGTAATCGGGCGAGCTTCTGCTTTCAGATGCAACAGGAATTTCTCGAGTTCGTCAATCCTTTCGCGAGATATGCGAGTTTGAAATTAAGGAATGGTTGAGAAGCCATCAAAATTTTCGCAAGTCTGATTCTCGAAACCAATAACTGGAATGGCCTAGGAGAAAAGTACTCACACCATTGTAATCGGGCGAGTTTCCACTTTCAGATGCAACTGGAATATCTCGAGTTCGTCAATCCGTTCGCGAGATGTCGGAGTTTGATGTTTAGGAATGGTTGAGAAACCATCTGTATTTTGGCAAGTCTGTTACTCGAAACCAATAACTACTATAGCCTAGGGCAAAAATACAGATACCGTTGTAATCGGGCGACTTTCTGCTTTCAGATGCAACAGGAATATCTTGAGTTCGTCAATCCTTTTGCGAGATATGGGAGTTTGAAGTGAAGGAATGGTTGAGAAACCATGAAAATTTTCGCTGGTCTGATACTCGAAACCAATAACTGGAATGGCCTAGGGGAAAAGCACACAAACCATTATAATCGGGCGAGCTTCTACTTTCAGATGCAACAGGAATTTCTCGAGTTCGTCGATCCGTTCACGAGGTATGGGAGCTTGAAGTTAAGGAATGGTTGAGAAACCATCAAAATTTTCGGAATCTGATACTCGAAACAAATAACTACTATGGTCTTGGGCAAAAATACACAGGCCGTTGTAATCGGGCGAGCTTCTGCTTTCAGATGCAACAGGAATTTCTCGAGTTCGTCAATCCTTTCGCGAGATATGCGAGTTTGAAATTAAGGAATGGTTGAGAAGCCATCAAAATTTTCGCAAGTCTGATACTCGAAACAAATAACTACAATGGCCAAGGGGAAAAATACACATACCGTTGTAATCGGGCGAGTTTCTGCTTTCAGATGCAACAGGAATTTCTCGTGTTCGTCAATCCGTTCACGAGGTATGGGAGCTTGAAGTTAAGGAATGGTTGAGAAACCATCAAAATTTTCGGAATCTGATACTCGGAACCAATAACTACTATGGTCTAGGGCAAAAATACACATACCGTTGTAATCGGGCGAGCTTCTGCTTTCAGATGCAACAGGAATTTCTCGAGTTCGTCAATCCTTTCGCGAGATATGCGAGTTTGAAATTAAGGAATGGTTGAGAAGCCATCAAAATTTTCGCAAGTCTGATACTCGAAACCAATAACTGGAATGGCCTTGGGGAAAAGAACACACACCCTTGTAATCGGGCAAGTTTCTACTTTCAGATGCAACAGGAATTTCTCGAGTTCGTCAATCCGTTCGCGAGAAATGGGAGTTTGAAGTTAAGGAATGTTTGAGAAACCATCAAAATCTTCGCAATCTGATACTCGAAACCAATAACTACTATGGTCTTGGGCAAAAATACACAGGCCGTTGTAATCGGGCGAGTTTCTGCTTTCAGATGCAACATGAATTTCTCGAGTTCGTCAATCCGTTCGCGAGATATGGGAGTTCGAAGTTAAGGAATGGTTGAGAAACGATCAAAGTTTTCGCAAGTCTGATACTCGAAACCAATAACTGGAATGGCCTTGGGGAAAAGTACTCACACCATTGTAATCGGGCGAGTTTCTATTTTCAGATGCAACAGGTATATCTCGAGTTCGTCAATCCGTTCGCCAGATATGGGAGTTTGAAGTAAAGGAATGGTTGAGAAACCATCAAAATTTTCGCAAGTCTGATCCTCGAAACCAATAACTGGAATGGCCTAGGGTAAAAGTACACACACCATTGTAATCTGGCGAGTTTCTACTTTCAGATGCAACAGGAATTTCGCGAGTTCATCAATCCGTTCGCGAGATATGGGTGTTTGAAGTTAAGGAATGGTTGAGAAACCATCAAAATGTTCGCAGGTCTGATACTCGAAACCAATAACTGGAATGGCCTAGGGGAAAAGTACTCACACCATTGTAATCGGGCGAGTTTCTATTTTCAGATGCAACAGGAATATCTCGAGTTCGTCAATCCTTTCGGGAGATATGGGAGTTTGAAAATAAGGAATGGTTGAGAAACCATCTATATTGTCGAAAGTCTGATACTCGAAACCAATAACTACTATTGCCTAGGGCAAAAATACACATACCGTTGTAATCGGGCGACTTTCTGCTTTCAGATGCAACAGGAATTTCTCGAGTTCGTCAATCCGTTCGCGAGATATGGGAGTTTGGAGTTAAGAGACGGTTGAAAATCCATCAAAATTTTCGAAATTCTGATGCTAGAAACGAATAACTGGAATGGCCTAGAGGAAAAGAACACATACCTTTGCAATCGGGCGAGTTTCTACATTCAGATGCAACAGGAATATCTCGAGTCCGTCAATCCGTTCGCGAGATATGGGAGTTCGAAATTAAGTAATGGTTGAGAAACCGTCAAAATTTTCGGAATCTGATACTCGAAACCAATAACTACTATGGTCTAGGGCAAAAATACACATACCGTTGTAATTGGGCGAGCTTCTGCTTTCATATGCAACAGGAATATCTGGAGTTCGTCAATCCGTTCGCGAGATATGGGAGTTTGAAGTTAAGGAATGGTTGAGAAACCATCAAAATTTTCGCAAGTCTGATACTCGAAACCAATAACTGGAATGGCCTTGGGGAAAAGTACACATACCGTTGTAATCGGGCGACTTTCTGCTTTCAGATGCAACAGGAATTTCTCGAGTTCGTCAATCCGTTCGCGAGATATGGGAGTGTGAAGTTAAGGAATGGTTGAGAAACCATCAAAATTTTCGGAATCTGATACTCGAAACCAATAACTACTATGGTCTAGGGACAAAATACACATACCGTTGTAATCGGGCGAGTTTCTACTTTCAGATGCAATACGAGTTTCTCGAGTTCGTCATTCCGTTCGCGAGATATGCGAGTTTGAAGTTAAGGAATGGTTCAGAAACCATCCAAATTTTCGCAAGTCTGATACTCGAAACCAATAACTGGAATGACCTAGGGGAAAAGTGCACACACCATTGTAATTGGGCGAGTTTCTATTAGGCGGACCGGAAAGTAATGTCGTTTCCTTACATTAAATTCAAACACATAAATTTTTAACGAGTTTTTATTTTTAATCAATGATATAATCACCCTTATTATCAACAACCTTTTGCCATCTAGTGTGCAAATTTTCAATGCCGGATCGATAAAAATCAATTGGTTTTTGAGCAAAAATACAGAGGTGGCATTTTGAATATCATTCAAATTTGCAAATCTTTTGCCACTTAGAAAGTGTTGAAGCGATCGGAATAAATGGAAATCCGATGGTGCAACATCGGGCGAGTATGGTGAGTGAGGCAGTACCTCCCACCCCAATTCATTAATTTTTGCCAAGGTTCGTCTTGCGCAGTGCGGTCTTGCTTTATCGTGTTGCAGAATAACGCCTTTTCTGTTGACAATCGCTGGCCACTTTTCAATTAAAGATTTATTTACACGATCTAATTGTTCACAGTAAAGGTCTGCATTCACAGTCTGTCCAGGTTTCAGCACTTCAAAATGAACAACGCCGCGAATACTCCACCAAACACACAAAAGGGCCTTTTTGGGGTGTAAACCTAGCTTAGCAGTACTTTGTGGCGATTCATTTGGAGAGAGCCACTGCCTTTTGCGTTTTGGATTATCATAAAGAACCCACTTTTCATCTCCGGTGATCAAGCGATCAAAAAACGCTTCTGTATTGTGCCGTTGAAGCAATAAGTTGCATGTGGTGGATCGGTTAGCCTTGTTGTCTTCGGACAGATTATGCGGGACCCAAACACCTGCTCTGCTTACTTTCCCAATCTGCTGCAAATGTTCTTGGATGGTCGACCAAGGTTGGTTAAGACTGTTTGACAATTCCTCGATTGTCTGACACGGATTTGCTTCCACTTCCGCACTTAACACGTCATTGTCTAACGTTGTTGGTCTTCCTGATCGATACGAGTCGGAAAGATCAAAATTACCGGATTTGAACTTGGAAAACCACCTTTGGCATTAACGAACGTCTAATGCATTTGGATAAACATCGCAAATGTTTTTGGTAGCAACTGTTGCGTTACTACCCTTGCGAAACTCAAAAAGCATGCAATGCCGGATATGTACCTCTTCTGGTATTTGGCTGGCCATTTCACCCAAAATTGTAAAGAAAAATTTTAAATTTAATTATTTACAACTAAACAAGTCACTATAACCTCAGAATGTCTTTGCTACGACTTTAATGTACACAATGAGCTGACAAATGACAATCAAATAGTGACATGCGCAGAAACGACATTACTTTCCGGTCCACCAAATACTTTCAGATGCAACAGGAATTTCTCGAGTTCGTCAATCCGTTCGCGAGATATGGGAGTTTGAAGTTAAGGAATGGTTGTGAAACCATCAAAATTTTCGGAATCTGATACTCGAAACCAATAACAACTATGGTCTAGGGCAAAAATACAAATACCTTTGTAATCGGGCGAGTTTCTGCTTTCAGATGCAACAGGAATTTCTCGAGTTCGTCAATCCGTTCGCGAGATATGCGAGTTTGAAATTGAGGAATGGTTGAGAAACAATCAAAATTTTCGTAAGTCTGATACTCGAAACCAATAACCGGAATGGCCTAGGGGAAAAGTACACACACCATTGTAATCGGGCGAGTTTCTATTTTCAGATGCAACTGGAATATCTCGAGTTCGTCAATCCGTTCGCCAGATATGGGAGTTTGAAGTTAAGGAATGATTGAGAAACCATCAAAAATTGCGCAAGTCTGATACACGAAACCAATAACCGGAATGGCCTAGGGGAAAAGTCCACACACCATTGTAATCGGGCGAGTTTCTACTTTCAGATGCAACAGGAATTTCTCGAGATCGTCGATCAGTTCGCGAGATATGGGAGTTTGAAGTAAAGGAATGGTTGAGAAACCATCAAAATTTTCGCAAGTCTGATCCTCGAAACCAATAACTGGAATGGCCTAGGGTAAAAGTACACACACCATTGTAATCTGGCAAGTTTCTACTTTCAGATGCAAGAGGAATTTCTCGAGTTCGTCAATCCGTTCGCGAGATATGGGAGCTTGAAGTTAAGGAATGGTTGAGAAACCATCTATATTGTCGCAAGTCTGATACTCGAAACCAATAACTACTATTGCCTAGGGCAAAAAAACACATACCGTTGTAATCGGGCGACTGTCTGCTTTCAGATGCAACAGGAATTTCTCGAGTTCGTCAATCCGTTCGCGAGACATGGGAGTTTGAAGTTAAGGATTGGTTGAGAAACCATCAAAATTTTCGCTGGTCTGATACTCGAAACCTATAACTGGAATGGCCTAGGGGAAAAGCACACACACCATTGCAATCGGGCGAGTATCTACTTTCAGATGCAACAGGAATTTCTCGAGTTCGTCAATCCGTTCGCGAGATATGGGAGTTTGGAGTTAAGAGACGGTTGAGAAACCATCAAAATTTTCGCAATTCTGATGCTAGAAACGAATATCTGGAATGGCCTAGAGGAAAAGAACACATACCGTTGCAATCGGGCGAGTTTCTACATTCAAATGCAACAGGAATATCTCGAGTCCGTCAATCCGTTCGCGAGGTATGGGAGTTCGAAGTTAAGTAATGGTTGAGAAACCGTCAAAATTTTCGGAATCTGATACTCGAAACCATTAACTACTATGGTCTAGGGCAAAAATACACATACCGTTGTAATTGGGCGAGCTTCTGCTTTCATATGCAACAGGAATATCTGGAGTTCGTCAATCCGTTCGCGAGATATGGGAGTTTGAAGTTAAGGAATGGTTGAGAAACCATCAAAATGTTCGCAAGTCTGATACTCGAAACCAATAACTGGAATGGCCTAGGGGAAAAGTACACACACCACTGTTATCGGGCGAGTTTCTACTTTCAGATGCAACAGGAATATCTCGAGTTCGTCAATCTGTTCGCGAGATATGGGAGTTTGAAGTTAAGGAATGGTTGAGAAACCATCAAAATTTTCGCTGGTCTGATACTCGAAACCTATAACTGGAATGGCCTAGGGGAAAAGCACACAAACCATTATAATCGGGCGAGTTTCTACTTTCAGATGCAACAGGAATTTCTCGAGTTCGTGAATCCGTTCGCGTGATAAGGGAGTTTGAAGTTAAGGAATGGTTCAGAAACCATCCAAATTTTCGCAAGTCTGATACTCGAAACCAATAACTACTATTGCCTAGGGCAAAAATACACATACCATTGTAATCGGGCGAGTTTCTGCTTTCAGATGCAACAGGAATATCTCGAGTTCGTCAATCTGTTCGCGAGATATGCGAGTTTGAAATTGAGGAATGGTTGAGAAACCATCAAAATTTTCGTAAGTCTGATACTCGAAACCAATAACCGGAATGGCCTAGGGGAAAAGTACACACACCATTGTAATCGGGCGAGTTTCTATTTTCAGATGCAACTGGAATATCTCGAGTTCGTCAATCCGTTCGCCAGATATGGGAGTTTGAAGTTAAGGAATGATTGAGAAACCATCAAAAATTGCGCAAGTCTGATACACGAAACCAATAACCGGAATGGCCTAGGGGAAAAGTCCACACACCATTGTAATCGGGCGAGTTTCTACTTTCAGATGCAACAGGAATTTCTCGAGATCGTCGATCAGTTCGCGAGATATGGGAGTTTGAAGTAAAGGAATGGTTGAGAAACCATCAAAATTTTCGCAAGTCTGATCCTCGAAACCAATAACTGGAATGGCCTAGGGTAAAAGTACACACACCATTGTAATCTGGCAAGTTTCTACTTTCAGATGCAAGAGGAATTTCTCGAGTTCGTCAATCCGTTCGCGAGATATGGGAGCTTGAAGTTAAGGAATGGTTGAGAAACCATCTATATTGTCGCAAGTCTGATACTCGAAACCAATAACTACTATTGCCTAGGGCAAAAAAACACATACCGTTGTAATCGGGCGACTGTCTGCTTTCAGATGCAACAGGAATTTCTCGAGTTCGTCAATCCGTTCGCGAGACATGGGAGTTTGAAATTAAGGATTGGTTGAGAAACCATCAAAATTTTCGCTGGTCTGATACTCGAAACCTATAACTGGAATGGCCTAGGGGAAAAGCACACACACCATTGCAATCGGGCGAGTTTCTACTTTCAGATGCAACAGGAATTTCTCGAGTTCGTCAATCCGTTCGCGAGATATGGGAGTTTGGAGTTAAGAGACGGTTGAGAAACCATCAAAATTTTCGCAATTCTGATGCTAGAAACGAATATCTGGAATGGCCTAGAGGAAAAGAACACATACCGTTGCAATCGGGCGAGTTTCTACATTCAAATGCAACAGGAATATCTCGAGTCCGTCAATCCGTTCGCGAGGTATGGGAGTTCGAAGTTAAGTAATGGTTGAGAAACCGTCAAAATTTTCGGAATCTGATACTCGAAACCATTAACTACTATGGTCTAGGGCAAAAATACACATACCGTTGTAATTGGGCGAGCTTCTGCTTTCATATGCAACAGGAATATCTGGAGTTCGTCAATCCGTTCGCGAGATATGGGAGTTTGAAGTTAAGGAATGGTTGAGAAACCATCAAAATGTTCGCAAGTCTGATACTCGAAACCAATAACTGGAATGGCCTAGGGGAAAAGTACACACACCACTGTTATCGGGCGAGTTTCTACTTTCAGATGCAACAGGAATATCTCGAGTTCGTCAATCTGTTCGCGAGATATGGGAGTTTGAAGTTAAGGAATGGTTGAGAAACCATCAAAATTTTCGCTGGTCTGATACTCGAAACCTATAACTGGAATGGCCTAGGGGAAAAGCACACAAACCATTATAATCGGGCGAGTTTCTACTTTCAGATGCAACAGGAATTTCTCGAGTTCGTGAATCCGTTCGCGTGATAAGGGAGTTTGAAGTTAAGGAATGGTTCAGAAACCATCCAAATTTTCGCAAGTCTGATACTCGAAACCAATAACTACTATTGCCTAGGGCAAAAATACACATACCATTGTAATCGGGCGAGTTTCTGCTTTCAGATGCAACAGGAATATCTCGAGTTCGTCAATCTGTTCGCGAGATATGCGAGTTTGAAATTGAGGAATGGTTGAGAAACCATCAAAATTTTCGTAAGTCTGATACTCGAAACCAATAACCGGAATGGCCTAGGGGAAAAGTACACACACCATTGTAATCGGGCGAGTTTCTATTTTCAGATGCAACTGGAATATCTCGAGTTCGTCAATCCGTTCGCCAGATATGGGAGTTTGAAGTTAAGGAATGATTGAGAAACCATCAAAAATTGCGCAAGTCTGATACACGAAACCAATAACCGGAATGGCCTAGGGGAAAAGTCCACACACCATTGTAATCGGGCGAGTTTCTACTTTCAGATGCAACAGGAATTTCTCGAGATCGTCGATCAGTTCGCGAGATATGGGAGTTTGAAGTAAAGGAATGGTTGAGAAACCATCAAAATTTTCGCAAGTCTGATCCTCGAAACCAATAACTGGAATGGCCTAGGGTAAAAGTACACACACCATTGTAATCTGGCAAGTTTCTACTTTCAGATGCAAGAGGAATTTCTCGAGTTCGTCAATCCGTTCGCGAGATATGGGAGCTTGAAGTTAAGGAATGGTTGAGAAACCATCTATATTGTCGCAAGTCTGATACTCGAAACCAATAACTACTATTGCCTAGGGCAAAAATACACATACCGTTGTAATCGGGCGACTGTCTGCTTTCAGATGCAACAGGAATTTCTCGAGTTCGTCAATCCGTTCGCGAGACATGGGAGTTTGAAGTTAAGGATTGGTTGAGAAACCATCAAAATTTTCGCTGGTCTGATACTCGAAACCTATAACTGGAATGGCCTAGGGGAAAAGCACACACACCATTGCAATCGGGCGAGTTTCTACTTTCAGATGCAACTGGAATTTCGCGAGTTCATCAATCCGTTCGCGAGATATGGGTGTTTGAAGTTAAGGAATGGTTGAGAAACCATCAAAATGTTCGCAAGTCTGATACTCGAAACCAATAACAGGAATGGCCTAGGGGAAAAGTACTCGCACCATTGTAATCGGGCGAGTTTCTATTTTCAGATGCAACAGGAATATCTCGAGTTCGTCAATCCGTTCGGGAGATATGGGAGTTTGAAAATAAGGAATGGTTGAGAAACCATCTATATTGTCGCAAGTCTGATACTCGAAACCAATAACTACTATTGCCTAGGGCAAAAATACACATACCGTTGTAATCGGGCGACTTTCTGCTTTCAGATGCAACAGGAATTTCTCGAGTTCGTCAATCCGTTCGCGAGATATGGGAGTCTGAAGTTAAGGAATGGTTGTGAAACCATCAAAATTTTCGCAATTCTGATGCTAGAAACGAATAACTGGAATGGCCTAGGGGAAAAGAACACATACCGTTGCAATCGGGCGAGTTTCTACTTTCAGATGCAACAGGAATTTCTCGAGTTCGTCAATCCGTTCGCGAGATATGGGAGTTTGGAGTTAAGAGACGGTTGAGAAACCATCAAAATTTTCGCAATTCTGATGCTAGAAACGAATATCTGGAATGGCCTAGAGGAAAAGAACACATACCGTTGCAATCGGGCGAGTTTCTACATTCAAATGCAACAGGAATATCTCGAGTCCGTCAATCCGTTCGCGAGGTATGGGAGTTCGAAGTTAAGTAATGGTTGAGAAACCGTCAAAATTTTCGGAATCTGATACTCGAAACCATTAACTACTATGGTCTAGGGCAAAAATACACATACCGTTGTAATTGGGCGAGCTTCTGCTTTCATATGCAACAGGAATATCTGGAGTTCGTCAATCCGTTCGCGAGATATGGGAGTTTGAAGTTAAGGAATGGTTGAGAAACCATCAAAATGTTCGCAAGTCTGATACTCGAAACCAATAACTGGAATGGCCTAGGGGAAAAGTACACGCACCACTGTTATCGGGCGAGTTTCTACTTTCAGATGCAACAGGAATATCTCGAGTTCGTCAATCTGTTCGCGAGATATGGGAGTTTGAAGTTAAGGAATGGTTGAGAAACCATCAAAATTTTCGCTGGTCTGATACTCGAAACCTATAACTGGAATGGCCTAGGGGAAAAGCACACAAACCATTATAATCGGGCGAGTTTCTACTTTCAGATGCAACAGGAATTTCTCGAGTTCGTCAATCCGTTCGCGTGATATGGGAGTTTGAAGTTAAGGAATGGTTGAGAAAACATCAAAATTTTCGCTGGTCTGATACTCGAAACCTTTAACTGGATTGGCCTTGGGGAAAAGTACACACACCCTTGTAATCGGGCAAGTTTCTACTTTCAGTTGCAACAGGAATTTCTCGATTTCGTCAATCCGTTCGCGAGATATGGGGGTTTGAAGTTAAGGAATGTTTGAGAAACCATCAAAATTTTGGGAATCTGATACTCGAAACCAATCACTACAATGGCCTAGGGGAAAAGAGCACACACCTTTGTAATCGGGAGAGTTTCTACTTTCAGATGCAACAGAAATTTTTCGGATTCTTCAATCCGTTCGCGAGATATGGGAGTTTGGAGTTAAGAGACGGTTGAGAGACGATCAAAATTTTCGCAAGTCTGATACTCGAAACCAATAACTGGAATGGCCTTGGGGAAAAGTACACGCACCGTTGTAATCGGGCAAGTTTCTAATTTCAGATGCAACAGGAATTTCTCGAGTTCGTCAATCCGTTCGCGAGATATGGGAGTGTGAAGTTAAGGAATGGTTGAGAAGCCATCAAAATTTTCGGAATCTGATACTCGAAACCAATAACTACTATGGTCTAGGGACAAAATACACATACCGTTGTAATCGGGCGAGTTTCTACTTTCAGATGCAATACGAGTTTCTCGAGTTCGTCATTCCGTTCGCGATATATGCGAGTTTGAAGGTAAGGAATGTTTGAGAAACCATCAAAATTTTCGCAAATCTGATACTCGAAACCAATAACCGGAATGGCCTAGGGGAAAAGTACACACACCATTGTAATCGGGCGAGTTTCTACTATCAGATGCAACAGGAATTTCTCGAGATCGTCAATCCGTTCGCGAGATATGGGAGCTTGAAGTTAAGGAATGGTTGAGAATCCATCAAAATTTTCGGAATCTGATACTCGAAACCAATAACTACTATGGTCTAGGGACATAATACACATACCGTTGTAATCGGGCGAGTTTCTACTTTCAGATGCAATACGAGTTTCTCGAGTTCGTCATTCCGTTCGCGAGATATGCGAGTTTGAAGGTAAGGAATGGTTGAGAAACCATCAAAATTTTCGCAAATCTGATACTCGAAACCAATAACCGGAATGGCCTAGGGGAAAAGTACACACACCATTGTAATCGGGCGAGTTTCTACTTTCAGATGCAACAGGAATTTCTCGAGATCGTCAATCCGTTCGCGAGATATGGGAGTTTGAAGTTAAGGAATGGTTGAGAAACCATCAAAATTTTCGGAATCTGATACTCGAAACCAATAACAACTATGGTCTAGGGCAAAAATACACATACCTTTGTAATCGGGCGAGTTTCTGCTTTCAGATGCAACAGGAATTTCTCGAGTTCGTCAATCCGTTCGCGACATATGGGAGCTTGAAGTTAAGGAATGGTTGAGAAACCATCAAACTTTTCGGATTCTGATACTCTAAACCAATAACTACTATGGTCTAGGGACAAAATACACATACCGTTGTAATCGGGCGAGTTTCTACTTTCAGATGCAATACGAGTTTCTCGAGTTCGTCAATCCGTTCGCGAGATTTGAGAGTTTGAAGTTAAGGAATGGTTGAGAAACGATTAAAATTTTCGCAAGTCTGATACTCGAAACCAATAACTGGAATGGCCTTGGGGAAAAGAACACACACCCTTGTAATCGGGCAAGTTTCTACTTTCAGATGCAACAGGAATTTCTCGAGTTGGTCAATCCGTTCGCGAGAAATGGGAGTTTGAAGTTAAGGAATGTTTGAGAAACCATCAAAATCTTCGGAATCTGATTCTCGAAACCAATAACTACTATGGTCTAGGGACAAAATACACATACCGTTGTAATCGGGCGAGTTTCTACTTTCAGATGCAATACGAGTTTCTCGAGTTCGTCATTCCGTTCGCGAGATATGCGAGTTTGAAGGTAAGGAATGGTTGAGAAACCATCAAAATTTTCGCAAATCTGATACTCGAAACCAATAACCGGAATGGCCTAGGGGAAAAGTACACACACCATTGTAATCGGGCGAGTTTCTACTTTCAGATGCAACAGGAATTTCTCGAGATCGTCAATCCGTTCGCGAGATATGGGAGTTTGAAATTGAGGAATGGTTGAGAAACCATCAAAATTTTCGTAAGTCTGATACTCGAAACCAATGACTACAATGGCCTAGGGGAAAAGTACACACACCATTGTAATCGGGAGAGTTTATACTTTCTGATGCAACAGGAATTTCTCGAGTTCGTCAATCCGTTCGCGAGATATGGGAGTTTGGAGTTAAGAGACGGTTGAGAAACCATCAAAATTTTCGAAATTCTGATGCTAGAGACGAATAACTGGAATGGCCTAGAGGAAAAGAACACATACCGTTGCAATCGGGCGAGTTTCTACATTCAGATGCAACAGGAATATCTCGAGTCCGTCAATCCGTTCGCGAGATATGGGAGTTCGAAGTTAAGTAATGGTTGAGAAACCGTCAAAATTTTCGGAATCTGATACTCGAAACCAATAACTACTATGGTCTAGGGCAAACATACACATACCGTTGTAAATGGGCGAGCTTCTGCTTTCATATGCAACAGGAATATCTGGAGTTCGTCAATCCGTTCGCGAGATATGGGAGTTTGAAGTTAAGGAATGGTTGAGAAACCATCAAAATTTTCGCAAGTCTGATACTCGAAACCAATAACTGGAATGGCCTTGGGGAAAAGTACACGCACCATTGTAATCGGGCAAGTTTCTACTTTCAGACGCAACAGGAATTTCTCGAGTTCGTCAATCCGTTCGCGAGATATGGGAGTGTGAAGTTAAGGAATGGTTGAGAAACCATCAAAATTTTCGGAATCTGATACTCGAAACCAATAACTACTATGGTCTAGGGACAAAATACACATACCGTTGTAATCGGGCGAGTTTCTACTTTCAGATGCAATACGAATTTCTCGAGTTCGTCATTCCGTTCGCGAGATATGCGAGTTTGATGGTAAGGAATGGTTGAGAAACGATCAAAATTTTCGCAAGTCTGATACTCGAAACCAATAACTGGAATGGCCTTGGGGAAAAGTAAACGCACCATTGTAATCGGGCAAGTTTCTACTTTCAGATGCAACAGGAATTTCTCGAGTTCGTCAATCCGTTCGCGAGATATGGGAGTGTGAAGTTAAGGAATGGTTGAGAAACCATCAAAATTTTCGGAATCTGATACTCGAAACCAATAACTACTATGGTCTAGGGACAAAATACACATACCGTTGTAATCGGGCGAGTTTCTACTTTCAGATGCATTACGAATTTCTCGAGTTCGTCAATCCGTTCGCGTGATATGCTATTTTGAAATTGACGAGTGGTTGAGAAACCATCAAAATTTTCGCAAGTCTGATACTCGAAACCAATAACTACTATGGTCTAGGTCGAAAATACGCATACCGTTGTAATTCTGCGAGCTTCTACTTTCAGATGCAAGAGGAATTTCTCGATTTCGTCAATCCGTTCGCGAGTTATGGGAGTTTGAAGTTATGGAATGGTTGAGAAACCATCAAAATTTTCGGAATCTGATACTCGAAACCAATAACTACTATGGTCTAGGGCAAAAATACACATACCGTTGTAATCCGACGAGTGTCTGCTTTCAGATTCAACAGGAATTACACGAGGTCGTCAATCCGTTCGCGAGATATGGGAGTTTGAAGTTAAGGAATGGTTGAGATACCATCAAAATTTTCGGAATGTGATACTCGAAACCAATAACTACTATGGTCTATGGCAAAAATACGCATACCGTTGTAATTGGGCGAGCTTCTACTTTCAGATGCAAGAGGAATTTCTCGAGTTAGTCAATCCGTTCGCGTGATATGCTATTTTAAAATTGACGAGTGGTTGAGAAACCATCAAAATTTTCGCAAGTCTGATACTCGAAACCAATAACTACTATGGTCTAGGTCGAAAATACGCATACCGTTGTAATTCGGCGAGCTTCTACTTTCAGATGCAAGAGGAATTTCTCGATTTCGTCAATCCGTTCGCGAGTTATGGGAGTTTGAAGTTATGGAATGGTTGAGAAACCATCAAAATTTTCGGAATCTGATACTCGAAACCAATAACTACTATGGTCTAGGGCAAAAATACACATACCGTTGTAATCCGGCGAGTGTCTGCTTTCAGATTCAACAGGAATTACACGAGGTCGTCAATCCGTTCGCGAGATATGCGAGTTTGAAATTAAGGAATGGTTGAGAAACCATCAAAATTTTCGCAAATCTGATACTCGAAACCAATAATTACAGTGGCCTAGGGGAAAAGTCACACACCATTGTAACCGGGAGAGTTTATACTTTCAGATGCAACAGGAATTTCTCGAGTTCGTCAATCCGTTCGCGAGATATGGGAGTTTGAAGTTAAGGAATGGTTGAGAAACGATCAAAATTTTCGCAAGTCTGATACTCGAAACCAATAACTGGAATGGACTTGGGGAGAAGTACACACACCGTTGTAATCGGGCAAGTCTCTACTTTCAGAAGCAACAGGAATTTCTCGAGTTCGTCAATCCGTTCGCGAGATATGGGAGTTCGAAGTTAAATGTTTGAGAAACCATCAAAATTTTCGGAATCTGATACTCGAAACCAATAACTACTATGGTCTTGGGCAAAAATACACATACCGTCGTAATCGGTCGAGTTTCTGCTTTCAGATGCAACAGGAATTTCTCGAGTTCGTCTATCCGTTCGTGAGATATGGCAGTTTGAAATTATGGAATGGTTGAGAATCCACCAAATTTTCGCAAGTCTGATACTCGAAACCAATAACTACAAAGGCCTAGGGGAAAAGTACACACACCATTGTAATCGGGCGAGTTTCTACTTTCAGATGCAACAGGAATTTCTCGAGTTCTTCATTCCGTTCGCGAGATATGGGAGTTTGAAGTTAAGGAATGGTTGAGAAACCATCAAAATTTTCGCAAGTCTGATACTCGAAACCAATAACTACAATGGCCTACGGGAAAAACACACATATCCTTGTAATCGGGCTAGTTTCTCCTTTCAGATGCAACAGGAATTTCTCGAGTTCGTCAATCCGTTCGCGAGATATGGGAGTTTGAAGTTAAGGCATGGTTGAGAAACCCTCAAAATTTTCGCAAGCCTGATACTCGAAACCAATAACTACTATGATCTGGGGCAAAAATACACATGCCGTTGTAGTCGGGCGAGTTTCCACTTTCAGATGCAACAGGAATTTCTCGATTTCGTAAATCCGTTCGCGAGATATGGGAGTTTGAAGTTAAGGAATCGTTGAGAAACCATCACAATTTTCGCAAGTCTGATACTCGAAACCAATAACTACTATGGCCTAGGGGAAAAGTACACACACCATTGTAATCGGGCGAGTATCTGCTTTCAGATGCAACAGGAATTTCTCGAGTTCGTCAATCCGTTCGTGAGATATGGCAGTTTGAAATTATGGAATGGTTGAGAATCCACCAAATTTTCGCAAGTCTGATACTCGAAACCAATAACTACAAAGGCCTAGGGGAAAAGTACACACACCATTGTAATCGGGCGAGTTTCTACTTTCAGATGCAACAGGAATTTCTCGAGTTCTTCATTCCGTTCGCGAGATATGGGAGTTTGAAGTTAAGGAATGGTTGAGAAACCATCAAAATTTTCGCAAGTCTGATACTCGAAACCAATAACTACAATGGCCTACGGGAAAAACACACATATCCTTGTAATCGGGCTAGTTTCTCCTTTCAGATGCAACAGGAATTTCTCGAGTTCGTCAATCCGTTCGCGAGATATGGGAGTTTGAAGTTAAGGCATGGTTGAGAAACCCTCAAAATTTTCGCAAGCCTGATACTCGAAACCAATAACTACTATGATCTGGGGCAAAAATACACATGCCGTTGTAGTCGGGCGAGTTTCCACTTTCAGATGCAACAGGAATTTCTCGATTTCGTAAATCCGTTCGCGAGATATGGGAGTTTGAAGTTAAGGAATCGTTGAGAAACCATCACAATTTTCGCAAGTCTGATACTCGAAACCAATAACTACTATGGCCTAGGGGAAAAGTACACACACCATTGTAATCGGGCGAGTTTCTGCTTTCAGATGCAACAGGAATTTCTCGAGTTCGTCAATCCGTTCGTGAGATATGGGAGTTTGAAATTATGGAATGGTTGAGAATCCACCAAATTTTCGCAAGTCTGATACTCGAAACCAATAACTACAAAGGCCTAGGGGAAAGGTACACACACCATTGTAATCGGGCGAGTTTCTACTTTCAGATGCAACAGGAATTTCTCGAGTTCGTCAATCCGTTCGCGAGATATGGGAGTTTGAATTTAAGGAATGGTTGAGGAACCATCAAAATTTTCGCAAGTCTGATACTCGAAACCAATAACTACAATGGCCTAGGGGAAAAATACACATACCGTTGTAATCGGGCGAGTTTCCACTTTCAGATGCAACAGGAATTTCTCGATTTCGTAAATCCGTTCGCGAGATATGGGAGTTTGAAGTTAAGGAATGGTTGAGAAACCATCGCAATTTTCGCCATTCTGATGCTCAAAACGAATAACTGGAATGCCCTAGGGGAAAAGTAGGCACACCATTGTAATCGGGCGAGTTTCTACTTTCAGATGCAACAGGAATTTCTCGAGTTCGTCAATCCGTTCGCGAGATATGGGAGTTTGAATTTAAGGAATGGTTGAGGAACCATCAAAATTTTCGCAAGTCTGATACTCGAAACCAATAACTACAATGGCCTAGGGGAAAAATACACATACCGTTGTAATCGGGCGAGTTTCCACTTTCAGATGCAACAGGAATTTCTCGATTTCGTAAATCCGTTCGCGAGATATGGGAGTTTGAAGTTAAGGAATCGTTGAGAAACCATCACAATTTTCGCAAGTCTGATACTCGAAACCAATAACTACTATGGCCTAGGGGAAAAGTACACACACCATTGTAATCGGGCAAGTTTCTGCTTTCAGATGCAACAGGAATTTCTCGAGTTCGTCAATCCGTTCGTGAGATATGGCAGTTTGAAATTATGGAATGGTTGAGAATCCACCAAATTTTCGCAAGTCTGATACTCGAAACCAATAACTACAAAGGCCTAGGGGAAAAGTACACACACCATTGTAATCGGGCGAGTTTCTACTTTCAGATGCAACAGGAATTTCTCGAGTTCTACATTCCGTTCGCGAGACATGGGAGTTTGAAGTTAAAGTATGGTCGAGAAACCATCAAAATTGTCGCAATTCTGATGCTAGAAACGAATAACGGGAATGGCCTAGGGGAAAAGTACACTCACCATTCTAATCGGGCGAGTCTCTACTTTCAGATGCAATAGGAATTTCTCGAGTTCGTCAAACCGTTCGCGAGATATGGGAGTTTGAAGTTAAGGAATGGTTGAGAAACCATCAAAATTTTCGCAAGTCTGATACTCGAAACCAATAACTACAATGGCCTACGGGAAAAACACACATATCCTTGTAATCGGGCGAGTTTCTCCTTTCAGATGCAACAGGAATTTCTCGAGTTCGTCAATCCGTTCGCGAGATATGGGAGTTTGAAGTTAAGGCATGGTTGAGAAACCCTCAAAATTTTCGCAAGCCTGATACTCGAAACCAATAACTACTATGATCTGGGACAAAAATACACATGGCGTTGTAGTCGGGCGAGTTTCCACTTTCAGATGCAACAGGAATTTCTCGATTTCGTAAATCCGTTCGCGAGATATGGGAGTTTGAAGTTAAGGAATCGTTGAGAAACCATCACAATTTTCGCAAGTCTGATACTCGAAACCAATAACTACTATGGCCTAGGGGAAAAGTACACACACCATTGTAATCGGGCGAGTTTCTGCTTTCAGATGCAACAGGAATTTCTCGAGTTCGTCATTCCGTTCGTGAGATATGGGAGTTTGAAATTATGGAATGGTTGAGAATCCACCAAATTTTCGCAAGTCTGATACTCGAAACCAATAACTACAAAGGCCTAGGGGAAAGGTACACACACCATTGTAATCGGGCGAGTTTCTACTTTCATATGCAACAGGAATTTCTCGAATTCGTAAATGCGTTCGCGAGATATGGGAGTTTGAAGTTAAGGAATGGTTGAGAAACCATCGCAATTTTCGCCATACTGATGCTCAAAACGAATAACTGGAATGCCCTAGGGGAAAAGTAAACACACCGTTGTAATCGGGCGAGTTTCTGCTTTCAGATGCAACAGGAATTTATCGAGTTCGTCGATCCGTTCGCGAGATATGGGAGTTTGAAAATAAGGAATGGTTGAGAAACCATCAAAATTTTCGCAAGTCTGATACTCGAAACCAATAACTACAATGGCCTAGGGGAAAAACACACATATCCTTGTAATCGGGCGAGTTTCTCCTTTCAGATGCAACAGGAATTTCTCGAGTTCGTCAATCCGTTCGCGAGATATGGGAGTTTGAATTTAAGGAATGGTTGAGGAACCATCAAAATTTTCGCAAGTCTGATACTCGAGACCAATAACTACAAAGGCCTAGGGGAAAAATGCACATACCTTTGTAATCGGGCGAGTTTCCACTTTCAGATGCAACAGGAATTTCTCGAGTTCTTCATTCCGTTCGCGAGACATGGGAGTTTGAAGTTAAGGAATGGTCGAGAAACCATCAAAATTGTCGCAATTCTGATGCTAGAAACGAATAACGGGAATGGCCTAGGGGAAAAGTACACTCACCATTCTAATCGGGCGAGTCTCTACTTTCAGATGCAATAGGAATTTCTCGAGTTCGTCAAACCGTTCGCGAGATATGGGAGTTTGAAGTTAAGGAATGGTTGAGAAACCATCAAAATTTTCGCAAGTCTGATACTCGAAACCAATAACTACAATGGCCTAGGGGAAAAACACACATATCCTTGTAATCGGGCGAGTTTCTCCTTTCAGATGCAACAGGAATTTCTCGAGTTCGTCAATCCGTTCGCGAGATATGGGAGTTTGAAGTTAAGGCATGGTTGAGAAACCCTCAAAATTTTCGCAAGCCTGATACTCGAAACCAATAACTACTATGATCTAGGGCAAAAATACACATGCCGTTGTAATCGGGCGAGTTTCTGCTTTTAGATGCAACAGAAATTTCTCGAGTTCGTCAATCCGTTCGCGAGATGTGGGAGTTTGAAGTTAAGGAATGGTTGAGAAACCATCAAAATTTTCGCAAGTCTGATACTGGAAACCAATAACTACAAAGGCCTAGGGGAAAAATGCACATACCTTTGTAATGGGGCGAGTTGCCACTTTCAGATGCAAAAGGAATTTCTCGAGTTCGTCAATCCGTTCGCGAGATATGGGAGTTTGAATTTAAGGAATGGTTGAGGAACCATCAAAATTTTCGCAAGTCTGATACTCGAAACCAATAACTACAATGGCCTAGGGGAAAAATACACATACCGTTGTAATCGGGCGAGTTTCCACTTTCAGATGCAACAGGAATTTCTCGATTTCGTAAATCCGTTCGCGAGATATGGGAGTTTGAAGTTAAGGAATCGTTGAGAAACCATCACAATTTTCGCAAGTTTGATACTCGAAACCAATAACTACTATGGCCTAGGGGAAAAGTACACACACCATTGTAATCGGGCGAGTTTCTGCTTTCAGATGCAACAGGAATTTCTCGAGTTCGTCAATCCGTTCGTGAGATATGGGAGTTTGAAAATAAGGAATGGTTGAGAATGCATCAAAATTTTCGCAAGTCTGATACTCGAAACCAGCAACTACAAAGGCCTAGGGGAAAAGTACACACACCATTGTAATCGGGCGAGTTTCTACTTTCAGATGCAACAGGAATTTCTCGAGTTCGTCAATCCGTTCGCGAGATATGGGAGTTTGAATTTAAGGAATGGTTGAGGAACCATCAAAATTTTCGCAAGTCTGATACTCGAAACCAATAACTACAATGGCCTAGGGGAAAAACACACATATCCTTGTAATCGGGCGAGTTTCTCCTTTCAGATGCAACAGGAATTTCTCGAGTTCGTCAATCCGTCCGCGAGATATGGGAGTTTGAAGTTAAGGCATGGTTGAGAAACCCTCAAAATTTTCGCAAGCCTGATACTCGAAACCATTAACTACTATGATCTAGGGCAAAAATACACATGCCGTTGTAATCGGGCGAGTTTCTGCTTTCAGATGCAACAGAAACTTCTCGATTTCGTAAATCCGTTCGCGAGATATGGGAGTTTGAAGTTAAGGAATGGTTGAGAAACCATCGCAATTTTCGCCATTCTGATGCTCAAAACGAATAACTGGAATGCCCTAGGGGAAAAGTAAACACACCGTTGTAATCGGGCGAGTTTCTGCTTTCAGATGCAACAGGAATTTATCGTGTTCGTCAATCCGTTCGCGAGATATGGGAGTTTGAAGTTAAGGAATGGTCGAGAAACCATCAAAATTGTCGCAATTCTGATGCTAGAAACGAATAACGGGAATGGCCTAGGGGAAAAGTACACTCACCATTCTAATCGGGCGAGTGTCTACTTTCAGATGCAATAGGAATTTCTCGAGTTCGTCAAACCGTTCGCGAGATATGGGAGTCTGAAGTTAAGGAATGGTTGAGAAACCATCAAAATTTTCGCAAGTCTGATACTCGAAACCAATAACTACAATGGCCTAGGGGAAAAACACACATATCCTTGTAATCGGGCGAGTTTCTCCTTTCAGATGCAACAGGAATTTCTCGAGTTCGTCAATCCGTTCGCGAGATATGGGAGTTTGAAGTTAAGGCATGGTTGAGAAACCCTCAAAATTTTCGCAAGCCTGATACTCGAAACCAATAACTACTATGATCTAGGGCAAAAATACACATGCCGTTGTAATCGGGCGAGTTTCTGCTTTCAGATGCAACAGAAATTTCTCGAGTTCGTCAATCCGTTCGCGAGATGTGGGAGTTTGAAGTTAAGGAATGGTTGAGAAACCATCAAAATTTTCGCAAGTCTGATACTCGAAACCAATAACTACAAAGGCCTAGGGGAAAAATGCACATACCTTTGTAATCGGGCGAGTTGCCACTTTCAGATGCAACGGGAATTTCTCGAGTTCGTCAATCCGTTCGCGAGATATGGGAGTTTGAATTTAAGGAATGGTTGAGGAACCATCAAAATTTTCGCAAGTCTGATACTCGAAACCAATAACTACAATGGCCTAGGGGAAAAGTACACACACCATTGTAATCGGGCGAGTTTCTACTTTCAGATGCAACAGGAATTTCTCGAGTTCGTCAATCCGTTCGCGAGATATGGGAGTTTGAATTTAAGGAATGGTTGAGGAACCATCAAAATTTTCGCAAGTCTGATACTCGAAACCAATAACTACAATGGCCTAGGGGAAAAACACACATACCTTTGTAATCGGGCGAGTTTCCACTTTCAGATGCAACAGGAATTTCTCGAGTTCTTCATTCCGTTCGCGAGACATGGGAGTTTGAAGTTAAGGAATGGTCGAGAAACCATCAAAATTGTCGCAATTCTGATGCTAGAAACGAATAACGGGAATGGCCTAGGGGAAAAGTACACTCACCATTCTAATCGGGCGAGTCTCTACTTTCAGATGCAATAGGAATTTCTCGAGTTCGTCAAACCGTTCGCGAGATATGGGAGTTTGAAGTTAAGGAATGGTTGAGAAACCATCAAAATTTTCGCAAGTCTGATACTCGAAACCAATAACTACAATGGCCTAGGGGAAAAACACACATATCCTTGTAATCGGGCGAGTTTCTCCTTTCAGATGCAACAGGAATTTCTCGAGTTCGTCAATCCGTTCGCGAGATATGGGAGTTTGAAGTTAAGGCATGGTTGAGAAACCCTCAAAATTTTCGCAAGCCTGATACTCGAAACCAATAACTACTATGATCTAGGGCAAAAATACACATGCCGTTGTAATCGGGCGAGTTTCTGCTTTTAGATGCAACAGAAATTTCTCGAGTTCGTCAATCCGTTCGCGAGATGTGGGAGTTTGAAGTTAAGGAATGGTTGAGAAACCATCAAAATTTTCGCAAGTCTGATACTGGAAACCAATAACTACAAAGGCCTAGGGGAAAAATGCACATACCTTTGTAATGGGGCGAGTTGCCACTTTCAGATGCAAAAGGAATTTCTCGAGTTCGTCAATCCGTTCGCGAGATATGGGAGTTTGAATTTAAGGAATGGTTGAGGAACCATCAAAATTTTCGCAAGTCTGATACTCGAAACCAATAACTACAATGGCCTAGGGGAAAAATACACATACCGTTGTAATCGGGCGAGTTTCCACTTTCAGATGCAACAGGAATTTCTCGATTTCGTAAATCCGTTCGCGAGATATGGGAGTTTGAAGTTAAGGAATCGTTGAGAAACCATCACAATTTTCGCAAGTCTGATACTCGAAACCAATAACTACTATGGCCTAGGGGAAAAGTACACACACCATTGTAATCGGGCGAGTTTCTGCTTTCAGATGCAACAGGAATTTCTCGAGTTCGTCAATCCGTTCGTGAGATATGGGAGTTTGAAAATAAGGAATGGTTGAGAATGCATCAAAATTTTCGCAAGTCTGATACTCGAAACCAGCAACTACAAAGGCCTAGGGGAAAAGTACACACACCATTGTAATCGGGCGAGTTTCTACTTTCAGATGCAACAGGAATTTCTCGAGTTCGTCAATCCGTTCGCGAGATATGGGAGTTTGAATTTAAGGAATGGTTGAGGAACCATCAAAATTTTCGCAAGTCTGATACTCGAAACCAATAACTACAATGGCCTAGGGGAAAAACACACATATCCTTGTAATCGGGCGAGTTTCTCCTTTCAGATGCAACAGGAATTTCTCGAGTTCGTCAATCCGTCCGCGAGATATGGGAGTTTGAAGTTAAGGCATGGTTGAGAAACCCTCAAAATTTTCGCAAGCCTGATACTCGAAACCATTAACTACTATGATCTAGGGCAAAAATACACATGCCGTTGTAATCGGGCGAGTTTCTGCTTTCAGATGCAACAGAAACTTCTCGATTTCGTAAATCCGTTCGCGAGATATGGGAGTTTGAAGTTAAGGAATGGTTGAGAAACCATCGCAATTTTCGCCATTCTGATGCTCAAAACGAATAACTGGAATGCCCTAGGGGAAAAGTAAACACACCGTTGTAATCGGGCGAGTTTCTGCTTTCAGATGCAACAGGAATTTATCGTGTTCGTCAATCCGTTCGCGAGATATGGGAGTTTGAAGTTAAGGAATGGTCGAGAAACCATCAAAATTGTCGCAATTCTGATGCTAGAAACGAATAACGGGAATGGCCTAGGGGAAAAGTACACTCACCATTCTAATCGGGCGAGTGTCTACTTTCAGATGCAATAGGAATTTCTCGAGTTCGTCAAACCGTTCGCGAGATATGGGAGTCTGAAGTTAAGGAATGGTTGAGAAACCATCAAAATTTTCGCAAGTCTGATACTCGAAACCAATAACTACAATGGCCTAGGGGAAAAACACACATATCCTTGTAATCGGGCGAGTTTCTCCTTTCAGATGCAACAGGAATTTCTCGAGTTCGTCAATCCGTTCGCGAGATATGGGAGTTTGAAGTTAAGGCATGGTTGAGAAACCCTCAAAATTTTCGCAAGCCTGATACTCGAAACCAATAACTACTATGATCTAGGGCAAAAATACACATGCCGTTGTAATCGGGCGAGTTTCTGCTTTCAGATGCAACAGAAATTTCTCGAGTTCGTCAATCCGTTCGCGAGATGTGGGAGTTTGAAGTTAAGGAATGGTTGAGAAACCATCAAAATTTTCGCAAGTCTGATACTCGAAACCAATAACTACAAAGGCCTAGGGGAAAAATGCACATACCTTTGTAATCGGGCGAGTTGCCACTTTCAGATGCAACGGGAATTTCTCGAGTTCGTCAATCCGTTCGCGAGATATGGGAGTTTGAATTTAAGGAATGGTTGAGGAACCATCAAATTTTCGCAAGTCTGATACTCGAAACCAATAACTACAATGGCCTAGGGGAAAAGTACACACACCATTGTAATCGGGCGAGTTTCTACTTTCAGATGCAACAGGAATTTCTCGAGTTCGTCAATCCGTTCGCGAGATATGGGAGTTTGAATTTAAGGAATGGTTGAGGAACCATCAAAATTTTCGCAAGTCTGTTACTCGAAACCAATAACTACAATGGCCTAGGGGAAAAATACACATACCGTTGTAATCGGGCGAGTTTCCACTTTCAGATGCAACAGGAATTTCTCGATTTCGTAAATCCGTTCGCGAGATATGGGAGTTTGAAGTTAAGGAATGGTTGAGAAACCATCGCAATTTTCGCCATTCTGATGCTCAAAACGAATAACTGGAATGCCCTAGGGGAAAAGTAAACACACCGTTGTAATCGGGCGAGTTTCTGCTTTCAGATGCAACAGGAATTTATCGAGTTCGTCAATCCGTTCGCGAGATATGGGTGTTTGAAGTTAAGGAATGCTTGAGAAACCATCAAAATTTTCGCAAGTCTGATACTCGAAACCAATAACTACAAAGGCCTAGGGGAAAAATGCACATACCTTTGTAATCGGGCGAGTTTCCACTTTCAGCTGCAACAGGAATTTCTCGAGTTCTTCATTCCGTTCGCGAGACATGGGAGTTTGAAGTTAAGGAATGGTCGAGAAACCATCAAAATTGTCGCAATTCTGATGCTAGAAACGAATAACGGGAATGGCCTAGGGGAAAAGTACACTCACCATTCTAATCGGGCGAGTCTCTACTTTCAGATGCAATAGGAATTTCTCGAGTTCGTCAAACCGTTCGCGAGATATGGGAGTTTGAAGTTAAGGAATGGTTGAGAAACCATCAAAATTTTCGCAATTCTGATACTCGAAACGAATAACTACAAAGGCCTAGGGGAAAAATGCACATGCCTTTGTAATCGGGCGAGTTTCTACTTTCAGATGCAACAGGAATTTCTCGAGTTCGTCAATCCGTTCGCGAGATGTGGGAGTTTGAAGTTAAGGAATGGTTGAGAAACCATCGCAATTTTCGCAATTCTGATACTCGAAACGAATAACTACAAAGGCCTAGGGGAAAAATGCACATGCCTTTGTAATCGGGCGAGTTTCTACTTTCAGATGCAACAGGAATTTCTCGAGTTCGTCAATCCGTTCGCGTGATATGGGAGTTTGATGTTAAGGAATGGTTGAGAAACCATCAAAATTTTCGCTGGTCTGATACTCGAAAACAATAACTGGATGGCCTAGGGGAAAAGTACACATACCGTTGAAATCGGGCGAGTTTCTGCTGTCACATGCAATAGGAATTTGTCGTGTTCGTCAATCCGTTCGCGAGATATGGGAGTTTGAAGTTAACGAATGCTTGAGAAACCATCAAAATTTTCGCTGGTCTGATACTCGAAACCAATAACTGTAATGGCCTAGGGGAAAAGTACACATACCGTTGAAATCGGGCGCGTTTCTGCTGTCAGATGCAATAGGAATTTGTCGTGTTCGTCAATGCGTTCGCGAGATATGGGAGTTTGAAGTTAAGGAATGGTTGAGAAACCATCAAAATTTTCGCTAGTCTGATACTCGAAACCAATAACTACTATGGCCTAGGGCAAAAATACACATACCGTTGTAATCGGGCGAGTTTCTGCTTTCAGATGCAATAGGAATTTCTCGAGTTCGTCAATCCGTTCGCATAATATAGGAGTTTGAAGTTAAGGAATGGTTGAGAAACCATCAAAATTTTCGCATGTCTGATACTCGAAACCAATAACTCCTATGGCCTAGTGCAAAAATAAACACACCGCTGTAATCGGGCGAGCTTCTGCATTCAGATGCAAGAAGAATTTGTCGTGTTCGTCAATTCGTGCGCGAGATATGGGAATTTGAAGTTAAGGAATGGTTGTGCAACCATCAAAATTTTCGCAAGTCTGATTCCCGAAACCAATAACTACAAAGTCCTAGGTGAAAAATTCACATACCCTTGTAATCGGGCTAGTTTCTACTTTCAGATGCAATAGGAGTTTCTCGAGTTCGTCAATCCGTTCGCGAGATATGGGAGTTTGACGTTCAGGGAATGGATGAGAAACCATCAAAATGTTCGCTGGTCTGATACTCGAAACCAGTAACTGGAATGGCCTCGGGGAAAAATACACATACCGTTGTAATCGGGCGAGTTTCTACCTTCAGATGAAACAGGAATTTCTCGAGTTCGTCAATCCGTTCGCGAGATATGGGAGTTTGTAGTTATGGAATGGTTGTGAATCCATCAAAATTTTTGCAATTCTGATACTCGAAACGAATAACTACAAAGGCCTAGGGGAAAAATGCACATGCCTTTGTAATCGGGCGAGTTTCTACTTTCAGATGCAACAGGAATTTCTCGAGTTCGTCAATCCGTTCGCGAGATATGGGTGTTTGAAGTTAAGGAATGGTTGAGAAAACATCAAAATTTTCGCTGGTCTGATACTCGAAACCAATAACTGTAATGGCCTAGGGGAAAAGTACACATACCGTTGAAATCGGGCGAGTTTCTGCTGTCAGATGCAATAGGAATTTGTCGAGTTCGTCAATCCGTTCGCGAGATATGGGAGTTTGAAGTTAAGGCATGGTTGAGAAACCCTCAAAATTTTCGCAAGCCTGATACTCGAAACCAATAACTACTATGATCTAGGGCAAAAATACACATGCCGTTGTAATCGGGCGAGTTTCTGCTTTTAGATGCAACAGAAATTTCTCGAGTTCGTCAATCCGTTCGCGAGATGTGGGAGTTTGAAGTTAAGGAATGGTTGAGAAACCATCGCAATTTTCGCAATTCTGATACTCGAAACGAATAACTACAAAGGCCTAGGGGAAAAATGCACATGCCTTTGTAATCGGGCGAGTTTCTACTTTCAGATGCAACAGGAATTTCTCGAGTTCGTCAATCCGTTCGCGAGATATGGGTGTTTGAAGTTAAGGAATGGTTGAGAAACCATCAAAATTTTCGCTGGTCTGATACTCGAAACCAATAACTGTAATGGCCTAGGGGAAAAGTACACATACCGTTGAAATCGGGCGAGTTTCTGCTGTCAGATGCAATAGGAATTTGTCGTGTTCGTCAATCCGTTCGCGAGATATGGGAGTTTGAAGTTAACGAATGCTTGAGAAACCATCAAAATTTTCGCTGGTCTGATACTCGAAACCAATAACTGTAATGGCCTAGGGGAAAAGTACACATACCGTTGAAATCGGGCGAGATTCTGCTGTCAGATGCAATAGGAATTTGTCGTGTTCGTCAATCCGTTCGCGAGATATGGGAGTTTGAAGTTAAGGAATAGTTGAGAAACCATCAAAATTTTCGCTAGTCTGATACTCAAAACCAATAACTACTATGGCCTAGGGCAAAAATACACATACCGTTGTAATCGGGCGAGTTTCTGCTTTCAGATGCAATAGGAATTTCTCGAGTTCGTCAATCCGTTCGCATAATATAGGAGTTTGAAGTTAAGGAATGGTTGAGAAACCATCAAAATTTTCGCATGTCTGATACTCGAAACCAATAACTCCTATGGCCTAGTGCAAAAATAAACACACCGCTGTAATCGGGCGAGCTTCTGCATTCAGATGCAAGAAGAATTTGTCGTGTTCGTCAATTCGTGCGCGAGATATGGGAATTTGAAGTTAAGGAATGGTTGTGCAACCATCAAAATTTTCGCAAGTCTGATTCCCGAAACCAATAACTACAAAGTCCTAGGGGAAAAATTCACATACCCTTGTAATCGGGCTAGTTTCTACATTCAGATGCAATAGGAGTTTCTCGAGTTCGTCAATCCGTTCGCGAGATATGGGAGTTTGACGTTCAGGAATGGATGAGAAACCATCAAAATGTTCGCTGGTCTGATACTCGAAACCAGTAACTGGAATGGCCTCGGGGAAAAATACACATACCGTTGTAATCGGGCGAGTTTCTACCTTCAGATGAAACAGGAATTTCTCGAGTTCGTCAATCCGTTCGCGAGATATGGGAGTTTGTAGTTATGGAATGGTTGTGAATCCATCAAAATTTTCGCAAGTCTGATACTCGAAACCCATAACTACTATCGCCTAGGGGAAAAGTACACACACCATTGTAATCGGGCGAGGTTCTATTTTCAGATGCAACAGGAATTTCTCGAGCTCGTCAATCCGTTCGCGAGATATGGGAGTTTGAAGTTAAGGAACGCTTGAGGTACCATCAAAATTTTCGCAAGTCTGATACTCGAAACCAATAACTACCATGGCCTAGGGCAAAAATACACATACCACTGTAATCGGGTGAGTTTGTGCTTTCAGATGCAACAGGAATTTCTCGAGTTCGTCAATGCGATCGCGATATATAAGAGTTAGAAGTGAGGGAATGGTTGAGAGACCATCACAATTTTCGCAAGTCTGATACTCGAAACCAATAACTACAATGGCCCAAGCCAAAAATACACATACCGTTGTAATCGGGCGAGTTTCTGCTTTCAGATGCAACAGGAATTTCTCGAGTTCGTCAATCCGTTCGCGAGATATGGGAGTTTGTAGTTATGGAATGGTTGTGAATCCATCAAAATTTTCGCAAGTCTGATACTCGAAACCAATAACTACAATGGCCTAGGGGAAAAATTCACATACCCTTGTAATCGGGCGAGTTTCCACTTTCAGATGCAACAGGAATTTCTCGATTTCGTAAATCCGTTCGCGAGATATGGGAGTTTGAAGTTAAGGAATCGTTGAGAAACCATCACAATTTTCGCAAGTCTGATACTCGAAACCAATAACTACAAAGGCCTAGGGGAAAAATACACATACCTTTGTAATCGGGCGAGTTTCTACTTTCAGATGCAACAGGAATTTCTCGAGTTCGTCAATCCGTTCGCGAGATATGGGTGTTTGAAGTTAAGGAATGGTTGAGAAACCATCAAAATTTTCGCTGGTCTGATACTCGAAACCAATAACTGTAATGGCCTAGGGGAAAAGTACACATACCTTTGAAATCGGGCAAGTTTCTGCTGTCAGATGCAATAGGAATTTGTCGTGTTCGTCAATCCGTTCGCGAGATATGGGAGTTTGAAGTTAAGGAATGGTTGAGAAACCATCAAAATTTTCGCTAGTCTGATACTCGAAACCAATAACTACTATGGCCTAGGGCAAAAATACACATACCGTTGTAATCGGGCGAGTTTCTGCTTTCAGATGCAATAGGAATTTCTCGAGTTCGTCAATCCGTTCGCATAATATAGGAGTTTGAAGTTAAGGAATGGTTGAGAAACCATCAAAATTTTCGCATGTCTGATACTCGAAACCAATAACTCCTATGGCCTAGTGCAAAAATAAACACACCGCTGTAATCGGGCGAGCTTCTGCATTCAGATGCATGAAGAATTTGTCGAGTTCGTCAATTCGTGCGCGAGATATGGGAATTTGAAGTTAAGGAATGGTTGTGCAACCATCAAAATTTTCGCAAGTCTGATTCCCGAAACCAATAACTACAAAGGCCTAGGGGAAAAATACCCATACCGTTGTAATCGGGCGAGTTTCTACTTCCAGATGCAATAGGAGTTTCTCGAGTTCGTCAATCCGTTCGCGAGATATGGGAGTTTGACGTTCAGGAATGGATGAGAAACCATCAAAATGTTCGCTGGTCTGATACTCGAAACCAGTAACTGGAATGGCCTCGGGGAAAAATACACATACCGTTGTAATCGGGCGAGTTTCTACCTTCAGATGAAACAGGAATTTCTCGAGTTCGTCAATCCGTTCGCGAGATATGGGAGTTTGAATTTAAGGAATGGTTGAGAAACCATCCAAATTTTCGCATGTCTGATACTCGAAACCAATAACTAATATGGCCTAGGGCAAAAATACACATACCGTTGTAATCGGGCGAGCTTCTACTTTCAGATGCAACAAGAATTTCTCGAGTTCGTCAATCCGTTCGCGAGATATGGGAGTTTGAAGTTATGGAATAGTTGAGAATCCATCAAAATTTTCGCAAGTCTGATACTCGAAACCCATAACTACTATGGCCCAGGGCAAAAATACACATGCCACTGAAATCGGGCGAGTCTCTGCTTCCAGATGCAACAGGAATTTCTCGAGTTCGTCAATCCGTTCGCGAGATATGGGAGTTTGAAGTTATAGAATGGTTGTGAATCCATCAAAATTTTCGCAAGTCTGATACTCGAAACCAATAACTACTATCGCCTAGGGGAAAAGTACACACACCATTGTAATCGGGCGAGGTTCTATTTTCAGATGCAACAGGAAATTCTCGAGTTCGTCAATGCGTTCGCGAGATACAAGAGTTAGAAGTGAAGGAATGGTTGAGAGACCATCAAAATTTTCCCAAGTCTGGTACTCGGAAACAATAACTACAATGGCCCAAGCCAAAAATGCACATACCGTTGTAATCGGGCGAGTTTCTGCTTTCAGATGCAACAGGAATTTCTCGAGTTCGTCAATCCGTTCGCGAGATATGGGAGTTTGTAGTTATGGAATGGTTGTGAATCCATCAAAATTTTCGCAAGTCTGATACTCGAAACCAATAACTACTATCGCCTAGGGGAAAAGTACACACACCATTGTAATCGGGCGAGGTTCTATTTTCAGATGCAACAGGAGTTTCTCGAGCTCGTCAATCCGTTCGCGAGATATGGGAGTTTGAATTTAAGGAACGCTTGAGGTACCATCAAAATTTTCGCAAGTCTGATACTCGAAACCAATAACTACTATGGCCTAGGGCAAAAATACACATACCACTGTAATCGGGTGAGTTTGTGCTTTCAGATGCAACAGGAATTTCTCGAGTTCGTCAATGCGATCGCGATATATAAGAGTTAGAAGTGAGGGAATGGTTGAGAGACCATCACAATTTTCGCAAGTCTGATACTCGAAACCAATAACTACTATGGCCTAGGGCAAAAATACACATACCGTTGTAATCGGGCGAGTTTCTGCTTTCAGATGCAACAGGAATTTCTCGAGTTCGTCAATTCGTTCGCGAGATATGGGAGTTCGAAGTTAAGGAATGGTTGAGAAACGATCAAAATTTCCGCAAGTGTGATACCCGAAACCAATAACTACAAAGGCCTAGGGGAAAAATACACATACCGTTGTAATCGGGCTAGCTTCTATTTTCAGATGCAACAGGAATTTCTCGAGCTCGTCAATCCATTCGCGAGATATGGGAGTTTGAAGTTAAGGAACGGTTGAGATACCATCAAAATTTTCGCAAGTCTGATACTCGAAACCAATAACTACTATGGCCTAGGGCAAAAATACACATACCGTTGTAATCGGGCGGGTTTCTACTGTCAGATGCAACAGGAATTTCTCGAGTTCGTCAATCCGTTCGCGAGGTATGGGACTTTGAAGTTAAGGAATGGTAGAGAAACCACAAAAATTTTCGCTGATCTGATACTCGAAACCAATAACTGGAATGGCCTAGGGAAAAAGTACACATGCCGTTGAAATCGGGCGAGTTTCTGCTTTCAGATGCAATAGGAATTACTCGAGTTAGTCAATCCGTTCTCGAGATATGGGTGTTTGAACTTAAGGAATGGTTGAGCAACCATCAAAATTTTCGCAAGCCCGATTCCAGAAACAAATAACTACAAAGGCCTAGGGGAAAAATACACATACCGTTGTAATCGGGCGAGCTTCTACTTTCAGATGCAATAGGAGTTTCTCGAGTTCGTCAACCCGTTCGCGAGATATGGGAGTTTGACGTTCAGGAATGGATGAGAAACCATCAAAATTTTCGCTGGTCTGATACTCGAAACCAATAACTGGAATGGCCTAGGAGAAAAGTACACACACCATTGTAATGGGGCGAGTTTCTGCTTTCAGATGCAATAGGAATTTCTCGAGTTCGTCAATCCGTTCGCGAGGTATGGGAATATGAAGTTAAGGAATGGTTGAGAAACCATCAAAATTTTTGCATGTCTGATACTCGAAACCCATAACTACTGTGGCCTAGGGGAAAAGTACACACACCCTTGTAATCGGGCGAGTTCCTACTTTCAGATGCATCAGGAATTTCTCGAGTTCGTCAATTCTTTCGCGAGATATGGGTGTTTGAAGTTAAGGAATGGGTGAGAAACCATCATAATTTTCGCAAGTCTGATACTCGAAACCAATAACTGGAATGGTCTAGGGGAAAATACAGATAACGTTGTAATCGGGCGAGTTTCTACTATCAGATGAAACAGGAATTTCTCGAGTTCGTCAATCCGTTCGCGAGATATGGGAGTTTGAAGTTAAGGAATGGTAGAGACACCACCAAAATTTTCGCAGATTTGATACTCGAAACCAATAACTGGAATGGTCTAGCGGAAAAGTACACATACCGTTGTAATCGCGCGAGTTTCTGCTTTCAGATGCAATAGGAATTTCTCGAGTTCGTCAATCCGTTCGCGTGATACGGGAGTTTGAAGTTAAGGAATGGTTGAGAAACCATCAAAATTTTTGCATGTCTGATACTCGAAACCAATAACTACTATGGCCTAGGGCAAAAATACACATACCGTTGTAATCGGGCGAGTTTCTGCTTTCAGATGCAATAGGAATTTCTCGAGTTCGTCAATCCGTTCGCGTGATATGGGAGTTTGAAGTTTAGGAATTGTTGAGAAACCATCAAAATTTTCGCATGTCTGATACTCGAAACCCATAACTACTGTGACCTAGGGGAAAAGTACACACACCCTTGTAATCGGGCGAGTTCCTACTTTCAGATGCAACAGGAATTTCTCGAGTTCGTCAATCCGTTCGCGAGATGTGGGAGTTGGAAGTTAAGGAATGTTTGAGAAACCATCAAAAATTTCGCTGGTCTGATACTCGAAACCAATAACTGGAATGGCCTAGGGAAAAAGCACACACACCATTGCAATCGGGCGAGTTTCTACTTTCAGATGCAACAGGAATTTCTCGAGTTCGTCAATCCGTTCCCGAGAAATGGGATTTTGGAGTTAAGGAATGTTTGAGAAACCATCAAAAATTTCGCAAGTCTGATTCCCGCAACCAATAACTACAAAGGCCTAGGGGAAAAATACACATACCGTTGTAATCGGGCGAGTTTCTACTTTCAGATGCAACAGGAATTTCTCGAGTTCGCAATCCGTTCGCGAGATATGGGAGTTTGAAGTTAAGGAATGGGTGAGAAAACATCATAATTTTGGCAAGTCTGATACTCGAAACCCATAACTACCATGGCCTAGGGCAAAAATACACGTACCCTTGTAATCGGGCGAGTTTCTACTTTCAGATGCATCAGGAATTTCTCGAGTTCGTCAACTCATTCGCGAGATATGGGAGTTTGAAGTTAAGGAATGGGTGAGAAACCATCATAATTTTCGCAAGTCTGATACTCGAAACCAATAACTGGAATGGCCTAGGGGAAAATACAGATACCATTGTAATCGGGCGAGTCTCTGCTTTCGGATGCAACCGGAATTTCTCGAGATCGTCAATTCCTTCGCGAGATATGGGACTTTGAAGTTAAGGAATGGTTGAGAAACCATCAAAATTTTCGCTGGTCTGATACTCGAAACCAATAACTGGAATGGCCTAGGGGAAAAATACACATACCGTTGTAATCGGGCGAGTTTCTGCTTTCAGATGCAACAAGAATTTCTCGAGATCGTCAATTCCTTCGTGAGATATGGGAGTTTGAAGTTAAGGAATGGTTGAGCAACCATCAATATTTTCGCAAGTCTGATTCCCGAAACCAATAACTACAAATGCCTAGGGCAAAAATACACATACCGATGTAATCGGGCGAGTTTCTGCTTTCAGATGCAATAGGAATTTCTCGAGTTCGTCAATCCGTTGGCATAATATGGGAGTTTGAAGTTAAGGAATGGTTGAGAAACCATCAAAATTTTCGCATGTCTGATATTCGAAACCAATAACTACAATGGCCTAGGGGAAAATACACATACCGTTGTAATCGGGCGAGTTTCTGCTTTCAGATGCAACAGGAATTTCTCGAGTTCGTCAATTCTTTCGCGAGATATGGGAGTTTGAAGTTAAGGAATGGTAGAGAAACCACCAAAATTTTCGCTGATTTGATACTCGAAACCAATAACTGGAATGGTCTAGGGGAAAAGTACACATACCGTTGAAATCGGGCGAGTTTCTGCTTTCAGATGCAATGGGAATTTCTCGAGTTCGTCAATCCGTTCGCGAGATATGGGAGTTTGATGTTAAGGAATGGTTGAGAAACCATCAAAATTTTCGCAAGTCTGATTCCCGCAACCAATAACTACAATGGCCTAGGGGAAAAATACACATACCGTTGTAATCGGGCGAGTCTCTACTTTCAGATGAAACAGGAATTTCTCGAGTTCGTCAATCCGTTCGCGAGATATGCGAGTTTGAAGTTAAGGAATGGTAGGGAAACCACCAAAATTTTCGCTGATTTGATACTCGAAACCAATAACTGGAATGGTGTAGGGGAAAAGTACAAATACCGTTGTAATCGCGCGAGTTTCTGCTTTCAGATGCAATAGCAATTTCTCGAGTTCGTCAATCCGTTCGCGTGATACGGGAGTTTGAAGTTATGGAATGGTTGAGAAACCATCAAAATTTTCGCAAGTCTGATACCCGAAACCAATAACTACAAAGGCCTAGGGGAAAAATACACATACCGTTGTAATCGGGCGAGTTTCTACTTTCAGATGCAACGGGAATTTCTCGAGTTAGCAATCCGTTCGCGAGATATGGGAGTTTGAAGTTAAGGAATGGGAGAGAAAACATCATAATTTTGGCAAGTCTGATACTCGAAACCCATAACTACTATGGCCTAGGGCAAAAATACACATACCATTGTAATCGGGCGAGTTTCTACTTTCAGATGCAACAAGAATTTCTCGAGTTCGTGAATCCGTTCGCGAGGTATGGGAGTTTGAAATTAAAGAATGGTTGAGGAACCATCAAAATTTTCGCAAGCCTGATACACGAAACCCATAACTACTATGGCCTAGGGGAAAAATACACACACCATTGTAATAGGGCGAGTTTCTGCTTTCAGATGCAACAGGAATTTCTCGAGTTCGTCAAATCTTTCGCGAGATATGGGAGTTTGAAGTTAAGGAATGGGTGAGAAACCATCATAATTTTCGCAAGCCTGATACTCGAAACCAATAACTGGAATGGTCTAGGGGAAAATTCAGATACCATTGTAATCGGGCGAGTCTCTGCTTTCAGATGCAATAGGAATTTCTCGAGTTCGTCAATCCGTTCGCGTGATATGGGAGTTTGAAGTTAAGGAATTGTTGGGAAACCATCAAAATTTTCGCATGTCTGATACTCGAAACCCATAACTACTGTGGCCTAGGGGGAAAGTACACACACCCTTGTAATCGGGCGAGTTCCTACTTTCAGATGGAACAGGAATTTCTCGAGTTCGTCAATCCGTTCGCGAGATGTGGGAGTTTGAAGTTAAGGAATGTTTGAGAAACCATCAAAAATTTCGCTGGTCTGATACTCGAAACCAATAACTGGAATGGCCTAGGGTAAAAGCACACACACCATTGCAATCGGGCGAGTTTCTACTTTCAGATGCAACAGGAATTTCTCGAGTTCGTCAATCCGTTCCCGAGAAATGGGATTTTGAAGTTAAGGAATGTTTGAGAAACCATCAAAATTTTCGCAAGTCTGATACTCGAAACCCATAACTACTATGGCCTAGGGGAAAAGTACACACACCATTGTAATCGGGCGAGTTTCTACTTTCAGATGCAACAGGAATTTCTCGAGTTCGTCAATCCGTTCGCGAGATATGGGAGTTTGAAGTTAAGGAATGGGTGAGAAAACATCATAATTTTCGCAAGTCTGATTCTCGAAACCAATAACTGGAATGGTCTAGGGGAAAATACAGATAACGTTGTAATCGGGCGAGTCTCTGCTTTCAGATGCAACAGGAATTTCTCGAGTTCGTCAGTCCGTTCGCGAGATGTGGGTGTTTGAAGTTAAGGAATGTTTGAGAAACCATCAAAAATTTCGCTGATTTGATACTCGAAACCAATAACTGGAATGGTCTAGCGGAAAAGTACACATACCGTTGTAATCGCGCGAGTTTCTGCTTTCAGATGCAATAGGAATTTCTCGAGTTCGTCAATCCGTTCGCGTGATACGGGAGTTTGAAGTTAAGGAATGGTTGAGAAACCATCAAAATTTTTGCATGTCTGATACTCGAAACCAATAACTACTATGGCCTAGGGCAAAAATACACATACCGTTGTAATCGGGCGAGTTTCTGCTTTCAGATGCAATAGGAATTTCTCGAGTTCGTCAATCCGTTCGCGTGATATGGGAGTTTGAAGTTTAGGAATTGTTGAGAAACCATCAAAATTTTCGCATGTCTGATACTCGAAACCCATAACTACTGTGACCTAGGGGAAAAGTACACACACCCTTGTAATCGGGCGAGTTCCTACTTTCAGATGCAACAGGAATTTCTCGAGTTCGTCAATCCGTTCGCGAGATGTGGGAGTTGGAAGTTAAGGAATGTTTGAGAAACCATCAAAAATTTCGCTGGTCTGATACTCGAAACCAATAACTGGAATGGCCTAGGGAAAAAGCACACACACCATTGCAATCGGGCGAGTTTCTACTTTCAGATGCAACAGGAATTTCTCGAGTTCGTCAATCCGTTCCCGAGAAATGGGATTTTGGAGTTAAGGAATGTTTGAGAAACCATCAAAAATTTCGCAAGTCTGATTCCCGCAACCAATAACTACAAAGGCCTAGGGGAAAAATACACATACCGTTGTAATCGGGCGAGTTTCTACTTTCAGATGCAACAGGAATTTCTCGAGTTCGCAATCCGTTCGCGAGATATGGGAGTTTGAAGTTAAGGAATGGGTGAGAAAACATCATAATTTTGGCAAGTCTGATACTCGAAACCCATAACTACCATGGCCTAGGGCAAAAATACACGTACCCTTGTAATCGGGCGAGTTTCTACTTTCAGATGCATCAGGAATTTCTCGAGTTCGTCAACTCATTCGCGAGATATGGGAGTTTGAAGTTAAGGAATGGGTGAGAAACCATCATAATTTTCGCAAGTCTGATACTCGAAACCAATAACTGGAATGGCCTAGGGGAAAATACAGATACCATTGTAATCGGGCGAGTCTCTGCTTTCGGATGCAACCGGAATTTCTCGAGATCGTCAATTCCTTCGCGAGATATGGGACTTTGAAGTTAAGGAATGGTTGAGAAACCATCAAAATTTTCGCTGGTCTGATACTCGAAACCAATAACTGGAATGGCCTAGGGGAAAAATACACATACCGTTGTAATCGGGCGAGTTTCTGCTTTCAGATGCAACAGGAATTTCTCGAGTTCGTAATCCGTTCGCGAGATATGGGAGTTTGAAGTTAAGGAATGGGTGAGAAAACATCATAATTTTGGCATGTCTGATACTCGAAAACAATAACTACTATGGACTAGGGGAAAAGTACAGACACCATTGGAATAGGGCGAGTTTCTGCTTTCAGATGCATCAGGAATTTCTCGAGTTCGTCAATTCATTCGCGAGATATGGGAGTTTGAAGTTAAGGAATGGGTGAGAAACCATCATAATTTTCGCAAGTCTGATACTCGAAACCAATAACTGGAATGGCCTAGGGGAAAATACAGATACCATTGTAATCGGGCGAGTCTCTTCTTTCAGATGCATCAGGAATTTCTCGATTTCGTCAATTCATTCGCGAGATATGGGAGTTTGAAGTTAATGAATGGTTGAGATACCATCAAAATATTCGCATGTCTGATACTCGGAACCAATAACTACTATGGCCTAGGGCAAAAATACACATACCGTTGTAATCGGGCGAGTTTCTGCTTTCAGATGCAACAAGAATTTCTCGAGATCGTCAATACCTTCGCGAGATATGGGAGTTTGATGTTAAGGAATGGTTGAGCAACCATCAATATTTTCGCAAGTCTGATTCCCGAAACCAATAACTACAAATGCCTAGGGGAGAAATACACATACCGTTGTAATCGGGCGAGATTCTACTTTCAGATGCAACAGGAATTTCTCGAGTTTGTCAATCCGTTCGCGAGATATGGGAGTTTGAAGTTAGGGAATGGTTGAGAAACCATCAAAATTTTCGCTGGTCTGATACTCGAAACCAATAACTGGAATGGCCTAGGGGAAAAGTACACATACCGTTGAAATCGGGCGAGTTTCTGCTGTCAGATGCAATAGGAATTTCTCGTGTTCGTCAATCCGTTCGCGAGATATGGGAGTTTGAAGTTAAGGAATGGTTGAAAAACCATCAAAATTTTCGCAAGTCTGATACTCGATACCTATAACTACTATGGCCTAGGGCAAAAATACACATACCGATGTAATCGGGCGAGTTTCTGCTTTCAGATGCAATAGCAATTTCTCGAGTTCGTCAATCCGTTGGCATAATATGGGAGTTTGAAGTTAAGGAATGGTTGAGAAACCATCAAAATTTTCGCATGTCTGATATTCGAAACCAATAACTACAATGGCCTAGGGGAAAATACACATACCGTTGTAATCGGGCGAGTTTCTGCTTTCAGATGCAACAGGAATTTCTCGAGTTCGTCAAACCGTTCGCGTGATACGGGAGTTTGAAGTTAGGGAATGGTGGAGAAACCATCAAAATTTTCGCAATTCTGATACCCGAAACCAATAACTACAAAGGCCTAGGGGACAAATACACATACCGTTGTAATCGGGCGAGTTTCTACTTTCAGATGCAACAGGAATTTCTCGAGTTCGTCACTTCGTTCGCGAGATATGGGAGTTTGAAGTTATGGAATGGTTGAGAAACCATCACAATTTTGGCAAGTCTGATACTCGAAAACAATAACTACTATGGCCTAGGGGAAAAGTACACACACCATTGTAATAGGGCGAGTTTCTGCTTTCAGATGCATCAAGAATTTCCCGAGTTCGGCAATTCGTTCGCGAGATTTGGGAGTTTGAAGTTAGGGAATGGTTGAGAAACCATCAAAATTTTCGCTGGTCTGATACTCGAAACCAATAACTGGAATGGCCTAGGGGAAAAGTACACACACCACTGTAATCGGGCGTGTTTCTACTTTGAGATGCAACAGGAATTTCTCGAGATCGTCAATCCGTTCGCCAGATATGGGAGTTCGAAGTTAAGGAATGGTTGAGAAACCATCAAAATTTTCGCAAGTCTGATAATCGAAACCAATAACTACTATGGCCTAGGGGAATAATACACATGCCGTTGTAATCGGGCGAGTTTCTACTTTCAGATGAGACAGGAATTTCTCGAGTTCGTCAATCCGTTCGCGAGATATGGGAGTTTGAAGTTAAGGAATGGTTGAGAAACAATCAAAATTTTCGCTGGTCTGATACTCGAAACCAATAACTACTATGGCCTAGGGGAAAAGTACACACACCATTGTAATCGGGCGAGTTTCTACTTTCAGATGCAACAGGAATTTCTCGAGATCGTCAATCCGTTCGCGAGATATGGGAATTTCAAGTTAAGGAACGTTTGAGCAACTATCAAAATTTTCGCAAGTCTGATACTCGAAACCAATAACTACAATGGCCTAGGGGAAAAGTACACACACCATTGTAATCGGGCGACTTTGTACTTTCCGATGCAACAGGAATTGCTCGAGTTCGTCAATTCGTTCGCGAGATATGGGAGTTTGAAATTAAGGAATGGTTGAGAAACCATCAAAATTTTCGCTGGTCTGATACTCGAAACCAATAACTGGAATGGCCTAGGGGAAAAGTACACACACCACTGTAATCGGGCGTGTTTCTACTTTGAGATGCAACAGGAATTTCTCGAGATCGTCAATCCGTTCGCCAGATATGGGAGTTAGAGGTGAAGGAATGGTTGAGAAACCATCAAAATTTTCGCAAGTCTGATACTCGAAACCAATAACTACTATGGCCTAGGGGAAAAGAACACACACCATTGTAATCGGGCGTGTTTCTACTTTCAGATGCAACAGGAATTTCTCGAGATCGTCAATCCGTTCCCGAGATATGGGAGTTTGAAATTAAGGAATGGTTGAGAAACCATCAAAATTTTCGCAAGTCCGGTTCCCGAAACCAATAACTACAAAGGCCTAGGAGAAAAACACACATGCCGTTGTAATCGTGCGAGATTCTACTTTCAGATGCAACAGGAATTTCTCGAGTTCGTGAATCCGTTCGCGAGATATGGGAGTTTGAAGTTAGGGAATGGTTGAGAAACCATCAAAATTTTCGCTGGTCTGATACTCGAAACCAATAACTGGAATGGCCTAGGGGAAAAGTACACACACCACTGTAATCGGGCGTGTTTCTACTTTGAGATGCAACAGGAATTTCTCGAGATCGTCAATCCGTTCGCCAGATATGGGAGTTAGAGGTGAAGGAATGGTTGAGAAACCATCAAAATTTTCGCAAGTCTGATACTCGAAACCAATAACTACTATGGCCTAGGGGAAAAGAACACACACCATTGTAATCGGGCGTGTTTCTACTTTCAGATGCAACAGGAATTTCTCGAGATCGTCAATCCGTTCCCGAGATATGGGAGTTTGAAATTAAGGAATGGTTGAGAAACCATCAAAATTTTCGCAAGTCCGATTCCCGAAACCAATAACTACAAAGGCCTAGGAGAAAAACACACATGCCGTTGTAATCGTGCGAGTTTCTACTTTCAGATGCAACAGGAATTTCTCGAGTTCGTGAATCCGTTCGCGAGATATGGGAGTTTGAAGTTAGGGAATGGTTGAGAAACCATCAAAATTTTCGCTGGTCTGATACTCGAAACCAATAACTGGAATGGCCTAGGGGAAAAGTACACACACCACTGTAATCGGGCGTGTTTCTACTTTGAGATGCAACAGGAATTTCTCGAGATCGTCAATCCGTTCGCCAGATATGGGAGTTCGAAGTTAAGGAATGGTTGAGAAACCATCAAAATTTTCGCAAGTCTGATAATCGAAACCAATAACTACTATGGCCTAGGGGAAAAATAGACATGCCGTTGTAATCGGGCGAGTTTCTACTTTCAGATGAGACAGGAATTTCTCGAGTTCGTCAATCCGTTCGCGAGATATGGGAGTTTGAAGTTAAGGAATGGTTGAGAAACAATCAAAATTTTCGCTGGTCTGATACTCGAAACCAATAACTACTATGGCCTAGGGGAAAAGTACACACACAATTGTAATCGGGCGAGTTTCTACTTTCAGATGCAACAGGAATTTCTCGAGTTCGTCAATCCGTTCGCGAGATATGGGAATTTCAAGTTAAGGAACGTTTGAGCAACTATCAAAATTTTCGCAAGTCTGATACTCGAAACCAATAACTACAATGGCCTAGGGGAAAAGTACACACACCATTGTAATCGGGCGACTTTGTACTTTCCGATGCAACAGGAATTGCTCGAGTTCGTCAATTCGTTCGCGAGATATGGGAGTTTGAAATTAAGGAATGGTTGAGAAACCATCAAAATTTTCGCTAGTCTGATACTCGAAACCAATAACTACTATGGCCTAGGGCAAAAATACACACACCGCTGTAATCGGGCGAGTTTCTGCTTTCAGATGCAACAAGAATTTCTCGTGATCGTCCCGTTCGTTCGCGAAATATGGGAGTTTGAAGTTAAGGAACGGTTAAGAAACCATCAAAATTTTCGCAAGTCTGATACTCGAAACCAATAACTACTATGGCCTAGGGCAAAAATACACATACCGTTGTAATCGGGCGAGTTTCTGCTTTCAGATGCAATAGGAATTTCTCGAGTTCGTCAATCCGTTCGCGTGATATGGCAGTTTGAAGTAAAGGAATGGTTGAGAAACCATCAAAATTTTCGCAAGTCTGATACTCGAAACCAATAACTACTGTGGCCTAGGGGAAAAGAACACACAGCATTGTAATCGGGCGTGCTTCTACTTTCAGATGCAACAGGAATTTCTCGAGATCGTCAATCCGTTCCCGAGATATGGAAGTTTGAAATTAAGGAATGGTTGAGAAACCATCAAAATTTTCGCAAGTCTGATTCCCGAAACCAATAACTACAAACGCCTTGGGGAGAAATACACATGCACTTGTAATCGTGCGTGTTTCTAATTTCGGATGCAACAGGAATTTCTCGAGTTCGTGAATCCGTTCGCGAGATATGGGAGTTTGAAGTTAAGGAACGCTTGTGCAACCATCAAAATTTTCGCAAGTCTGTTACTCGAAACCAATAACTACTATGGCCTAGGGGAAAAGTACACACACCATTGTAATCGGGCGAGTTTCTACTTTCAGATGCAACATGAATTTCTCGAGTTCGTCAATCCATTCCCGAGATATGGGAGTTTGAAGTTAAGGAACGGTTAAGAAACCATCAAAATTTTCGCAAGTCTGATACTCGAAACCAATAACTACTATGGCCTAGGGCAAAAATACACATACCGTTGTAATCGGGCGAGTTTCTGCTTTCAGATGCAATAGGAATTTCTCGAGTTCGTCAATCCGTTCGCGTGATTTGGGAGTCTGAAGTAAAGGAATGGTTGAGAAACCATCAAAATTTTCGCAAGTCTGATACTCGAAACCAATAACTACAATGGCCTAGGGGAAAAATACACATACCGTTGTAATCGGGCGAGTTTCTACTTTCAGCTGAAACAGGAATTTCTCCAGTTCGTCAATCCGTTCGCGAGATATGGGACTTTGAAGTTAAGGAATGGTTGAGAAACCATCAAAAATTTCGCTGGACTGATACTCGAAACCAATAACTGGAATGGCCTAGGGGAAAAATACACACACCATTGCAATGGGGCGAGTTTCTACTTTCCGATACAACAGGAATTTCTCGAGTTCGTCAATTCGTTCGCGAGATATGGGAGTTTGAAATTAAGGAATGGTTGAGAAACCATCAAAATTTTCGCAAGTCTGATACTCGAAAACAATTACAACAATGCCATATGGCAAAAATACACACACCGTAGTAACCGGGCGAGTTTCTGCTTTCAGATGCAACAAGTATTTCTCCAGTTCGTCAGTTCGTTCGCGAGATATGGGAGTTTGAAGTTAAGGAATGGTTGAGAAACCATCAAAATTTTCGCTGGTCTGATACTCGAAACCAATATCTGGAATGGCCTAGGGGAAAAATACACAAACCATTGTGAGCGGGCGAGTTTCTACTTTCAGATGCAACATGAATTTCTCGAGTTCGTCAATCCATTCCCGAGATATGGGAGTTTGAAGTTAAGGAACGGTTCAGAAACCATCGAAATTTTCGCAAGTCTGATACTCGAAACCAATAACTACTATGGCCTAGGGCAAAAATACACATACCGTTGTAATCGGGCGAGTTTCTGCTTTCAGATGCAATAGGAATTTCTCGAGTTCGTCAATCCGTTCGCGTGATATGGGAGTTTGAAGTAAAGGAATGGTTGAGAAACCATCAAAATTTTCGCAAGTCTGATACTCGAAACCAATAACTACTATGGCATATTGCAAAAATACACACACCGTTGTAACCGGGCGAGTTTCTGCTTTCAGATGCAACAAGAATTTCTCGAGTTCGTCAGTTCGTTCGCGAGATATGGGAGTTTGAAGTTAAGGAATGGTTGAGAAACCATCAAAAATTTCGCTGGTCTGATACTCGAAAACAATAACTGGAATGGCCTAGGGGAAAAGTACACACACCATTGTAATGGGGCGAGTTTCTACTTTCCGATGCAACAGGAATTTCTCGAGTTCATCAATTCGTTCGCGAGATATGGGAGTTTGAAATTATGGAATGGTTGAGAAACCATCAAAATTTTCGATGGTCTGATACTCGAAACCAATAACTGGAATGGCCTAGGGGAAAAATACACACACTATTGTAATCGGGCGAGTTTCTACGTTCAGATGCAACAGGAATTTCTCGAGTTCGTTAATCCGTTCGCGAGATATGGGAGTCAGAATTTAAGGAATGGTTGAGAAACGATCAAAATTTTCGCAAGTCTTATTCCCGAAACCAATAACTACTATGGCCTAGGGGAAAAGTACACACACCATTGTAATCGGGCGAGTTTCTACTTTCAGATGCAACATGAATTTCTCGAGTTCGTCAATCCATTCCCGAGATATGGGAGTTTGAAGTTAAGGAACGGTTAAGAAACCATCGAAATTTTCGCAAGCCTGATACTCGAAACCAATAACTACTATGGCCTAGGGCAAAAATACACATACCGTTGTAATCGGGCGAGTTTCTGCTTTCAGATGCAATAGGAATTTCTCGAGTTCGTCAATCAGTTCGCGTGATATGGGAGTTTGAAGTAAAGGAATGGTTGAGAAACCATCAAAATTTTCGCAAGTCTGATACTCGAAACCAATAACTACTATGGCATATGGCAAAAATACACACACCGTTGTAACCGGGCGAGTTTCTGCTTTCAGATGCAACAAGAATTTCTAGAGTTCGTCAGTTCGTTCGCGAGATATGGGAGTTTTAAGTTAAGGAATGGTTGAGAAACCATCAAAAATTTCGCTGGTCTGATACTCGAAACCAATAACTGGAATGGCCTAGGGGAAAAGTACACACACCATTGTAATGGGGCGAGTTTCTACTTTCCGATGCAACAGGAATTTCTCGAGTTCATCAATTCGTTCGCGAGATATGGCAGTTTGAAATTAAGGAATGGTTGAGAAACCATCAAAATTTTCGCAAGTCTGATACTCGAAAACAATTACTAATATGCCATATGGCAAAAATGCACACACCAACCAACCAATAACTACAATGGCCTAGGGCAAAAATACACATACCGTTGTATCCGGGCGAGTTTTTACTTTCAGATGAAACAGGAATTTCTCCAGTTCGTCAATCCTTTCGCGAGATATGGGAGTTTGAAGTTAAGGAATGGTTGAGAAACCATCAAAATTTTCGCAAGTCTTATTCCCGAAACCAATAACTATAAAGGCCTAGGGGAAAAATACATATACCGTTGTAAACGTGCGAGTTTCTACTTTCAGATGCAACAGGAATTTCTCGAAATCGTCAATCCGTTCACCAGATGTGGGAGTTAGAAGTTAAGGAACGCTTGAGCAACCATCAAAATTTTCGCAAGTCTGATACTCGAAACCAATAACTACTATGGCCTAGGGGAAAAGTACACACACCATTGTAATCGGGCGAGTTTCTACTTTCAGATGCAACATGAATTTCTCGAGTTCGTCAATCCGTTCGCGTGATATGGGAGTTTGAAGTAAAGGAATGGTTGAGAAACCATCAAAAATTTCGCTGGTCTGATACTCGAAACCAATAACTGGAAGGGCCTAGGGGAAAAGTACACACACCATTGTAATGGGGCGAGTTTCTACTTTCCGATGCAACAGGAATTTCTCGAGTTCGTCAATCCGTTCGCGAGATATGGGAGTTTGAAAGTAAGGAATGGTTGAGAAACCATCAAAATTTTCGCAAGTCTGATACTCGAAAACAATTACTACTATGTCATATGGCAAAAATACACACACCGTAGTAACCGGGCGAGTTTCTGCTTTCAGATGCAACAAGAATTTCTCGAGTTCGTCAGTTCGTTCGCGAGATATGGAAGTTTGAAGTTAAGGAATGGTTGAGAAACCATCAAAATTTTCGCTGGTCTGATACTCGAAACCAATAACTGGAATGGCCTAGGGGAAAAATACACAAACCATTGTAATCGGCCGAGTTTCTACTTTCAGATGCAACAGGAATTTCTCGAGTTCGTCAATCCGTTCGCGAGATATGGGAGTTAGAATTTAAGGAATGGTTGAGAAACCATCAAAATTTTCGCTGGTCTGATACTCGAAAACAATTACTACTATGCCATATGGCAAAAATACACACACCGTAGTAACCGGGCGAGTTTCTGCTTTCAGATGCAACAAGAATTTCTCGAGTTCGTCAATCCGTTCGCGTGATATGGGAGTTTGAAGTAAAGGAATGGTTGAGAAACCATCAAAATTTTCGCATGTCTGATACTCGAAACCAATAACTACAATGGCCTAGGGGAAAAATGCACATACCGTTGTAATCGTGCGAGTTTCTACTTTCAGATGCAACAGGAATTTCTCGAGTTCGTCAATCCGTTCGCGAGATATGGGAGTTTGAAGTTAAGGAATGGTTGAGAAACCATCAAAATTTTCGCAAGTCTGATACTCGAAACCAATAACTACTATGGCCTAGGGGAAAAGTACACACACCATTGTAATCGGGCGAGTTTCTACTTTCAGATGCAACATGAATTTCTCGAGCTCGTCAATCCGTTCGCGAGATATGGGAGTTAGAATTTAAGGAATGGTTGAGAAACCATCAAAATTTTCGCAAGTCTTATTCCCGAAACCAATAACTATAAAGGCCTAGGGGAAAAATACATATACCGTTGTAAACGTGCGAGTTTCTACTTTCAGATGCAACAGGAATTTCTCGAAATCGTCAATCCGTTCGCCAGATGTGGGAGTTAGAAGTTAAGGAACGCTTGAGCAACCATCAAAATTTTCGCAAGTCTGATACTCGAAACCAATAACTACTATGGCCTAGGGGAAAAGTACACACACCATTGTAATCGAGCGAGTTTCTACTTTCAGATGCAACAGGAATTTCTCGAGTTCGTCAAACCGTTCGCGAGATATGGGAGTTTGAAATTAAGGAATGGTTGAGAAACAATCAAAATTTTCGCTGGTCTGATACTCGAAACCAATAACTACAATGGCCTAGGGGAAAAATACACATACTGTTGTAATCGGGCGAGTTTTTGCTTTCAGATGCAGTAGGAATTTCTCGAGTTCGTCAATCCGTTCGCGTGATATGGGAGTTTGAGGTAAAGGAATGGTTGAGAAACCATCAAAAATTTCGCTGGTCTGATACTCGAACCCAAAAACTGGAATGGCCTAGGGGAAAAGTACACACACCATTGTAATGGGGCGAGTTTCAACTTTCCGATGCAACAGGAATTTCTCGAGTTCGTCAATTCGTTCGCGAGATATGGGAGTTTGAAATTAAGGAATGGTTGAGAAACCATCAAAATTTTCGCAAGTATGATTCCCGAAACCAATAACTATAAAGGCCTAGGGGGAAAATACACATATCGTTGTAATCGTGCGAGGTTCTACTTTCAGATGCAACAGGAATTTCTCGAGTTCGTCAAACCGTTCGCGAGATATGGGAGTTTGAAGTTAAGGAATGGTTGAGAAACCACCAAAATTTTCGCTGGTCTGATACTTGAAACCAATAACTGGAATGGCCTAGAGGAAAAGTACACACACCACTGTAATCGGGCGTGCTTCTACTTTCAGATGCAACAGGAATTTCTCGAAATCGTCAATCCGTTCGCCAGTTGTGGGAGTTAGAAGTGCAGGAATGGTTGAGAAACAATCAAAATTTTCGCAAGTCTGATACTCGAAACCAATAACTACTATGGCCTAGGGCAAAAATACACATACCGTTATAATCGGGCGAGTTTCTGCTTTCAGATGCAACAAGAATTTCTCGAGTTCGTCAGTTCGTTCGCGAGATATGGGAGTTTGAAGTTAAGGAATGGTTGAGAAACCATCAAAAATTTCGCTGGTCTGATACTCGAAACCAATAACTGGAATGTCCTAGGGGAAAAGTACACACACCACTGTAATCGGGCGTGTTTCTACTTTCAGATGCAACAGGAATTTCTCGAGTTCGTCAATCCGTTCGCGAGATATGGGAGTTTGAAGTTAAGGAATGGTTGAGAAACCACCAAAATATTCGCAACCCTGATACTCGAAACCAATAACTACTATGGCCTAGGGGAAAAGTACACTTACCGCTGTATTCGGGCGAGTTTCTACTTTCAGATGCAACAGGAATTTCTCGAGTTCGTCAATCCGTTCACGAGATATGGGAGTTTGAAGTTAAGGAATGGTTGAGAAACCACCAAAATTTTCGCTGGTCTGATACTCGAAACCAATAACTGGAATGGCCTAGGGGAAAAGTACACACACCACTGTAATCGGGCGTGCTTCTACTTTCAGATGCAACAGGAATTTCTCGAAATCGTCAATCCGTTCGCCAGTTGTGGGAGTTAGAAGTGCAGGAATGGTTGAGAAACAATCAAAATTTTCGCAAGTCTGATTCCCGAAACCAATAACTACAAAGGCCTAGGGGAAAAATACACATGCCCTTGTAATCGTGCGAGTTTCTACTTTCAGATGCAACAGGAATTTCTCGAGTTCGTCAATCCGTTCGCGAGATATGGGAGTTTGAAGTTAAGGAATGGTTGAGAAACCATCAAAAATTTCGCTGGTCTGATACTCGAAACCAATAACTGGAATGGCCTAGGGGAAAAGTACACTTACCGCTGTATTCGGGCGAGTTTCTACTTTCATATGCAACAGGAATTTCTCGAGTTCGTCAATCCGTTCGCGAGATATGGGAGTTTGAAGTTAAGGAATGGTTGAGAAATCATCAAAAATTTCGACGGTCTGATACTTGAAACCAATAACTACTATGGTATAGGGCAAATATACACACACCGTTGTAACCGGGCGAGTTTCTGCTTTCAGATGCAACAGGAATTTCTCGAGTTCGTCAATCCGTTCGCGAGATATGGGAGTTTGAAGTTAAGGAATGGTTGAGAAACCATCAAAATTTTCGCAAGTCTGATTCCCGAAACCAATAACTACAAAGACCTAGGGGAAAAATACACATGCCGTTGCAATCGTGCGAGTTTCTACTTTCAGATGCAACAGGAATTTCTCGAGTTCGTGAATCCGTTCGCGAGATATAGGAGTTCGAAGTTAAGGAATGGTTGAGAAACCATCAAAATTTTCGCAATTCTGATACTCGAAACCAATAACTACTATGGCATAGGGCAAAAATACACACATCGTTGTAACCGGGCGAGTTTCTGCTTTCAGATGCAATAAGAATTTCTCGAGTTCGTCAGTTCGTTCGCGAGATATAGGAGTTTGAAGTTAAGATATGGTTGAGAAACCATCAAAATTTTCGCTGGTCTGATACTCGAAACCAATACCTGGAATGGCCTAGGGGAAAAGTACACTTACCGCTGTATTCGGGCGAGTCTCTAATTTCAGATGCAACAGGAATTTCTCGAGTTCGTCAATCCGTTCGCGAGATATGGGAGTTTGAGGTTAAGGAATGGTTGCGAAACCATCAAAATTTTCGCTGGTCTGATACTCGAAACCAATAACTGGAATGGCCTAGGGGAAAAGTACACACACCATTGTAATGGGGCGAGTTTCTACTTTCCGATGCAACAGCAATTTCTCGAGTTCGTCAATTCGTTCGCGAGATATGGGAGTTTGAAATTAAGGAATGGTTGAGAAACCATCAAAATTTTCGCAAGTATGATTCCCGAAACCAATAACTATAAAGGCCTAGGGGAAAAATACACATACCGTTGTAATCGTGCGAGTTTCTACTTTCAGATGCAACAGGAATTTCTCGAGTTCGTCAACCCGTTCGCGAGATATGGGAGTTTGAAGTTAAGGAATGGTTGAGAAACCACCAAAATTTTCGCTGGTCTGATACTCGAAACCAATAACTGGAATGGCCTAGGGGAAAAGTACACACACCACTGTAATCGGGCGTGCTTCTACTTTCAGATGCAACAGGAATTTCTCGAAATCGTCAATCCGTTCGCCAGTTGTGGGAGTTAGAAGTGCAGGAATGGTTGAGAAACAATCAAAATTTTCGCAAGTCTGATACTCGAAACCAATAACTACTATGGCCTAGGGCAAAAATACACATACCGTTATAATCGGGCGAGTTTCTGCTTTCAGATGCAACAAGAATTTCTCGAGTTCGTCAGTTCGTTCGCGAGATATGGGCGTTTGAAGTTAAGGAATGGTTGAGAAACCATCAAAAATTTCGCTGGTCTGATACTCGAAACCAATAACTGGAATGTCCTAGGGGAAAAGTACACACACCACTGTAATCGGGCGTGTTTCTACTTTCAGATGCAACAGGAATTTCTCGAGTTCGTCAATCCGTTCGCGAGATATGGGAGTTTGAAGTTAAGGAATGGTTGAGAAACCACCAAAATATTCGCAACCCTGATACTCGAAACCAATAACTACTATGGCCTAGGGGAAAAGTACACTTACCGCTGTATTCGGGCGAGTTTCTACTTTCAGATGCAACAGGAATTTCTCGAGTTCGTCAATCCGTTCACGAGATATGGGAGTTTGAAGTTAAGGAATGGTTGAGAAACCACCAAAATTTTCGCCGGTCTGATACTCGAAACCAATAACTGGAATGGCCTAGGGGAAAAGTACACACACCACTGTAATCGGGCGTGCTTCTGCTTTCAGATGCAACAGGAATTTCTCGAAATCGTCAATCCGTTCGCCAGTTGTGGGAGTTAGAAGTGCAGGAATGGTTGAGAAACAATCAAAATTTTCGCAAGTCTGATTCCCGAAACCAATAACTACAAAGGCCTAGGGGAAAAATACACATGCCCTTGTAGTCGTGCGAGTTTCTACTTTCAGATGCAACAGGAATTTCTCGAGTTCGTCAATCCGTTCGCGAGATACGGGAGTTTGAAGTTAAGGAATGGTTGAGAAACCATCAAAAATTTCGCTGGTCTGATACTCGAAACCAATAACTGGAATGGCCTAGGGGAAAAGTACACTTACCGCTGTATTCGGGCGAGTTTCTACTTTCATATGCAACAGGAATTTCTCGAGTTCGTCAATCCGTTCGCGAGATATGGGAGTTTGAAGTTAAGGAATGGTTGAGATATCATCAAAAATTTCGACGGTCTGATATTTGAAACCAATAACTACTATGGTATAGGGCAAATATACACACACCGTTGTAACCGGGCGAGTTTCTGCTTTCAGATGCAACAGGAATTTCTCGAGTTCGTCAATCCGTTCGCGAGATATGGGAGTTTGAAGTTAAGGAATGGTTGAGAAACCATCAAAATTTTCGCAAGTCTGATTCCCGAAACCAATAACTACAAAGACCTAGGGGAAAAATACACATGCCGTTGCAATCGTGCGAGTTTCTACTTTCAGATGCAACAGGAACTTCTCGAGTTCGTGAATCCGTTCGCGAGATATAGGAGTTCGAAGTTAAGGAATGGTTGAGAAACCATCAAAATTTTCGCAATTCTGATACTCGAAACCAATAACTACTATGGCATAGGGCAAAAATACACACATCGTTGTAACCGGGCGAGTTTCTGCTTTCAGATGCAATAAGAATTTCTCGAGTTCGTCAGTTCGTTCGCGAGATATAGGAGTTTGAAGTTAAGATATGGTTGAGAAACCATCAAAATTTTCGCTGGTCTGATACTCGAAACCAATACCTGGAATGGCCTAGGGGAAAAGTACACTTACCGCTGTATTCGGGCGAGTTTCTAATTTCAGATGCAACAGGAATTTCGCGAGTTCGTCAATCCGTTCGCGAGATATGGGAGTTTGAGGTTAAGGAATGGTTGGGAAACCATCAAAATTTTCGCTGGTCTGATACTCGAAACCAATAACTACTATGCTATAGGGCAAAAATACACACACCGTTGTAACCGGGCGAGTTTCTGCTTTCAGATGCAACAAGAATTTCTCGAGTTCGTCAGTTCGTTCGCGAGATATGGGAGTTTTAAGTTAAGGAATGGTTGAGAAACCATCAAAAATTTCGCTGGTCTGATACTCGAAACCAATAACTGGAATGGCCTAGGGGAAAAGTACACACACCATTGTAATGGGGCGAGTTTCTACTTTCTGATGCAACAGGAATTTCTCGAGTTCATCAATTCGTTCGCGAGATATGGGAGTTTGAAATTAAGGAATGGTTGAGAAACCATCAAAATTTTCGCAAGTCTGATACTCGAAAACAATAACTACAATGGCCTAGGGGAAAAATACACATACCGTTGTAATCGGGCGAGTTTTTACTTTCAGATGCAACATGAATTTCTCGAGTTCGTCAATCCATTCCCGAGATATGGGAGTTTGAAGTTAAGGCACGGTTAAGAAACCATCAAAATTTTCGCAAGTCTGATACTCGAAACCAATAACTACTATGGCCTAGGGCAAAAATATACATACCGTTGTAATCGGGCGAGTTTCTGCTTTCAGATGCAACAGGAATTTCTCGAGTTCGTCAATCCGTTCGCGAGATATGGGAGTTTGAAAGTAAGGAATGGTTGAGAAACCATCAAAATTTTCGCAAGTCTGATACTCGAAAACAATTACTACTATGTCATATGGCAAAAATACACACACCGTAGTAACCGGGCGAGTTTCTGCTTTCAGATGCAACAAGAATTTCTCGAGTTCGTCAGTTCGTTCGCGAGATATGGGAGTTTGAAGTTAAGGAATGGTTGAGAAACCATCAAAATTTTCGCTGGTCTGATACTCGAAACCAATAACTGGAATGGCCTAGGGGAAAAATACACAAACCATTGTAATCGGCCGAGTTTCTACTTTCAGATGCAACAGGAATTTCTCGAGTTCGTCAATCCGTTCGCGAGATATGGGAGTTAGAATTTAAGGAATGGTTGAGAAACCATCAAAATTTTCGCTGGTCTGATACTCGAAAACAATTACTACTATGCCATATGGCAAAAATACACACACCGTAGTAACCGGGCGAGTTTCTCCTTTCAGATGCAACAAGAATTTCTCGAGTTCGTCAATCCGTTCGCGTGATATGGGAGTTTGAAGTAAAGGAATGGTTGAGAAACCATCAAAATTTTCGCATGTCTGATACTCGAAACCAATAACTACAATGGCCTAGGGGAAAAATGCACATACCGTTGTAATCGTGCGAGTCTCTACTTTCAGATGCAACAGGAATTTCTCGAGTTCGTCAATCCGTTCGCGAGATATGGGAGTTTGAAGTTAAGGAATGGTTGAGAAACCATCAAAATTTTCGCTGGTCTGATACTCGAAACCAATAACTACAATGGCCTAGGGGAAAAATACACATACCGTTGTAATCGTGCGAGTTTCTACTTTCAGATGCAACAGGAATTTCTCGAGTTCGTCAATCCGTTCGCGAGATATGGGAGTTTGAAGTTAAGGAATGGTTGAGAAACCATCAAAATTTTCGCTGGTCTGATACTCGAAACCAATAACTGGAATGGCCTAGGGGAAAAATACACAAACCATTGTAATCGGGCGAGTTTCTACTTTCAGATGCAACAGGAATTTCTCGAGTTTGTCAATCCGTTCGCGAGATATGGGAGTTAGAATTTAAGGAATGGTTGAGAAACCATCAAAATTTTCGCAAGTCTTATTCCCGAAACCAATAACTATAAAGGCCAAGGGGGAAAATACATATACCGTTGTAAACGTGCGAGCTTCTACTTTCAGATGCAACAGGAATTTCTCGAAATCGTCAATCCGTTCGCCAGATGTGGGAGTTAGAAGTTAAGGAACGCTTGAGCAACCATCAAAATTTTCGCAAGTCTGATACTCGAAACCAATAACTACTATGGCCTAGGGGAAAAGTACACACACCATTGTAATCGGGCGAGTTTCTACTTTCAGATGCAACAGGAATTTCTCGAGTTCGTCAATTCGTTCGCGAGATATGGGAGTTAGAATTTAAGGAATGGTTGAGAAACCATCAAAATTTTCGCAAGTCTGATACTCGAAAACAATTACTACTATGTCATATGGCAAAAATACACACACCGTAGTAACCGGGCGAGTTTCTGCTTTCAGATGCAACAAGAATTTCTCGAGTTCGTCAGTTCGTTCGCGAGATATGGGAGTTTGAAGTTAAGGAATGGTTGAGAAACCATCAAAATTTTCGCTGGTCTGATACTCGAAACCAATAACTGGAATGGCCTAGGGGAAAAATACACAAACCATTGTAATCGGCCGAGTTTCTACTTTCAGATGCAACAGGAATTTCTCGAGTTCGTCAATCCGTTCGCGAGATATGGGAGTTAGAATTTAAGGAATGGTTGAGAAACCATCAAAATTTTCGCTGGTCTGATACTCGAAAACAATTACTACTATGCCATATGGCAAAAATACACACACCGTAGTAACCGGGCGAGTTTCTGCTTTCAGATGCAACAAGAATTTCTCGAGTTCGTCAATCCGTTCGCGAGATATGGGAGTTTGAAGTTAAGGAATGGTTGAGAAACCATCAAAATTTTCGCTGGTCTGATACTCGAAACCAATAACTACAATGGCCTAGGGGAAAAATGCACATACCGTTGTAATCGTGCGAGTTTCTACTTTCAGATGCAACAGGAATTTCTCGAGTTCGTCAATCCGTTCGCGAGATATGGGAGTTTGAAGTTAAGGAATGGTTGAGAAACCATCAAAATTTTCGCTGGTCTGATACTCGAAACCAATAACTACAATGGCCTAGGGGAAAAATACACATACCGTTGTAATCGTGCGAGTTTCTACTTTCAGATGCAACAGGAATTTCTCGAGTTCGTCAACCCGTTCGCGAGATATGGGAGTTTGAAGTTAAGGAATGGTTGAGAAACCACCAAAATTTTCGCTGGTCTGATACTCGAAACCAATAACTGGAATGGCCTAGGGGAAAAGTACACACACCACTGTAATCGGGCGTGCTTCTACTTTCAGATGCAACAGGAATTTCTCGAAATCGTCAATCCGTTCGCCAGTTGTGGGAGTTAGAAGTGCAGGAATGGTTGAGAAACAATCAAAATTTTCGCAAGTCTGATACTCGAAACCAATAACTACTATGGCCTAGGGCAAAAATACACATACCGTTATAATCGGGCGAGTTTCTGCTTTCAGATGCAACAAGAATTTCTCGAGTTCGTCAGTTCGTTCGCGAGATATGGGAGTTTGAAGTTAAGGAATGGTTGAGAAACCACCAAAATATTCGCAACCCTGATACTCGAAACCAATAACTACTATGGCCTAGGGGAAAAGTACACTTACCGCTGTATTCGGGCGAGTTTCTACTTTCAGATGCAACAGGAATTTCTCGAGTTCGTCAATCCGTTCGCGAGATATGGGAGTTTGAAGTTAAGGAATGGTTGAGAAATCATCAAAAATTTCGACGGTCTGATACTTGAAACCAATAACTACTATGGTATAGGGCAAATATACACACACCGTTGTAACCGGGCGAGTTTCTGCTTTCAGATGCAACAGGAATTTCTCGAGTTCGTCAATCCGTTCGCGAGATATGGGAGTTTGAAGTTAAGGAATGGTTGAGAAACCATCAAAATTTTCGCAAGTCTGATTCCCGAAACCAATAACTACAAAGACCTAGGGGAAAAATACACATGCCGTTGCAATCGTGCGAGTTTCTACTTTCAGATGCAACAGGAATTTCTCGAGTTCGTCAATCCGTTCGCGAGATATAGGAGTTCGAAGTTAAGATGGTTGAGAAACCATCAAAATTTTCGCAATTCTGATACTCGAAACCAATAACTACTATGGCATAGGGCAAAAATACACACATCGTTGTAACCAGGCGAGTTTCTGCTTTCAGATGCAATAAGAATTTCTCGAGTTCGTCAGTTCGTTCGCGAGATATAGGAGTTTGAAGTTAAGATATGGTTGAGAAACCATCAAAATTTTCGCTGGTCTGATACTCGAAACCAATACCTGGAATGGCCTAGGGGAAAAGTACACTTACCGCTGTATTCGGGCGAGTTTCTACTTTCAGATGCAACAGGAATTTCTCGAGTTCGTCAATCCGTTCGCGAGATATGGGAGTTTGAGGTTAAGGAATGGTTGGGAAACCATCAAAATTTTCGCTGGTCTGATACTCGAAACCAATAACTGGAATGGCCTAGGGGAAAAGTACACACACCACTGTAATCGGGCGTGTTGCTACTTTCAGATGCAACAGGAATTTCTCGAGGCCGTGAATCCGTTCGCGAGATATAGGAGTTCGAAGTTAAGGAATGGTTGAGAAACCATCAAAAATTTCGCTGGTCTGATACTCGAAACCAATACCTGGAATGGCCTAGGGGAAAAGTACACTTACCGCTGTATTCGGGCGAGTTTCTACTTTCAGATGCAACAGGAATTTCTCGAGTTCGTCAATCCGTTCGCGAGATATGGGAGTTTGAAGTTAAGGAATGGTTGAGAAACCATCAAAATTTTCGCAAGTCTGATTCCCGAAACCAATTACTACAACGGCCTAGGGGAAAAATGCACATGCAGTTGTAATCGTGCGAGTTTCTACTTTCGAATGCAACAGGAATTTCTCGAGTTCGTGAATCGGTTCGCGAGATATGGGAGTTTGAAGTTAAGGAACGCTTGAGCAACCATCAAAATTTTCGCAAGTCTGATACTCGTAACCAATAACTGGAATGACCTAGGGGAAAAGTACACTTACCGCTGTATTCGGGCGAGTTTCTACTTTCAGATGCAACATGAATTTCTCGAGTTCGTCAATCCGTTCGCGAGATATGGGAGTTTGAAGTTAAGGAATGGTTGAGAAATCATCAAAAATTTCGCTGGTCTGATACTCGAAACCAATAACTACTATGGTATAGGGCAAAAATACACACACCGTTCTAACCGGGCGAGTTTCTGCTTTCAGATGCAACAAGAATTTCTCGAGTTCGTCAGTTCGTTCGCGAGATATGGGAGTTTGAAGTTAAGGAATGGTTGAGAAACCATCAAAAATTTCGCTGGTCTGATACTCGAAACCAATACCTGGAATGGCCAAGGGGAAAAGTACACTTACCGCTGTATTCGGGCGAGTTTCTACTTCCAGATGCAACAGGAATTTCTCGAGTTCGTCAATCCGTTCGCGAGATATGGGAGTTTGAAGTTAAGGAATGGTTGGAAAACCATCAAAATTTTCGCTGGTCTGATACTCGAAACCAATAACTGGAATGGCCTAGGGGAAAAGTACACACACCATTGTAATCGGGCGAGTTTCTACTTTCAGATGCAACAGGAATTTCTCGAGTTCGTCAATCCGTTCGCGAGATATGGGAGTTTGAAGTTAAGGAATGGTTGAGAAATCATCAAAAATTTCGCTGGTCTGATACTCGAAACCAATAACTACTATGGTATAGAGCAAAAATACACACACCGTTGTAACCGGGCGAGTTTTTGCTTTCGGATGCAACAAGAATTTCTCGAGTTCGTCAGTTCGTTCGCGAGATATGGGAGTTTGAAGTTAAGGAATGGTTGAGAAACCATCAAAATTTTCGCTGGTCTGATACTCGAAACCAATAACTGGAATGGCCTAGGGGAAAAATACACAAACCATTGTAATCGGCCGAGTTTCTACTTTCAGATGCAACAGGAATTTCTCGAGTTCGTCAATCCGTTCGCGAGATATGGGAGTTTGAAAGTAAGGAATGGTTGAGAAACCATCAAAATTTTCGCAAGTCTGATACTCGAAAACAATTACTACTATGTCATATGGCAAAAATACACACACCGTAGTAACCGGGCGAGTTTCTGCTTTCAGATGCAACAAGAATTTCTCG